>NC_044042.1:49982401-50295585 GCF_901765095.1 Microcaecilia unicolor
CCTCCCATTGCGCTTTAATAACATCCCAAATGTCCTGATGCATGGGAAAAGTTTTGGCTGCGGATCTAGACCCCTTAATCAAGGAATCTACCTTTCGGGTTTGAGAAACCGGCGGAAGATCTTCAAAGTTCAACGTAGATGAGACCATAGCTATAAGCTCCTGCAAATCATCTTTGTGAAAAATTCTAGCCACTGAAGGATCATCCCCTTGGACAAAAGATGCAGCCTCAGGATCTGCAGAGGAGAGATCAGGATCATTCCAAACATTTTCTTCTAGATCTTCCTCTTCCTCCAAATAGGGCATTTCCTGATCGTCCCAAAAATCATCATGCAAAACACCTTCTCTAAATCTTTTAGGAGGTGGAGGAGCAGGTCTGCTAGAAACTTCTGCCCCAGCTCCTGCATCACCTTTGTGCATCAAAAAAGCCTGGTACATCTGGAGCACAATCTCAGGAGGAAAACCCCCTGCCTGAGTAGGCCCAGCCTGCACCAGAGCTCCCGAAGAAAGGGAATCCACATTTGGAGCATTTACAGCTGAAGTCTGCATCTGTGAAGACGGGGAAGAATTCAAAATGGCCGCCGTTCGCGCCAAAATCGCTGTACCAGTGTCCGGGGGCGCGCCTGCCCCCTCTGCAACTACTGGCTCCGAGCGCGACGGTGAGGAGGCCGAAATCGCCGACTGACCTCCCGAAGAGGAAGAAAGAACCGGACCCGACGTTCCCCCTAGCGCCGTGCAATACTTGCAAGCGCCAGAAGAGGAAACCCCCCGACGCTGACAGACGGCGCATCACTTGAGTTTTCGGACATCGCGGTCACGCGCGTGCACACGCGTACGCGGCTCGCGCCAAAAATCCTTTTTAATTTTTTTATAAAAGAGGGCCCCGCTCCGTCAAATAGCATCTAAACTAGAAATTCACCCCCGAAAACGAACCGGCAAGCAAGAAGAAGGTAACGCTGTTGAATCTTTCAGTGTCTTTTTTTTTTTTTTTTTTAAACAGCCAGCACACATACAACTGTAACAACCAGAGCTGCCTGCTCGTTAAAGAAATGGGGAAAGAAAACTCTTTATTAATTTAGTTAGTTAATTTTAACCTGGCTGCCTCTCCCAAAGGTATTAGAACCCTTTGCTATTCAAAAGGGAAACCCTTCCCTTAGAAATTGAATATTAGAAGGGAGGTGGGGAGGGACTCGGGACACCAGAGTATACCCCTGAGGCTGAAAGCTAATAAAGCTGAAAGTTCTAACAAGCCTCTAAAAAATTCCTGTGGCACAGAGAAAAAACAGACGAAAGCCAAAATAGAAGAGAAAAGGCTAAAAAGCAACCAAGAGAGACTAGTGGGCTCACTTCCTACCTGCTGGGAGACTGAGAAAATACTGAGGCTAGGGTCACGTGACCAGGGCTCCTATTGGCTCGCTAGAGTCAGAGTTTTTTCTCAGTCTCCAACCTGCTGGAAGGCGAGCACAACCCATCAGTCCAATCCTGGGCCGGTCTGGAGGGATGCTAAGGAGCTTTACTTTATTTTTTGCTCTCTGCTTCATTCGTTCTTTCAACAATCTTGTCCACAGTGGAGATACCTTCATATTTTCACCATCATTTTCTTGTTCACCTCATTTTCCCTTGCTCCCTGCCTTTCTCTAGCACAGTGTGGTTTTACTCACTGGTTTTCCCATTGGAGTACTAATATAGTCAACATACATTATATCACTGTGGTTCCTTTTGGATTTTACCCTTTTGCATAGAAGACGTGTATATGGTAAAATTATGTATAATCATACCTGATAATTTTCTTTCCATTAATCATAGCTGATCAATCCATAGACTGGTGGGTTGTGTCCATCTACCAGCAGGTGGAGATAGAGAGCAAACTTTTGCCTCCCTATATGTGGTCATGTGCTGCCGGAAACTCCTCAGTATGTCGATATCAAAGCTCCATCCGCAGGACTCAGCACTTAGAGAATTACACCCACGAAGGGACACTCTGCCCAGCTCACCACCGCCGAAACGGGGGAGGGGAATTAACCCAGCTCATCCCCACACAAGTGGGGGAGGGGAATCCGTCCAGCTCATCCCCGCGGAGCGGGGGAGGGACACCACACCCGCCGATGCGGGGGGATCTGGCTTATCCTGCAACCGTAACCGCGGGAGGAGCTGACTGACCCTAACACCGCCGAAGCGGGAGGGGTACAAAGCTGCCCTACAGCCGCACGAAGCGGGAGGGAGTGCCGGCAGAATTTAAATCTCAATCCAGCCCCGTAAAACGGAGGGGAGAGGAATGCAGCAGCTCACTAACACAAACTCGTCTTAACTCTTGAAGAATCCAAGTGAAAAAACTTGAACACGAAGTCTTTCTGAAGTAACTGAAAACTAAACTTGAACCTGAAATGCAACCAGAATAAAAACAGTACAGATATCTGGGAGGGGCTATGGATTGATCAGCTATGATTAATGGAAAGAAAATTATCAGGTATGATTATACATAATTTTACCTTCCATATCATCAAGCTGATCAATCCATAGACTGGTGGGATGTACCGAAGCAGTACTCACCCAGGGCGGGACATTGAAATCCCTGACCTCAACACTGAAGCTCCAAACCGGGCCTCCGCCCGTGCAGCCACAGTCAAACGGTAATGCTTGGAGAATGTATGAGCCGAAGCCCAAGTTGCCGCCTTGCATATCTCTTCCAAGGAGACGGATCCGGCCTCTGCCATCGAGGCCGCCTGAGCTCTCGTGGAGTGAGCCTTCAGCTGGATAGGCGGCACCTTCCCCGCGGCCACATAAGCCGCTGCAATGGCTTCCTTGACCCATCTTGCCACTGTAGGCTTAGCAGCCTGCAGACCCTTACGAGGACCTGCAAACAGGACAAACAGATGATCCGATTTCCGGAAATCATTGGTCACTTCCAAGTATCTGATGATGACTCGTCTCACATCCAGATATTTAAGAGCAGAGTACTCCTCTGGGTAGTCCTCCCTACGAAAGGAAGGGAGACAGAGCTGCTGATTCACATGGAAGCGAGAAACAATCTTGGGCAGGAAGGAAGGCACTGTGCGAATAGTCACTCCTGCCTCAGTGAACTGCAGAAAAGGCTCTCGACATGAGAGCGCCTGGAGCTCGGAAACTCTTCTGGCTGAAGTGATAGCCACCAAAAAGACTGCTTTCAACGTCAGGTCTTTCAGAGATGCCCTCGACAAGGGTTCAAAAGGCGGCTTCTGCAATGCTCTTAGTACCAGGTTGAGATTCCACGCAGGCACCACTGAGTGCAGAGGAGGGCGCAGGTGATTAACTCCCTTGAGAAAGCGCACTACATCTGGCTGCGAAGCCAGGGAAGCACCCTTCAGGCGGCCCCTGAAGCAAGCCAGAGCCGCTACCTGGACTTTAAGGGAACTGAGCGATAGGCCTTTCTCCAGACCTTCTTGCAGGAACGCCAACACTGAAGAAATTGGAGCAGTGAAGGGAGAAAGTGAGCCTGCTTCACACCACGCTGCAAAGATACGCCAAACCCTGGCGTAAGCAGTAGAAGTAGAGCGCTTCCTCGCTCTCAGCATAGTGGCGATGACCTTGTCTGAGAAGCCCTTCTTCCTCAGACGCTGCCGCTCAATAGCCAGGCCGTAAGACCAAAGGGGGGAGGGATCCTCCATCACCACGGGACCCTGATGTAACAGGCCCTGCTCCACTGGCAGCCGCAGAGGATCGTCGACTGAGAGCCTGATCAAGTCCGCATACCAGGGACGCCTGGGCCAATCCGGACCCACCAGGATTACCCTGCCGGGATGCTTTGCCACCTGGTCTAGCACCCTGCCCAACATGGGCCAGGGCGGGAACACATAGAGAAGCTCTTGTGTCGGCCACTGTTGGAGAAGAGCATCTACTCCCAGGGATCGAGGGTCCCGTCCTCTGCTGAAAAAGCGCGGCACTTGGCAATTGGCCGATGACGCCATCAGATCTAGGCTCGGCTGGCCCCAGCGCTTCGTGATGTCCAAGAACGCCTGAGCAGATAGCTGCCACTCTCCGGGCTCCAAGGTATGGCGACTGAGAAAGTCCGCCTTGACATTCATGACTCCGGCAATGTGGGCCGCTGAAAGCTGCTCCAGGTTCGCTTCCGCCCACTGGCAAAGATTCATAGCCTCCTTGGCTAGAGGGGCGCTCTTGGTACCTCCCTGGCGGTTGACATAGGCCACAGCCGTGGCATTGTCCGACAGGACCCGTACAGGCTTCAACACCAGTACCGGGATGAACTCCAAAAGCGCCAACCGAATGGCTTTGAGTTCCAGGAGGTTGATAGACCACTTTGCCTCTGCAGGAGACCAGAGCCCCTGCGCTGTCCTTCCCAAGCAGTGGGCTCCCCAGCCCGACAACGAGGCGTCCGTCGTGACGACAATCCACTCTGGGGTCACCAGAGGCATTCCCGTAGACAACTTGTCTGTCTGCATCCACCAGCTCAGCGCCTTGCGCACTGCTGGGTCCAAGGGAAGGCGCACAGCATAATCCTCCGACATCGGAGTCCAGCGCTGCAGCAAAGAGTGTTGAAGTGGTCTCATATGAGCCCTGGCCCAGGACACAACTTCCATCGTGGCCGTCATAGAGCCCAACAGCTGCACATAGTCCCAGGCCCGAAGGGGAGAGGCTACTAGGAACTGGTCCACCTGAGCCTGAAGTTTGACAATCCGATTGTCTGGCAGGAACACTCTGCCCACTTGGGTATCGAATCGAACTCCCAGGTACTCCAGGGACTGAGTCGGGCGCAGCTGGCTCTTCTCCCAGTTGATGATCCATCCCAGGGAGCTCAAAAGAGCAACTACCCGGTCCACAGCTTTGCCGCACTCTGCATAAGAGGGGGCTCGGATCAACCAGTCGTCCAGATAAGGATGGACTTGTACCCCTTCCTTTCGTAGGAAGGCCGCGATGACCACCATTACTTTGGAAAAGGTCCGCGGAGCAGTAGCCAACCCGAAAGGGAGGGCTCTGAACTGGAAGTGTCGTCCCAGGACTGCAAAACGCAGAAAGCGTTGATGAGGAGGCCAGATGGGAATATGCAGGTACGCTTCCTTGATGACCAAGGATGCCAGGAACTCTCCTGCCTTCACTGCCGCTATAACAGAGCGGAGAGTCTCCATGCGAAAGTGCCGCACTTTCAAGGCCCGATTGACCCCTTTGAGGTTGAGGATAGGCCGGACAGAACCTCCTTTCTTTGGTACCACAAAGTAAATGGAGTAACGTCCCTTGCCAAGCTGACTTTCTGGCACCGGAACGACCGCGCCCAGGCGGATCAGATTGTCCAAGGTCTGCTGCACTGCCACAGCTTTGACCGGAGACTTGCAGGGAGAGAGTACAAACCCGTCTTTTAAGGGTCGGCAGAACTCTAGTTTGTAGCCGTCTCTGATGACTTCCAGCACCCACGCGTCTGAAGTTATTGTGGTCCACTCGCCCAGAAACGAGGACAGCCGTCCTCCAATCTGCACTGGAGCGTGGACCAAGACCCCGTCATTGGGTACGAGACCCTGGGGGAGGACCGGAGGGAGCACCTCCGGGACGGCGGTCTCTGCGAAAGGAATGCTGCTTGGGGGAGAAATTCCTCTTGAAGGAAGAGGGGGCAGAGGAACCCGACTTGCCCGGGCGGTACTGACTGGCTTCCTGCAACCGTCCTCTGGAGGTACCGGGACGAGTACTAGCCCGAGCCCTGACCTCTGGTAATTTCTTGCCCTTAGACGTGCCGAGATCGGTCACGATTTTGTCCAGCTCGACCCCAAAGAGCAGCTTGCCTTTAAAAGGCAACCTAGCCAGGCGGGATTTAGAGGCGTGGTCAGCAGACCAATGTTTCAGCCAAAGCCACCGCCGCGCAGAGATTGTCTGAGCCATGCCTTTCGCTGAGGCCCTCAAGACATCATACAGCAAGTCTGCCAAATAGGCTAAGCCCGATTCCAGGGCCGGCCAATCAGCCCTCAAGGAATGATCCGAGGGGGAAGCCCGCTGCACCATAGTCAGGCACGCCCTGGCCACATAGGAGCCGCAAACTGAGGCCTGCAAACTTAAAGCAGCCGCCTCAAAGGACGACCTTAAGGCCGCCTCCAATCTTCTGTCTTGGGCGTCCTTTAGGGCCGTGCCACCTTCCACCGGCAACGCCGTTTTCTTAGTCACTGCAGTGATTAAAGAATCCACGGTAGGCCACAGATAGGCCTTACGTTCACTAACAGCCAAAGGATAGAGGCGGGACATAGCCCTAGCCACTTTAAGGCTCGCTTCTGGGACATCCCATTGAGCCGAAATTAAGGTGTGCATGGCATCATGCACGTGGAAGGTTCTAGGCAGGCGCTTCGTCCCCAGCATAATGGCAGAGCCAACAGGGGCTAAGGGAGAGACGTCCTCCGGAGAGGAAATCTTCAAAGTGTCCATGGCCTGTAACAACAGGTTGGGCAAATCCTCTGGGCTAAAAAGCCGCGCTGCAGAGGGGTCATCCGCTCCATCCGAGCGGGGATCCGTCTCCTCCAAGGAATTCGCAAAGGACCGTTGGGAGACCTCAGACACGCTGCCCTCATCTACATCGGAGGAGACAAATTCCTCCAAGGCCTGGGAATCAACCCGAGGGCGTTTACCTCTGGGAACCTCAACCTCTTTACCAGACGAGGGAGCAGGGGCAGCGTTGTGCATGAGGAAGGCCTGATGCAGCAGCAAAACAAACTCGGGGGAGAAACCCCCCAGACTGTGCACTTCCGCAGCCTGGGCAACAGCCCTAGACGCACCCTCAACCGGCGCTCGCAATAGCGGGGGAGAGACATGCTGCGCATCCAAAATGGCGTCCGGCGCGAAACTCCGCGAAGGAGCCGCGCGGGAAGAACGGCTCTTAACTTTAGCCGCTTCTGTGCCGTCACCCAAATTAAGGGCGTTCATGGCATTAATGTCTCCAACCTCAAGGGCGGCCCAAGAAGAAGCCGTCCGAGCCGCGTGGCCGGCCAAGATGGCGGAGGCGAGGAGCGGGGGATGGGCGTTTATGGCGGGAAAAACCGCCACGCCGGAGGAAGGACCGGGACATTCATCGGTCACGAAACTGTCACCCAACAAGGGCGAATCAGGCTTTAAGACCCCCGCATCCCCTCTAGAAGCGCTCAAGCGACCCGGGGAGCGACCCTTTGCGCCCTCGCCCTCCGACGCCATATGCCACGAGGAGAAGAATCGGGGAACCCCCTGCCCGCTATAAAAAGGTAAAAATTACCTGCTGTCCGCTCCGAGTTGTAACGACCTGGTGTCCCAGTGAGTAGCTGCAATAGACGCTTAAATAAACGTCGAAATAAACGCCTTTAAGGACGTTCAAAAATTTTTTTTTTTTTTTTTTAACGGAGCCAGCGGGAGGGGGGAGAAAAGGAGGGACCTGGCACCACCAGGTTTGCACTTGCTCAAAAGAGCCCTCAACCCCAGGCACTCAACAAAACCTAAAAATTAGGCTTGGAGGCCTAGCCAGAGCTGCTGCTGTGTGTGACCACCACCTGCTGAGATAGAGAACATACTGAGGAGTTTCCGGCAGCACATGACCACATAGAGGGAGGCAAAAGTTTGCTCTCTATCTCCACCTGCTGGTAGATGGACACAACCCACCAGTCTATGGATTGATCAGCTTGATGATATGGAAACACATATATGCAACATAACAAAAGTAAGGTACGTAATGAACATAACAACTCTTCCGCTGACTGCTCCACATGAACTTTATATTACCACACCACCACTCTATTTGTTCACACCGGAGTCTGTGAACGCCTCTCTGGCACTATGTAAGCCACATTGAGCCTGCAAATAGGTGGGAAAATGTGGGATACAAATGTAACAAGTAAATATATACACACATATAGATGTCCTTTTTTTTTTTTTTTTTTTTAAGGTGATCCGTTGGGTTTTTTCCCCCATCATAGTGGGTGTTTTTAAACGTGCAAACCTATATACATTGGCAACTAATATCAAGGTGCGTTATATGTAATGTTTATTTTTAAATAATGATTACTTTTGACTAATTCATTAAGGTGGTTGGTTGTTTTCTTATGTGATATTCTCTTTATATGTTAAAAATTCGCATCATACATATGTTACATCAGTAAACTGCATATTCTAGTGCCATATTTTTGTATATCTACCCCGTGGATGTATCTTATTTAAATGTATATACTTATACATTTATATGTATACTACACATATGTACATATACACATGTAAGTATACATGCATTTTTAAGTGTTTTGAGCATTCAACCTTTTATTTATATGTATACTATGTTTATATTTTATTGTAGACCCCTGAGGCAGGCACTTGGATGAAACACTGTGCCGTGCTGGGTTTCATAAAAATAAAGCATTTACATCTAGCTTTCTGTCCTCCTGTTGCTCTGCTGGTCACACTAATTTTGTGTGGACTTTTATACACAGTGGACCACACTCTTCCACTTCTGTGGCCTCTTCTCTGGAAAAGAGGACCAGAACTGACCTACGAAGAGCGCTTACTCAGCCTCATGGCTGACACAAGCCTCTGCTGGCTGGAGTGGTGACATCTCCTCCAGGCTCTAGTAGTGCTTGCTGTCAATTTATATTGCCTGGAACAGTGGCACAAGAGAGCACCTACCCTAACTCATCCAGCATTCAAGTGCCAAGTTACTAAAGAATTTTGTGGACAAGCAGCAAAGAACCTGAATGCTAGCATGCCTCTCTATCAGCTTCCTATCACAGTATTTACCATAATGAGATTAGTGCACCTGCAAGACTTCAACAGGCTTGAAGGCACGGACAGTGCAACTGCAAATGACCCATAAATTCTTAGTCTCTCGTTTCTGGGTACTTGACTCAGGAACCTTTTATTTTTTTAATTTCAAAAACTGCTTTCAAACAGTAGATTTTGTGCCCACCCACTCTCTTGCCACTGCTGTCACACTCAGCAGACTGGCTAGCTCACTTATGAGTATCACATTTTAAAAATCATTTATTTATTTTTGTTACATTTGTACCCCGCGCTTTCACACTCATGGCAGGCTCAATGCGGCTTACATATTGTATACAGGTACTTATTTGTACCTGGGGCAATGGAGGGTTAAATGACTTGCCCAGAGTCACCTGTGCCTGAAGTGGGTTTAAAAATCATTTAAATTGAATCTCATTTTTAGTCATTAGCTTGCAGTGTCCCTGCCAAACTTTGGAATTTTTAAAATCTTGCCCGACAAATGTCCTAAGAGCCAGCTTGTTTTGTGTGCAATTCTGTAACATTGTAGATTGCGCTTGAGCAGACTGGATGGTTGTAGTTTCAGATCTATTGTGGGGTGGGCATGGGCTAAAGGAAGACCATTTTGGGATTATGTATGTTCAGCTTGTGATCCACCTTGGCTGCTAGATATAATTTATTATTTTAATTCTACCTTGCATTAGGGTGTGTGTGTAGGGAGGTTCTGAATTAGTAGTAGTATAATATGACAGTCAGATTTAAGCTGCTTCTGATTTATAAGGATGGAACATAAAACTAAAGTACCGCTTAAGTAATACATTAAGGCTGTTCATATAAAATGAAACAACTTCTTTTGAGAAGGTAGAATATCTTGGAAGAAGAGAGGTTGTGGTACTGTGCAAGTTACAATTCAGAGAAATACTGGGGTCTTAAAAGCAAAACTTGTAATACTAAAAACTTTACAGAAACTGCAAGAACCAGATTAAATAACTTATGCTACAGCTGGGGATGGTGTACACTAACCTACTACAAGATGTATTCAAATGTGCTGCTGAGAAAATTATGCACATTGGCTGGCTGTTTATTTATTGTGTTGGTATGCTCAAGCCTCCGGCTATATGGTGAAGGAAACCTGGGCTTGCAGGGTATGCAAGACACTTCCTGTGACATAAGTCTCTCCATCATTAATTTCTGAAAGAACAGCTGAACACACCTGCTGGTCTTCTAGCAGTTCAATCCCAGTAGCTGTCATGACAGATAAAAACAAAAATACTAACCTTTTTGTTGTATAGATCACAGTCATACCAGCTGCTGACACTTCCTGTTCCAAAAGGCTATAACGAAAGCTATTCAAATATGGTACCAGGACAAATAACCACTATGAATTCAAGTTTCAGCAGAAAGTGGCAGCCTAAAGAAAGATACTAACTTATTTAATAAGTCTGTTAGATTAGTAGACAGGGCATCCATGGTAAGGAATCCTGTATGTGCTGTAAACCATTTTGGTTGTACCATAGAAAGATGGGGTATGTTACATACAGGTACTTTCTCTAGTGCTGGTGGGTTCTCAATTTGTTTTGTACCTTGAGTAATGGAGAGTTAAGTGACTTGGCCACAGTGGGAATCAGTCAGTTCCCCTTTTCTCAGCTCACTGCTCTAACAGTTAGGTTGGTCCATCACTCCATGGTAAGCAATAGGAAATTTCAGATATAGGGCCAGTCTAGAGCAGGGTTCAACACTGTACACCAGTGTATGACTGGTGGTAGAGGCTGGCCCAAGCATTGCATGATATCAGCAAAGAAATGAATTGTAAAAATGCTGTTTTTTTTTTTTTTTTTTTTTAATGAGAATTTGTCGATTCCAATGTAATGTTTTAAAAGTTTAACAAGCAGTTAATGGGGGGAAATGTTACTGTTCTGGTAGGCAGCCCAGGTGGGGACTGCCTTGGTAGGCAGAAATACAGTTCCTCTAGGGGCAGTCATTTATTAAAGACTGGAATGTCTTCAACTCAGCACATCAACTTATTTGGATCAGTTTGTTTTTTTTTCTTCCTGCCAAAAAAAAAGTTTCACTTTGTTCTAGATCTACTTCACAGCCATAGCACATCACCCTGTAAAATATTGGAAGGTGATACAGTGACCGAACCAGAGATGCCAAGGGTAAATCATCCCAAAGTGAGATTTGCCAAACCAGGAGATTGAAGGCCAAAGAGATTTTACAGATGGTATATCCAGGGTATAAATCTAGAAAGAGTTAAGTGTAGTATTGCTTTCCAAATGAATCAAGGCAGCATAAAATGCTATTGGCTTTTGTTTGGAGCCTCTGAAAGAATCCAGACAAAGGGAGGAGCAATTTGGGTAATTACTTTTTTTAAAGCTAAAAATTGTTTTCCACCCCGTAATTAAAAGCATGTTTCAGAGCACATTTTACTTGCAGGACAGGGCAAGGGGAAACAGCAGTAGAAAGGTATGCATCCAATTACTTCTCTAAAGCTTCCCTCTCAAGCAGGGATCAAGATTAGTGCACTGGTACTGAACTGATCAGTGAGAGAGCTTTCAAATGAGTGTGACACTCTTAATGATCTAGACTTGACATCTCTGCAGAACTGTGTAGGTCAAGCTTTAGAAATGGCATAGAAAGATGAGATTAGTGTGGCCAAGAAAGGTTCATTGATTCTGTATGCTTTATTCATATTTTATAAAGAACAGCAGTAAAGTCATTTGATATAGCTGGACAATTCATGAGTAGCACACTCTAGTAAGAATTTACCCTTTTCTGTAAGGACAGACAGTGGACTACACCAGGCATGAAGAGGAATACTTATTTTCTCCTTGATGGGTGTAGTAGACAATGCTTGTAAAGAACACTACCAATTAGGAGAAAGACAACAGTGAGGTAGGGTTGGTCTTCAAACGTTGTAACCGATTAGCCCACGTTTACCAATGATCTCTCCAATATAAAACCACATCAGCACCTCTGTGGCTACCAAACCATTCCGGATGGCTTCCTGAAATAGAACAAACAGCAGGTGTGAGCTTTCACAGTGTACCACACTACCTACTGATATTGCTTACTTGCTACACAGCCCATTGTGTGGTATCATGTATAGATACTCAGTGTACTAGCTGGTCAGGTTTTTATTAATAAAAGTTCACAGGGGTTAACTTTTCAAATGAAGAGGTGTTTAAAAAGGTGGTTACTATAGAATCTGATGGAGTTAGAAGGCAAAAGATGGCTCTGAACCAGACCTTTTGAGCAAATTTTAAAAAATAAAAACTGAGGTGGCAAGCAGGCACTGCTCAGAACTTTCTTCTTACCAACCGTAGGGAACATGCATCAATAAATACCTGTCAATCTTTGGGCTTGATGTAAACTGCAGAGGATCCCTGAAGAGCAGTACAGAAATTCAAACAAACAAGGCTAACAAGTGGCCACATGCACCTTTTGAAATCCAGTATGAGACATTGCCTCCTGTGATAGCTATAGAGACTCTAGCAGTAGTTTAGACCAGGGATTATCAACCTTGTCCTAGGGAGCCAGCCAGGCTGTTGAGATATCCATATTGAATATAGGGTCATATGCAGTGATAGTAATCCATACAAAATCACTCATGCATATTTTATTCTTGATCTCCTGAAAAAAATGGTTGGATATGTCCCAAAGACTGGCTGAGAACCATTTTTAGACAAAAAGGTAGCTCTGGGCCACTGTTTCCAACTTCATTTGACTTCTACAGCTAATAAAAAAAAAAACTGTTTAAACCCCCCCTCCACAAATATTTCACTGATAAAGACCATGAAAGAACTGCCCCTGCAACCCCAGAACTGGCTTCTCCCTGATAGCTGCAATATTGGGATCTTGCCAGGTATTTGTGACCTGGATTGGCCACTGTTGGAAACAGGATGCTGGGCTTGATGGACCTTTGGTCTGCCCCAGTGTGACAATTCTTATGTACTTATTAATAGCTGTATAGAAAGAAGGCAGTTAATATGCTGTATCATTTTTTTTTTTAATATTTCAAGTATACAGTAATAAGTTAGAAATTACTGGGTCATGTGCTTTATGCCAAACATTAACAGCTTTACTATATAACCTTAGTGTGCCGCAGTCTGAACAGCCATAAATTAATCTGCAGCACATTGCATAGGTTTATTGTACCACACCGATAAAAGGATCGCCTCAAGTGTTTCCCCAGTCTGGTCCTGGAGTACCCCTTCCCAGTCAGGTTTTCAGAATATCCATAATGAATATACATGAAAGAAATTTGCATATAATGGAGGCAGTGTATACAAATCAAGTTCATGCATGCTCATTGTGGATATCCTGAAAACCTGACTGGGAAGGGGTACTCCAGGACAGGACTTGGGTAACATTGGTTTAGAACAGCAATTCTCTACCACTAATCCATAGCAGCCAGAGTGGTGGTGACTGCAAGGTTACTAAGGAAGTAATTCTCAATGTAGTTACTATAGCTATATGGCAACCCATACTATAACCTAGATGGACAGCTTCCAGCAATACTTCGTTACCCTCCACAACCTTACCTTTGGATTATACTTTTAGCTGGGGCTGTTCCCAAGGCCTGATCATGGGAATGGCAGTAGTAGCCAAATAAGGAGCATGACAGTCAGCATGCAGTCAGTTCTCAGGTCTTACCTTCCATCCAAAAAAGGTACAAGGCCATTGCAAGATTTGAGAACAGAGTGTGCTGATGCTGTTATTGCAAAGATTAGGGCAAGGAACTTGCACCAGATGGGGGGGGGGGGGGGGGGGGGAAATCTGCTAGACCCAGGATGCTGTGAAGGGTAGTGGTAGTATATTGGCTAGCTGGGTGAATGTGTATGAAATAAAATCTTAGTGCATGGCTAGGAAGGAAGAAAAAGTTTCCCCATAGGACTTTATTTTTTTAATTTCATTTAACTAATAGGTCAGCCCTGCAGCAATGTACCCTATGTGAGTGGTAGATAAACAGGAAGAAGAGGAGGCTATTTCATTTGTTCAGAACCCATGTCTGTTTTATCATTCCCACCTTAAGTAATTTCTTTATCCCTTATTTGTCTGTATTGATTAGATTATAAGCTCTGTCGAGCAGGGACTGTCTCTTCATATTCAAGTGTACAGCGCTGCATACATCTAGAAGCGCTACAGAAATGATTAGTAGTAGATGAGTCGTTCCCCCCCCCCCCCCCCCCCCCCCAATAATCAGCCCTGCATCCTGTCCACTTCAATTAAGGAGGGCTAGTCACTTGTTTAGATTTAGCTCACAACCTTTTGGTAATAGCTTACATACAAAAAGTTGACAAATACTAGTCTAGTCTAGAGACTTAGGAAAATGTAAAATAAGGTTGGTGCTACTTAGGCCAACTAAGCCCTTTACAAAATGGTCAGTGTCACATATGAAATGGCCACACATTCTGTTGCCTTTAACAACTTAGGCAAATCAGTTAAGTGGGTACTTCTGTACAAGTTACCTAAACTATGCATGCTTGCAAATTCTCTAACTGCAATATAGAATACTGGCCTAACTTTAGGCACAACCACTTACACCATGTCAAGGGATGATGAAAATGCGTGTGTAACTGACAATATTCTATAACCTTAATACTTAAGTGATGGGCATGCCATTAACCCATCCATGACCCTTCCACATCCACCCCCTCCCCTACCAGTTGTGAGCTAAAGGACTTATATGTTAAGGTTATAGAACTGTGCAGTTATGCATGAAACTGCAAATTAGGGTCAATTTGCTATAATTATAGCCAATTAGCACCTAATTTATTTTATTTTTATTTTTGTTACATTTGTACCCCGCGCTTTCCCACTCATGGCAGGCTCAATGCGGCAGGCAATGGAGGGTTAAGTGACTTGCCCAGAGTCCTCAGGACCAAAGTCCACCACCCTAACCACTAGGCCACTCCTCCACTCAATTAAGTTGCACACAAACTGATAATGTTTAGAACGAGGGGGTAAACGGTTTATTCTCCAATGCTACAGGGAAACCACACCACTATGTAAATATCTATGTAGTGGGGTGAGACTCATATACATTAAATTTCTATCAAATAATGTATAGTAGTATACAGCATTAACTAGATAGGAAAGTTTTGCAGTAAACCTTTCTGAAAAGGTTATTACAGTGAATTCTCAACTAGCTCTACATTACCCTTTTGTGAAGTAGTAGTCTAAACAAAAGCTACCCCGCAGTTAAGCAGGCTATTTGGGCATGTAATTCTGAGCCGAGTGGGAGAGTCAGATCCCAAGCCACCCCCCCCCCCACCCCCGAACACACACAAATATACATTGTGTAACTATCTAAAAGATTGTCAGCCACCAAGTCCTAGAGCAGCATTCAAAGTGTTCTGCTTGGGAAGATTTCTAATCTTTTACAGTACAAGAGTGATGATACTAAGAAAAGCTCAACAAAACTGTTTATTAAAAAGCTTGCAAATAGTGCAGTGGCAGACTATGGAATAATAACAGGAGTGTGTGCACTCTCCATGCATACACGCATATCGAAGGGGAATGCTGCCAGGCTCTATTTGCTAATAAAAAAATAAGATGACACCCCAGTATACACCTGGTTTTTCATAGGTCCACAAATCTCTGAAAGCACATCTCTTCCACAAGGCTTACAAAGAGAACCCATAGCCTTACAAAATAACCTAACACCTGCTATCTCTCTTCCCTTACCTAATTTCTGCTCACTACTAAAGATAGCTGGTATCATGAACGATTATGTCATAACCAAACTCTGTAAGCCACATTGAGCCTGCAAATAGGTGGGAAAATGTGGGATACAAATGCAATAAAACAAATAAATAGGTCAATTCATAGTTTGATGTTACCTTTACTGTGAGCTGTGCAAGACGGCCACTCTGAAAGGCACCGACCATCTTTTTCATGCTCTCTATCGCCTTAGGGATCTCAGCAGGGGTTGGAGGAACAAGCTCAACTTTGGCATAGTACCAGAATGTGGCTAAACGGGGCCTGGAGTAAGTCACAGCAGCTGCAATAAAAAATATATGTATATACACACATAAATATACATATATAAATAAAAAAGCTTAACAGACATTAATATACTCTGCTGCACCACAGTTATTTTCTGATATACTCCCTGCAGGAAACATGTAATTTAAGATCACTCCAGGCATAGATGATCCTAAAGGACTTGTCAAGCAGGCTGTACATGACAACAATAATTCTGGTGACTAAGGAAAAGCACCACTACTGTCATGCACTTTTCCTCTAATGTGATATTAAATCTGTGTCATACTCCACAAGTACTTGGGGTGAATGCTTTTTATAATAATATAAAATCATTGTTTTACCCTCTATCAAAGCAAAGATGGCCAGGGATGCTGTCTGGCTGGGTGAAGATGATGAGAAAGTCAAATATGAATGCTAACAAGAGGGGAAGGAGACTATCAGAAAACAGAAAAACGAGAGAGAGTGAAAAGGAAACAAATATCCTTACTCCTAGTTCAATGATCTAAAAGCTGCTAGGAGGCAGGAAACTTAGATACCAAGGAAAATCCTACCAGGAACTAAAACTATGGCTGCATCTCCAAAACAGAAAAAGACACAAATAAAGTTAAATACTGATTATTTTTAAAGGAACAGCTCTAGCCTATTATCCCGAGATCGTAATTCTTTTCTTCAGGTGCCAGGTAGTAGTCATCCCATAAATTACATACTGTCAAATTCGTTATCTTCACCCCTGAATAACAGTCACTGTAAACTGCAGTGTGTACCACAGAAGCCATCATTTACAAGCAAAGAAATAAAGGGAGTAAGGAGCCAAAGTTGAGTGAAGGAGTGGCCTACTGGTTGGGGTGGTGGACTTTGGTCCTGGGGGAACTGAGTTTAATTCCCACTTCAGGCACAGGCAGCTCCTTGTGACTCTGGGCAAGTCACTTAACCCTCCATTGCCCCATGTAAGCCGCATTGAGCCTGCCATGAGTGGGAAAGTGCGGGGTACAAATGTAACAAACAAACAAAAAAAAAAGTTACTCTCAATGCTGAGTTACATGCACAGCTCAAGAAATACAGCAAGGCCACAAGGCGCCCATGAGCCACATCTAAGAATCTTTCCCAATCTCATTTAAGCACAAACATAAGGGATGAGGCTTAAGCCCTAGGAGCGGCTGCTAGGCAGGTTTCCCATCCTTAATTTCTAGCTGCGTAACCTAGCGCTTTAGAAATGTCAAGTAGTAGTAGTAGATCACCCAAATACTCCACAAAGATTTCACGAGTAGGCCACACTCACGATCTGCTCCAAGAGAAAAATAAGCATAAAGGCCTGAAATACTAAGACACCACTATCACCGCAGTTCCCACAAGCCACGGTTCTCACCGCTCACAAGCTGCGGAGTCCTGGTGACGACGGTCTTCACAAATTTCTGAGCTGCCTGTGCCATATCTGCAATGCCCTTGCCCTCTTAGAGACCGCACAAAGCCTGCGCAGTGAGTGCAGCGTGAACCTAGTAATTAGGCCAACCTCCTTGGTATTAGTAACGCTAGGACTCTGTATAAAGAATACGCGGCGCATGCCCAGTCCCCCCATGCAGGTTCTGGGGCCGGGCGGCGCGCGCCCCTCCCCCTCAGTCCCACTGCTGGCTCGTGCGTGTTGTTGCCTCTAGTCTTCAGTTAAAATAAAAAATGGCGCATAGTTGTCGGTGGCGGTTCCCCGCGCGGCCCGGCACCAGTAGGAAGCTGGCGGCTCGGCAGCGGTTGCCGGCTTTGTTGCAGTCGGCCGCGGGGACCGCGCCTCTTGTCCCTGGCCCATTGAGAGTCGGCCCGGGTTTCGACGCGGCGCTGCAGGTCTCGGCCGCCATCGGCAGCAACCTGCGCAGGTTCCTGGAGGTGCTGGGCGGGAGCGGCGGAGAGGTGAGCTGTGAGAGACGGGCCCCGGCACCCCGCCCTTCCACCCTCAGCCTTCTGAGGGGGGGGGTCCTGCTATTATTTACAGTTAAGGGCGGGGATGGCGTTGTGGGAGGCTTACAGATGTCATGGGGTGGATAGGGAGGGAGGCCCGTTATAAGTGGGCAGGAATTTTTGACGGGGGGGGGGGGGGAGGATTGTTAAGAGTGGGAATAGATGCGATATAAACGCCAACATTTCAGTATGATTGGGAGTTCCAAATGCAATACAAATTATTTCTCGTGAGATGTAAATGAAGGAGTTTACTTAATATTGGAGTTGCTTTTTGTGATGAAGGATGTGGAGAGGCGGATATATTGTGTATCTACATTGTATACAACTTTGTATATTGCTTTGAAAGGCTTTTCTTTGATAATTGGTTAAATAGGGAGCGAGTAGGGTAAGGGGAATGCAAATTGAAGTAGCAAGTGCACGGAAGACAGGAATGAAGGGTGTGGGGAGGATGTCGATAAGGAGTTGGAAGGGGTAAGTGGATAGATAGGGTGGATGGGGAGGGTAAGAAGATGAAGCCGACGTAGATTGCTGGGATAAGGTACGGGGATAGGTGCAGAGTGGGGGGTTAGGAGAGACAGAGACAAGACTCCTGTCTCCCGGTGTTACCCGCAGATGTGGGGTGGGTGGACTGTATTATGGAGGTCGAAAGGAGCTGCTGCTCTTGGCTTGAAGGAGGAGGTAGTCCTGGCAGTTGCAGGAAAGTCTTTTGAATCAAGAGAATAGCAAAGAAAGATGTCCTGAATGCACCAAATATCCTGTATAAAGCCTTCCATCCATCTTCTCTCCCACTGTACCTTCATACGAGGGGGCGGAGAAGACGAAAGTTGCGTTTTTGAACAGTTGATCAGACTTCTGTTTCTAAGGCAGCTCTAGCGGGAAGCTGACGGCACCAACCCTCAACAGTAGGGAGGAGGAATGGGGGTGTGTTACTCTGCATCTTTTGCTCCTTGCTACTGTATACCTCACTCCTTCCCTTATCTCTAGTGTGTACTGGCCGAAAAAAAAAAAATTAGAATGTCTTTACTCTCTGCCAATAGTCAGAGATCTTTGTTTAGTATTAATATCTATTATAGAATTGTCATTTTGCTTCAATCATTGGTATAGTAAGTGTGAAAACAACCCTTGAGAGTTAATCTTCTGTTTCTCACTATGAAGCATGTATTTTTACTTACTTCTTCATCTAGGACTTGGAAATGTAGCTGTCAAATCAGAGAAGCTCTTTAGACATTTTGCCTAAGGTTGGAAAATAATATTTAACTGGAAAAATTAGAGTGCTATGTTCTTGTATATTGGAGGCCCGAATCTGTGTTAAAATGCTCTTTAAGTAGTAGTCTGATACAGTAAATAAAGGCTGAGTCTGTCAATTTAAGTCCCAATCATTTGCATTGCTGGGTCTGCCTGAGACTGTGTGGGAGACCTGGGAGGCAGGATTATAGTGGCTAGATTTACTGAATCCTTCTGTTTAGGCATAGGTACTAGAGAAAATTAATGGGATCTTTTGTAATCTTCATCCCAAGATGGTGGAGTGTATAGAAGGAAGGAAAAGACTGTCCTGGATATGGAGGGGAATACTCATACTCAATTCCTGGCTATTGGGTTATATCTTTACCAGTGAGGACATAAATAGGTAAACTGGATGGTCCAAATGATCTTTTTCTGCTGTCATGTAATATGATTTGTACAGGTAAAATACGCACGGTATGAAATATATGAACTTTCAGTTTTAAATATATTTTTGAATATGTATTGTAACAATTATAGGGTTTTTTTTGACTTAGTGAAATACAGTTTTGTGATCATGTAACTTAAAAAGCATTGTAGTAAAATTAAGTGCTTTCTGTGTAAATTCCCTTTGCACATATTGTGCAGTCCAGCATGTTGTCCTTTCTGGACAAAATTAACTTTTTAAATGAAGACTAGGAAGATCTGCTCAGTTTAGGCAGCTCATTTATTGCTCAGGTCTTAAACTTTTGCCTGTTGGGTTGGGATAAGTAATTCATGTTTAAATCTGCTGATCAGAAAGTTTTGTTTTGCAATAAGAAAGCTATTGTAGTTTTATTTTCCTAACTTGAAATGTTTTTATTGATGTTTAATGTCTAATGTCTAAAACAGGGCTACTACAATCTATTTTGCAGACCCTGCAGCCAGCCAGGTTTTAATGATATCTGCAATGAATAGGCATGGGGGAAATCTGTATGTATTGAACACCTAGTGTATGAAAATTTTATCCTGCACCTAGTTCAGTGTAGGTATCATAAAAACTTGACAGTTTTTTTTTTAATTTAAATGATATCATGACCATCTGGTCAGTACTGTCCAGGCAGTGTGATGGGTGGAGAGGCAGCCTTCCCTTATTTTCAATAAGTTATCATAATTTTCCTTGCTTTTATGTACTTTTAGGAAACTTCTTCAGAATTTGATATTTCTGATGACTGATTCTCTGCAAAGACATCAATATTCCTTAAAATATGAAATAGACCAGCTGAATTTCCATCAGATTGGAGCAGCTTCTGTTCCTTTATCCAGTGTGGGGCAGCATTGTTTGTCACATTCTTATTGCTCTGTTTCAGTGAAAGGTTAGAAGCAGTTATTTAGATAAAGACAGGAAGGAGAATTTTGGGTCTCTTTTGTGTCTGGTAGGAAAAGTGTTATCTATTTTTTTTTAACTTCACACAATAAATTTATTGTAGTGGGAGTTGCTATGAATGCTAGTAAACAAGGAACTTTGATTTTCATGATTTCCCTGGAAATAGGTTGCTAACTGTTGGCCTGGTTTTAACTTACATTTGAAGGTTGAATACCTACCATCTGCTACTGTAAGAAGCATTGATAATGGAAATAATACAAAGGAACAGTTTTGGCATTCTGTACTGAATGTAAGGCTGCTCTGATCTTAAAAGTATGGGGGGGGGGGGGCACTAGTGTACTTAGATCCTTCTAGGCCTATGCAAGCTACCTGGTGCCATGGAGTTTTCCACAGACACTGATAGAATAGTCAAAATGTCTCAATTGAGATGGCTCGTAGACTGGAGTATTTAACTGCTGTAATAACCATTGATTTCTGATATTTTCTTTTCATACAAAATGCAACGGATTAGGGTTCTTTCAAATCTATAAGTAATGTCTGTTGCTGAACAGATGCAATGTTAACTTAAGTAATACAAACCTTTTCCAGTCATGTTTCATTCCACTCTTCTCATGGATATTGGCAGACCAACTCCTACACCCTGACTTAGGGCTTAAATGAAAGTAATAGAATTTTTTTCACCTCTTTCCCAGATCTTCTGAATATCCCAGTTCTATGCAACCAGCCAGTTTCCTTTTCCCTATAATCTCTTGAACTGTTTCATGTATTGCATTGGCTATAAGGTGTATTTTCATATCACTTAGACTTAAAGTTCCGTAGTAACCTATGGGACATTGTGAGTCTAAGGGGGCCTTTTACAAAGCCACGCTAGCATTTTTAGCTCGCAGTAAAATCCAGCTGGTGGTAATTGCTGAGATGCCATAGGAATATAATGGGTGTCTCAGTGTTTACTGTCGGCTGATTTTTACTGCAAACTAAAAATGCTAGTGCGGCTTTGTAAAAGACCCCCTATGTGTTTTGAAAATGAGCCCCAAAGGTGTAAGCAAAATCCAAATAAATAATGGTGGCACACTTGGGCTGTGTTGTATCAACTACTCTGAGGCATGCTTTCTTCAGTGAATGATGTGGTATCCTCTCCATTCCCATATATACTTTTGTCAGCCAACTGTGGTCCGCTGGAATTTTCTTCCATGAACACAGAACAAAAGTATTTAGCGTTTTTCTTTCCTCATCTCTCTGTAGTAGTGGCCCTCAGGGTGTGTTAAGTCTTACAGTTCATTTCTAGCCTTCCTGCTTTCCCTGACATGCCTGAAAAAAATATTGCTACCCCATTCTATATATTAATCTACACATACTTTTGCCATTTATAGAATGAAAGAAGTACACAGAAAAGAATACCAGATAAAGCTCTCTTTTGTATGTATATGTGTGTGTATATATATGGGTTTTTTTTTTGGGGGGGGGGGGGGGTTACATAAAGATCTGTTGCTTATCGTGTAGGTAGGTCTTTTTAGCTTGGTCCATGCCTTATGTCTTCCTTCTCTGCCACTTCATGCTTCAGGTACTTTTCCATTTGGTCAGCATGATTGAAATCCAGTATTTTTGAGTTTTGTATGTCTGCACTCTTCTTTAGCTCTTATATCAAATCACACCATGTGATGATCACTACTGCCCACATGAGTACTCACCCAAACATTAGACACATTTTCTCCATGTGTGAATACAAGATCCAGTGTTGCCCTTCCCGTGTGGATTCCATCACCATTTATCTGAGCAGAACACCTTGAAATGGATCCATAGTCTCTACTGTCTGATTCTGCAGGTAGGGCACTCCAGTCCACATCCAGAAGGTTGAAATCTCAAAGCAAGTTACATTCTTTCTTTCATTCCTAACTTCTGGATATGCATAACAGGTCTCTCTCTGGTTTCTGTGTTTGAGTTGAATGACTGGATATGACAGCTGTGTAGATAGAAGTTCCATCTTCTCTTTCCAAGATGATCCATATTCTTTCCTATTTTCCTCAAGGTTCCTGCATAGTATCTTTTAGAATGTTTTTCAAGTACAGAGCTACTCTTCCACCTTTTCAGCCGTCTCTATCCCCCTGAAAAGATTATAGCTCAGTATGGTTGTGTTGAATGGGACTCATTGAAACATCTATGTGACATCCTGAAAATAAAAAAGGCACAGAGAAAATAGCTTGCACTGCATGACAGGTCCTTCCTTTGGCATCTTCATCAGTGAGCAGACTGGATGAGCCATATCTGTCTTTATCTGCATCATCCATTATATAGTCTAGCATACACAGAGAGCAATTAGGAAGGATGCACTAACAGCAGGGGAAGCTGTGCACTTTTTGATCAGTGTTTGACTTCTGATTGCCCTTTGGCTCCAATGATCAAATCTCTGGTGCTGCTCTGAATAGCCCTGTAAAAATATCGCCAGAACAGCGTAGAAGAAGAATGCCCTAATCCTCAATGCTAATGAGTCACGGATATAGGCAAGTTAATAGCGTTGAATATTAGGGGAAATGGGTATACCACCCTTCTGTGGTTTTTGTGACTACATTCAAAGTGGTTACACTTAACCTTCCATTTCCCCAGGTACAAAAAAAAACCCAAAACTTTGTGAGCCCTCTAGGTACAGAGGAAGTACGTGTATATAATGTGTACAGCGTTGCGTACGTCTAGTAGCACTATAGAAATGATTAGTAGTAGTTTGCATAGTTTATACACGTACTTATTTGTACCTGGGGCAATGGAGGGTTAAGTGATTTGCCCAGAGTCACAAGGAGCTGTAATGGGAATCAAACCCAGTTCCCCAGGATCAAAGTCCGCTGCAGTAGTCCACTCGGTTCAGCGGGAGGATTGTGCTTGGTGCATGCGCAGAAGAGTTCTGCGTTAAGTTCGGCTCCTGTGTGCATGTGCCTGGTAAAAACCTGAACGTGAAGCACACATTGTCTGTTTTCTGTGGCCTAATATAAGTGTTTTTAATTTTTTTAAATTTGGATTCTTATATTTAGATGCAGAAAACAAACGCCAATGTGTGTTTTCACTTTGGGTGTTTGTATTTTTTTTTAGCATGGACGCTTTAAATTTAGACGTAGGAAACGGGTGCCAACGTGTTCTTTCACTTAAGGGCTTGCACGGGCTTCTTTCTGCTTCCAAAAGCACTCAAAACTGGCAGATTTTGCAGAAAGAAGCATGAGAATCATGAGAAATCCTCCCTTCCAACACCCTAAGGCCTACTCTGATCTGGTGTTATTTTTTTGCAGCGGTAAAGCAGTTTTGTTTTGGGTGCTCTTTTCTGAGCATTGGGGAGGATTACATCATGACTTCATTAACATGTGCATGCTACTTGTCTTGTTCATCTGCATGCTCGTTTGTTCCCATACTCCAGGTCTCTGAACGTTGGCAGGTAAATTTGGGTTCTAGTACGACACTAATAGCCTCTAGTGTTTTGCATTTACTTTTGAGCATCGGTGCCTTAATGTGCGGGAAGTGGGAGGTTCATTGGATTCCTAATGAGGTTTAGCTAAATTGTTCCTTGCCTTTCTTTAATTTAGGCTCCCTCTCCCTCCAGATTAGTATTCAAAGTGATGAGTTCTGTTCTGTCAATTGTCCTGTTTGCTGTGTCACTTTTGGAATTGAGCAGAAGACACTGCTGTATGCTAAAGCTTTTGTTTCTTTGATTCAGGATTAATTTTTTTAATTTGTTAAAGTAGCAGTTAGAAAACCTGCAGAGTCGCTGTCAAAAATGAGTGCATTTGTAAATGAAACTTGTGGTAGACCTAATCAGGAGTTGCATTTCTGTTAGCAGTTCGAGTCAAGTTGATAAGTTTGCAGATCACCTGCCAGAAGCATTTGTGACAGTGACTAGAGGAGATTGAAACAGTGAAGATACATCCATTGTTGAAACTAGTGCTCTTAGGCAGTTTTGAAGGATTGTTGTATCCCAGAACCAAATTACTTTTGAGCCACGACTTTTTATGTCTACATGTACCTTTTTTTTTTTTTTTTTTTTTTTACCCAGTCGATTCCTCCTGCTTCTAGTTCAGTCAGAACCATGAGTCTTCATTTTCACCTATCCAGTACCAGGTAGCCTTCCACAAATTTGCAATCATGGAGCCTAAATCCATCTATTAGATGTTGCCGTGTCATGACTGACGCCCTCCTTTCTCTCTCACCAGAAACAGTGAATGCCTCTGTTGCATCCATGGCCAATGTGGAAGATCAAAGCCTGGTCCCTCTGCATGGCAGTGTTCAATATTGCTACTGTGCTACCAACCATAGGATCCAGCACTGGGGTTGCTCAACATTGAACAAACTCCTTGATTGTGTCAGGGAGAGGTAATTTCCATTGGGCTTCGCAACCCCCAATAATTTTGAATAGTTGGCTCCTATGGCACCAACTCTGTCCTGGATGTGAACTGCTTTAACCTTCTTAAAATCCAATAAAGGAAGAGTGATTGAAGGAAAGATTACTAGAATCCTTATGCATCTAAGAACACTTAAACTTTAGAGTGGTCTGATAGTTCATCAGTGCATTTATGCTATTTTTGTGTTCAGGCTCCAGAAAGCATTTCCTGGACAGTCATAATGAAAATAATAAATTGGGCAGGGCTAACATAATGATCTAACTTTACTGCTCTTAGACTAGTAATAACAGAAGGGTTTTATCTTATGGTAAATGAGTGCTTGGTTGAGAAACCCCATAAAGTAAACTCAAGAGTACACCTTGAACTCGGCGTTTAGTTTTTGGAGTTCTCTTAGTCGTGGCAGTTGATTCTTCTTAGAGCTGTCTTGACCAGATACAGATCCTTTTAGAAGAGGACTTGTGTTCTTTCAGAAGAACGTGTCATGGTTTTGTTCTTAACAGTGACTGGCCATCTCTGTTTTTTGCTGTTTTTCTATGGAACATTTTTGTTCTCATGTTTTTCTTCAGTTTAGTTCTTATAAATCTACATAGTGTTTAATCACTTTAGTGACATAGAACATATACAGTTTTTGTTGTGACTAATCCAAACAAAAAATGAGTGCTATATATTATAACAGCAAAATTTTGTTTCATTCTAAGTGACAACCGTGAAGACCACTTTGACTCCTTAATGATGAGTCATTTTAGCTTGTGGTAGGATATTTTCCAGAGTTTATATTGCTTAGACCACAGGCCACCAATTGCTCAGTTGAAGGAGAAGCTGAGAAATGCCACATCTTGTGTTTTCTGAAATCCTGCTTTAATTTTTTTTTCTGTTTGGGATTTATTAACTGCCTTTTATGAAGAGATTCACCCAAGGCAGTGTACAGTAGGTACAGTTTAACATAAAACTAATAATTTTGTTAACAGCAAAATAATAAAAATAGCCAAGAATAAACATAAATACAATAAATCAGGTAAACTTGAAACAGTAAATTGATACCTAATAATTGAACTACCATGGAACAGTATAAAAATATACACATTTAACAGCACTGGAATTCAAATACCAGAGATATAACAGTGTTAGCATAATACTAATGATACACCTAATAAGCATGCATTAGAACATTCAACTAACATAGATATGATGCTAAAGATTTTCTACAATTCAGCTTATGATATAGTTGAGAGACCAAGAAAAGATATATGATGGGAACAAGATGCATGGTAGAGTCAGTTGGGATAATTTGATGGTTAGCAAAACTCAAGGCAAGTTTGTTGTATAGTTAAGCAAGAGATAAGGAACTGATCTAAGTTAGTGTGTGTAGCGAGCTAGTAAGCTTGAGGCACAGAGTTGGGCTTCCTCTGGGATTTGGAATTAGGTGTATACAGCACCAGAGACATTAATTCATTTAAGTGTTTATATACTGCTTAGACCTAAGTGGTTTACATTTTCATTTTACAGGTACTGGGACTGTCCCTAGTGGGCTCACGTTCTAAGTTCTAAATATTAAATGTTTTCTATCCATGGTTTAGGCAAGGTTGCGTATTTTAAGTACAAAGTGCTAAATGGAATAATCAAATTGTGATTTTAAATGTGTACCATTGTTTAGTCTTGAGTTGCTTTTGCTGAAAGGATTTACTTGATTATATAGCCAGAGGGATAGAAAAATGCTATATGTCTTCCTCATTAGACAAGTATTTGGCACTGTTGCCTTAAGAAGTGATGGTGTAAGGCTAATAGCACTAAGCTGTTGCAGGATCTCTAAACATGAAATTGCACACAGTACCTAACAGGAGCTGAGAGAAATATCTTATCTCCTGATCGGTCAGTTCATAGCTATAATTCTTGCAATAGAAATATAGTGAGTAGGAAGAACTGAACTGAACAGGAGGTGGTAATGCTGTTAGGACTCTAGAAGTCGCAAATCCGCCGGGTGAATTTATTCAAAAGGGTGGTAAATAGATCCTGCCAGTTTACTGAGTTGCCAGCTTGAACATCTATTTAATGTGCCGATTGCAGCTGCAGACAAAGAGCTTGCACTATTTTACAAACAACTGAGGTTTGGCATCTTCCTGTCTGACCCCCCCCCCCCCCCCGCATGAGGTTTGGCATCCTCCTGTGTGATGTTTGGCACACTCCTGTCGTCCCCCCCCCCCCCCCCCCCGGTGCGCGCGTGTGAGAGTTGGCACCCTCCCGTCCCGATTTCCCCCCTCCCCTTGTGAAATATGGCACCCTTACGTTCCGATTTCCCCCCTCCCCCCTTGTGAACTATGGCACCCTCCTGTCCCTGATCTGTTCTCCCCCCCCCCCCCCCCCCCAACTGTGTGAGGTTTGGCAGCCTCCTGTCCCAATCTTCCCTACTTTCTCATGTGAGCTTTGGCACCCTTCTGTCCTGATCTCTCTCCCCCCCCCCCCCCCACAGCGAGTTTTGGCACCTTCCTGTCCCGATATCTCAACCCCCACATGAGCTTTGGCACCCTCCTACTCCGATTCCCCCCTCCCCCGGCGTGAGCTTTGCGGTCCTCCGACTTAATCCTCTCTGCGTGAGCTTTGGTGTCCTCCGGTCTTAACCCTCATCAACTCCTCCTTTCATGAGCTTTGGCATAACTGCTCCCCGCATGAGCTTTGGCTTTGTCCAGTCTGAACCCCCCCCCCCCCCCCCCCCCCGAGCTTTGGCATCATCCCTTCTTAATCCGCACACACCTCCCCCCCCCCCCCCCCATACCGTTTCCAAGAATAAATTATATGCTCAGTATGCTCCCTACTTTGCTTCCTCATTCTTTGGTAAACCTTTCATAGATTGCTGTCATATTTTTTATGGAACTTTCTTGATATATGTGCAGGGTCTGGCATCTCCTGCCCCTACCCCTTTTTTTTGTGATAAGCTTGCAATACATAACATGCGTTGGCATATTATATAACATGATAGTGTTTGTTACATTGAGTCATGTAGGTACCTGATTGTCCTTCTAGCCCTTACTGTCACAGAAGATTTGGAGTATGTTGATAGCACTGTCTGTGTCATTGTTGTGGAGGTGTCAGTAGCACTTTGGTTGTCAGTTCTTGCTGACACTTTCAGGCTTATTTTCGACACAAATCGGGAGATGGGCGTCCTTCTCTCAGGGTCGCCATAATCAGCATAATCGAAAGCCAATTTTGGGCGTCCCCAACTGCTTCCCGTTTTGGGGATGACCAAAGTTCCCGGGGGCGTGTCGGAGACGTAGCGAAGGCGGGATTGGGGTGTGCCTAACAGATGGGCGTCCTCAAACGATAATGGAAAAAAGAAGGGCGTCCCTGACGAACACTTGGCCGACTTTACTTGGTCCATTTTTTTTATGACCAAGCCACAAAAATGTGCCTTAAATGACCAGATGACCACCGGAGGGAATCGGGGATGACCTCCCCTGACTTTCCCAGTGGTCACTAACCACCTCCCACCCCGAAAAAAACAACTTTAAAAACTTTCGTCTTTTTTTTTTTAGTATGGGTGAAGGACGTCCTTCACTATGCCTCCGTCCCTTCGATGGCACTCTTCCACTCCACTACCTTGAAATTTGGCCATCCCTGGGGGGGGGGGGGAGTATGTGTGTGTCAGCGGAGGCATAATGAAGGCGTGGACATCATTCTTTCAAACATTTTGGATGTCCTCAACTGCCCCCCCCCCCCCCACAGGGACAGCCAAATTTCAAGGGAGTGGAGTGGAGGAGTGGCCTAGTGGTTAGAGCACTGGTCTTGCAATCCAGAGGTGGCCGGTTCAAATCCCACTACTGCTACTTGTGATCGAAAATCCAAATAAATAAAGGGGGTGTCAAAGGCATAGCAAAGGCATGGACATCATTCTCACAGAAACCTCCACATTTTGGACGTCCTCAACTGCTGTTGCAGGGACGGAGGCATAGCGAAGGACGTCCTTCACCCATACTCTTTAAAAAAAAAAAAAAAAAAAAAAAAAAAGACAAAAGTTTTTAAAGTTGTTTTTTCCAGGGTGGGAGGTGGTTAGTGACCATTGCATGCCTTTTCCCGTTCAGTTAGTGCATCAGTTAGTCCACTGCAGTGCCCCCTAGGATGCCCGGTTGGTTTCCTGGCATGTCAGGGGGACCAGTGCACTACGAATGCTGGCTCCTCCCACAACCAAATGACTTGGATTTGGTTGTTTTTGAGATGGGCGTCCTCGGTTTCCGTTATCGCTGAAAACCGGGGATGACCACCTCTAAGGTCGACCATCTCAACATTTATTTCGACCATCTCTAAGGTTGACCTAAATGTTGAGATTTGGGGGTCCCCGACTGTATTATCGAAACGAAAGATGGCAGCCCATCTTGTTTCGATAATACGGGTTTCCCCGTCTCTTCGCGGGGACGTCCTGCTAGGACGCCCTCAGGAAAACTTGGGCGCCCCGTTCGATTATGCCCCTCTTTGTAGCATTGAGGTAGATAAATGTTATTTAGTATCTCTCAGATGCCACTACTCCTTTACAGTTACATTTGTTTGTCGTGAAAAAGAAAAAAAAAAGGTAATGTTAGAGTATTGAACTGAGAAGTGGGGGAGTCCAATTCAGATCACTCAGTTGCTCCTTTTGAAATTGGGAAAAGTCACTTAACCTTCTGTTGCCTCGGGTACAGAATTAGGTCCTACCAAATGGCGGTTAAAAGGGCCCTGCAGTGGTGTTGGCATGTGAGTTTGCCATGTGCCGAGGCCCCCTTTTACTACCGCCATTAAAAGGCTTTTTTTTAAAGGCAAGAAATGACTGTGTGGTAAGTTAAACACTTGCTACGTAGCCATTTAGGCGGTGGTAGAGGCTCCTATGGTAGCACAGTGGTAACTGGGCACCCTGATTACCGGCAGGCATGCCCCTGGTGCTAGAAAATTTTAAAATATTTTCTAGCGATAGAATTGGTGCCCAACAGGATTTGGAACTACTTCCGGGCACCCCCCAGGAGGTGAATCGCTGCATGCCAAGCCGGTGCTACCCCTACCACCCTTTTTTTAGAAGGGCCCCTTAGATTGTAACTCCAAGGACAGGAAAATATCTACTGTACCTGAATGTATCTCCTCTTGAGCTACAACTGAAAAAGTCATGAGCTAATTTCAAAATACCTTCCCTTAAGAAATCTATGTGTTATCACTCGGCTCTTGTTTGTTCCCTTCATTTTTGTTTCATTTTAGAATTCCTGAACCTTATTTTTTAAAATATGTTATGGAACTGAAATGGTGGTTTAAAGGCTATAAAAATACTCATTTCTACTAAAGGAAGGTGGAATAAAATTGTAAAGTTAAATGCTGATTTTATCGGGACAGTATAGTAAACTAATACATCCTACTCCTTTGTGTGGGATAGGTCAAGTTTACTCAGCTATTCTGCTTTAGTAACCTGAGTATAGGATATATCTGTCCATCATCTGCCCTTCACATAGCAGTTATTTCTCGAGTTAAAAGCTTGTTCTGAGTACAGCATGTAGTGTGAGTTGCAGAACAATAATTCAGGCACAGTGGAGTAAAATCTCCTGTGGCAGAAGCTTTGTGGAATCCATTGATACCCCATTTTATTATTTTTAGGCCCAGTAGGTATGATAGCTCACCCTAAATCTTGTGACAGGTTGCTCCTGCTATTACCTTACATGCTGATGCCAGGATTTCAGGCATTGCTGGGAGTTTCAGACTTGTTACTAGACCTTGGGTTTCTTTCAGTGTATCACTTTTCTCTTACAGAGGAAAACACCTGCACTACTGCAACTTGGTGCTGGATAAGTCTTGAGAATATGACATGGGGATTGCTCTGGCTCCAAATGTATTTTCTCCCCTTGAGAGAAGGGCAGAATGGTAATGCAGAGCAATGCTGAGAATTTGCCAACATTTCAGGTAAAGAAAGAGAATGGCAAAACATGCATGAAATTAAAAAGTGAGTTTATCTGAATCAATCTATTGTATTCATTTTTATTTTTCCATTACATGTTTTAAATAGAAGATAGGATATAAGCTTTTTTCACAGAAAACTGTGTAATTTGAATTTAAGACGTTTTTGTTTTGGCTAATTTTTGAGATTCCTAATCCTTCACTGGTGGTGTTGGGGGTTTGGTTGGTTGGCATCTCGGAAGAGGAAGTGTCTGAGAATAGGACAGGAGTTTGGCATGGGTTTACTGTGTTCTTTTTCTATAACAGACTGATAGCTAGTCTCCTACTTGCTGCACTGAGATTATCTGGTAGTTTCAAGGGCCTAGCAAGATACATTTACAAAGGAGAGGTGTGGTGCCTTCTGACAAATTTCCATGAATCTGATTCAAAAGGATTCAATTTAATTGTGTTGTTGTATTTAAAGATTATTTTTTTTTAAAGATGGTTATCATAGTTATGTGTGTTTGTTGGCCCAGCAGTTTTCCTCTGCTTTTTATATTTACAGTTCATTCAGACCTAGGGTTAAAATTTGGCACATTGAGCTTGGGATTTTTCTCCTATTTTATATTCTTGTTCCTCAACACTCTGCCCCCCCCCTTACTATAGGTCATATATCAGTACTTCTTCTAGAGTCTTGCACTCCTGAGTCTTTGATTAGGTTGCAGGGTGCCACCCTTAAGTAATGGCCATGGCTCCCTCCTGGAAGCTGTGAATGTTGCCTCTGCAACATCCCTAATCCTAATTGACCTGGGAATAGGAAGACTGAACTAAGGTCCTTATGCATATAGTTTAATTAATAAGCCAGCAGGGCAGCCCATACCTAGTGTGTTTTTGCTAGAAAAGAAAATGTTCTGATAGTATTTGGGTATTTAGTTTTTTCTCCCTTTTCTAGATAAATAGAAAAGTGTACTATCGGAGAAATGTGTTGTCTTTCTCTCATATTGTCCCAGTGTTGGGTTGAAGTAGGGCAATTTTTCCTCTTCCCATAGTTGCTCATCTTAGATTCCCCCTTTAATTTCTTGACTTTTTGGCACAGCAGTGATGTACTGTCATCTTCGAAATCTTGAAGTTGAGGTAGGCTAGCTATTTGGTTACGCTTCTGGGCAAAGTGCTGGTTTATAATCAGCTGTTCTTATTTGGGGCTCAAGGATAGTCTCTATAGCAACAAATGTAAGAAAGCTTTTACTAAGTGTTGTAGGCATGGTTAAGTTCTTATTCTGCCTTGTGCAACATTGTGTCTCCTATATTCTCCTCATTTGTTAAATAGTTTCCTGGAAGAAGAAACCACACAGGAAACATTCATGAATGATGATGTATCTTGTCAGGCTAGCATTTTCCTTTCTGAGCCAGGTCTTCCTTTTTTAGCCTTAGATTATTTCAGTGGAAGGCAGTGCTGTAGCCTCTGAGGACAACTGATAATTTACTAAGTATTAATATTTTCAGCCCTTTTTTGTACTCTTTTTGTATTTTGCATAGTTGTATACATCTCTGAGTCCTTTTGGCCAGATTATCGCTCCTGGTAAATTCATTGGTTGTTTGCGCCATAATTTATCATGTAGTCTTGTATTAAGAATGTAAGTGAATTAAGGTTGCAGTGAGTCTTTTCAGACTCTAAGCCCTCTTCTTTGATATTTTGCTCCACTGGCAGAGATTGCAGAGTCATAAACCATCTGAGCGAAACTTGGAGTTTGCACATTCAAAGATTAAACAAGGGGAGGGATATGGGAGAGGAAGGTGAGAAGGAGGACCCAAGATGGGAAGTTTATATTTTGAAAATACACCATTATGTTACAATGCATTTGCAGTCTTGTGTGGCATATGTAGGGTTTGTCAGTAGTTGGTGTGCCTGATGGGAATGTTTATGGGAAGGTTCTGGGCTGAAAGTGTCAGGGGAATATACAGTGCTGAGAAAGTTTGTGAATCCTTTAGGGATAACCTTAGTTATCTGTATTTTAGCACAGTTTGTATTCAGTGTGATCGTAATGTAAACCCTGATAATAGCATGATAACACAATTGAATAAACTGAGGCTATATATTTAAGTATTTATTTGATGACAAGATTCAACAGTAAATATTCTTGTGCAAAAAAGTATGTGAACCCTTCATTCAATAATTGGTGGCATCTTCTTAAGGAGCAATAACTTCCATTAAACATTTCCTGTAACTGTTGATCAGTCTCTCATGTAGCCCTTAAGGAATTTTAGCCTATTCTTTCATGTGGAACAATTTCAACTTTGTGACATTTCAGTGCTTGCTAGCTTATTTCAAAAGTAGTTGGTGCTCATTTATCTGGACTGGATTACAAGAGTATTTCTAAACATTTGAAGCTCCAGCCATTCATCATCAATTAGTCTGCAAATAGAAAACTAGAAGACTACATTGGCCCTGCTCAGGAGCGGTCATCTTGCCCAAGAGCACCTCACGAGGAAACTGGCAAATCATCCATGAAGTCACAAGAAACCAAATTAAAATCCAAAAATCTGCTGGCCTCCCACTATCACTGAAGTGAGGGTTCATGTATCCGCCCTCAAGAAGAAGAAAAAACCCCAAGAAAAACAATTGAGAATAATGATCATGGGTACCAGTGACATAGGAAAGTGTAGGAAGAAGGTTCTGTAAGCTAAAGTTAGGTTCTTAGGTAGAAAGTTGAATTCCAGAACTTCCAGGATAGCATTCTCAGAAATGCTCCCCATTGTACGTGCAGGACTCAAGAGGGCAGACAAGAGTCCCCGAGTCAATGAGTGGATGAGACAGTGGTACAGAGGAGAGAGATTTAGATTTGTTACAAAATGGGCAGCATTTTGGGAAAGGACCTATTCATAAAAGATGGGCTACATCTTAACTGGGGTGAAACCAGGCTTTTGTCATTGACATCTGAAAAGGAGATAAAGCGTTTTTTTTAAATTAGGCTTTTAACAAACATAACCACATTTATGAATGATAATACACAATTTGGGAATTATACAACGGAAATAATTTCTAAATATAAGTTTTAAACATTATATCGACCACAGGTTAAAGAAATTGATCCAAGATGAAAGATTATTCAAATAATCTAAAAAGAAATAAATCAGTAACACAATTTACATAAAGGATGCACCCATCCTGGGTAGTTCCACCAGCTCCGGTAAATCAGTGTTCATATAGGATTACACCTTAACATTTACTTCCCCCCTACTTATTATAAATTCCTCCAGCTGTTTGGGGTCAAAGAATTGAAACTGTTTAGCTTGAAATACAATTCTACAAACACAAGGGAATTTCAACAGGAAACTAGCTCCTATTGCCAAAGTTCTTGTGCGCAAAGCCAAAAAGGCTTTATGCCGCTTTTGAGTCTTCTTGATAAGTCAGGGTAGATTCTTATTGTAGACCCCAAAAAGTTTGAATCCAAGTGTCTTAGTGCAAGCCTCAAAACTGCATCCCTATCAATCTCCAAAGCAAAAGTAATAACCTCTAAAGATGACTCCAAGAAGGTAGTTAGATTCATCTCTCCACCTTCTTGAGGACATTTTTCTATTACCCTAGGGTCAGTTTGTAAATAAAATGCACGAGTAATGGGTGGAAGAGATGTGTCCGACATACCCAATATTTCTACAAGATATTTTTTTACCATTTCTATTGGGGAAACTAGTGGAGAACTAGGGAAGTTTATTAGCCTTAAATTAAGTCTTTTAGACTGGTTCTCAAGATATTCCAGCCGTTGGGAAGTAAAGTTCTTTTCTTTAATCAGCGTTTGACCCACAAGTTCCATCTTTGAAATTCTTTCAGTAAGACATTTTACTTCCTCGGCTTGGGAATCAGTCTTTTTCTTCTGAGATAATGCAGCTTCTGATAAAGTTTTAATAGTCACCGCATTTTTAGCCACCAATGATTGTAAGGAAGAATATGCTGTAAAGGTTAAATCCCATAGTGACTCTAAGGTCACTATGGCTGGCTTTTCCATTTTCCCAACAGTTAACTCAGGAGGTGGTGCATTTGCAGCCAACTCCAGGGTACTCACTGTCTGTGAGGACAGCACAAAGGATGATATCGCCTCTGGAACTCCTATTCTGACAGCACTTTGATCTCCATGCGTCTCCACCAGGCTCCCTCCCTGTGCACATCGAACTCCATTCCGGGCTGAGGCAGCTGGGCTCTGAAGGAAACGTTCACTTCCTGGTTGCAGGGGCGCCGCACGTTCGGGGCTCAAGGAAGCCCTGTCCACACTGACAGCTAGCGTCGAAGCGCCAGCCTCTTCGGACGGAGTGGAAACTCTCCCAGGACCCAGCGCGACGCCAAATTCCTCCATTCTCGCTTGTCGTAGCTGGTTTGACCTGCCAGGGAGAGAGGGAATCTCCCTGACTTTGCCTCTCCTTTTCCCCATAACGAGAATCAGGTAGAGGACCGCTAACAGCCGCGTTTCAAAGGAGGAAGTAGGACGCGTCTGGTAGCGCAACTCAGACCGTCACCATCTTGGATGATAAAGCAGTTTTTGAATTAGAAGATGAGAGCCATCAGTCAGTCAGGAGCGTATAGTTCAGAGTAAAGTATTTTTGAAAGATGATATCAATATAGAGAAGTTAGGGCTTCCCAATAAAGAGATGAGTTGGGTGCCTTTAAAGGAAGAGCAGACATAAATTAGAGTGCAAATTATCCTTGTCAACTGTTAAGCAGATTGTAGGTACAAACAAAAACATATCTGTACACAATTGCTAGAAGCCTAAAAAATAAAGTGAGAAAATTAGTATATAGCACTAAATAAAGAGCTAGATACAATAGGTGTCTTAGATAGGCAGTGGAAAGGGATACCAATGGGATAGTGTAATGCCAAAGTACATATTATACAATATCACAGTGATAGGATGGACCAAATTGGAGAGAGGTGATGCTATATTGTTAGAGGGCACTGAGTCAAACAATATATATTCTGCGGGTAACATTGCAATATGAAGTCTTTATACTGTATTTGATGCTTTATATTTGTAAACTTCTTTGGACCCATGGAGGAATTAACAGTCAATAAATGCCAGATTAGATTAAATATGTATTGTTATAACATTCAGGGCCCCTTTTACCAAGCTGTGGCAAAAAGGATGTGTTTTTGATGCTCGCCGATGCCCCCTTTTACCGCAGTGGGTAAAATGTAGGGTTTTCTTTTCTTTCTTTTTTTTAAGAAATGGCTGTACTGCAAGTGAAGCATTTGTCGTGGCCATTTCAGGGGGGAACTCTTACCGCCGCCCATTGAGGTGGCGTTAAGGGCTCTTGCACTAAGGTAAACGGGCAGTGCGTGGCACTACCCGATCACCGCCAGGTACACCAGAACTAGTAAGGCAATCTCATTTATGCTTCACTTAACAAAAAAAATGGTGGCTGCTACTTCAGCTCACAGGGTCAGTGAGCTTCAAGCTCTAGTAGTGGGCTGACACTGGTGGGTCATGTCAAGGCTTATAATGTTAGAGCCATGGCTGCGACGGTAGCCCACTTGCGGTTAGCCTCCATTGAAAAATTTGCAAGGCGGGCGACATGGTCTTCAGTCCACACATTCACATCTCATTACTTCCTCAAGCAGAATACCCGATGCGATGGTTTGGGCAGACATTGTTGCAGAATCTGTTTGATGTCTAGCATCCAACTCCACCCCCCAAGGCCCATTTTATTCTGTTCCAGGCTGCACTGTCACTCAGTTTGTGTAAAGTTTCAGATTAATCTGAGTTATGTCCTTTCTGTTGCGAGGCCCAGTTGTCCAAAGTTTATTGTTTTCAGTGAGCTTGGATGCTAGGGATACCCCAGTTGTGAGAATTATTGGCCTGCTTGTCCTCGGAGAAAGTGAAGATACTTACCTGTAGCAGGTATTCTCCAAGGACAGCAAGCCTTATGTTCAAACCCTCCCACCTCCCCTTGGAGTTGTCTCCTATTTTTAATTTTCTTTCTGTAGTATTTGCGGTAACTGCGCCCTCATGGTGGGCGGGAATGCACATGCATATGCATAGTGAAGCGTGTTTCATGCTCCAGAAAGCTCTGTTAAGCTTGTTAAAAGCTCCAAACCAGGCAACACGGGATCGCGTTACCCAATACTGAGAATAAAAGGCCTGCTGTCCTCAGAGAATTCCTGCTACAGGTAAGTATCTTCGCTTTTTGAAGCTGGATTTAGAATCGATATTTGTTTATTTTGACACGGTTTACCTCCAAAGGCCTGCATATAGGCATCAAAACAGTTTACAAAACACAAGACTATGAGAAGGAGAATAGGTAGTGAAGGGGAACTATGTAATGTAAGGAGATAGAAAAGAGATGGGTTTTAGAGCTTGTTTGAAGGTAGAGAGAGTTGGCTGGTTCCTTATGCTGAGTGATAGACCGTTCCATAGCTTAGGGCCTAGATAACTGAAAGCAGAGTCACAGGTGCTGGTGAGACGTATAAGTGAAGGTGGAGGGAGCATGAGGAGGTTATTGTCAGAAGAATGGAGACAAGTACATAAGTATTGCCATACTGGGAAAGACCAAAGGTCCATCAAGGCTAGCATCCTGTTTCCAACAGTGGCCAATCCAGGTCACACATACCTGGCAAGATCCCAGGAGGCATAGGGAATAAGGTGGTTGTTGAGATATGAAGGGACAGAGGGGAACCTAGATTTGTAGACCAATAAGAGAATTTTAAATTTAGTGCAGGCAGTAATAGGAAGCCAGTGTTCCTTGTCATCGAGCAGATGAAGCCATTACGTATGGGTTGTGTCCATCAACCAGCAAGGGGAGATAGAGAGCACTCAACTTTTCTCAATGCCTCATGGCCAGCTAGCTCCACTGCCTCTTCAGTATTCTCTATCTCCCCAAGCAGGGTGGCTGCAGCTTCTTCGAGCTCCATCAAAATCTGCCTAGGGGTGGCTCCTGGCTTGCCAGTTGTTAGCCGGGCTGTTAGAGGCTATAGCAGGTTCACTTTGAAGGCACATAGGTCAGCCCTTTCCCTGCCTTACCCATGCCCCTGTGGATGTGGACATATTAGCTTGCTTTTCCCTGTCCTTTCCCACTCAGTGGATGCAGGCACATTGGTTCGCCTTTCCCTGCCTTTCCCACTTATCTGAGCCTCTGGAGTGTTTTTATTTACCTCTTTTGCCTCTGCTTTCCGCACAGCGGTAAAATAAATAAATAAATAAAGTTGTGTCGCGCTTTAGCGCAGCGATCTTGGAAAAGAGGTTTTTTTCTTGAGATTCTTCTGCAGGACCGGAGCTGTGATACTCGGTCTAGTGAGGTGAGTGTTTTCTGACTCCTCCGGGGTGGCCCGCGATCGGGACGTTTTTGGCGCGAACCGCCATTTTTTACTTTTACCGCCGTTTTTGGCGATGGCTGCGGAGACTGTAAAGCGCTGTTCTAAATGTGGCAAGCGCAAATCAGCAGCGGGGCTCTGTAATTCGTGCTGTACAGATGGTAGAGCCGGCCCGAGCATGGCGAGCGGCGATCTTTCGCTCTCTGAGCTGGCAGCGGACGCTATTTTGGATTTTCCATATGGCGTGGCCTCCGTTGCGACAGGGAGCCCTGAATCCGGGGGGGGGGGGGGGGTCTTCTGAGTGAGGCTAATAATAGATCTGATAGCCCTGGGCAGGATCCGGGCGGTCAGGGAGCGGTTTTCTCCTCTGATTTTGTTTTAATGCTGCATAGGGCATACATGCTTAAAATAGCTCTTCCACAAGGATCTTCGGACCCTCTGCCTGCCCCCTCTCCCCTCCCCCCCCCCCACCCCCCACCCCCCGCTGGATCCTGGCCTTTTGGAGTTGGCTTTGCCTGTTTCTTATCTTCCTGATAAACGCAGAAGGGCTAATTCCCCTTCTGAGTGTGGGCCCCCCCCCCCCCCCCCCCCCCCCCCGTGGTCGGGCTATGAGGATTCTGAGGGGTCTGGCAGAACTTCTTGGGCTGAGGAGCCAGAGTCGGGTACAGAATTGCCACAGGAGCTTGATGATCCGTCTGCAGTGAGGATTTTCCACCGCGAGGAGCTGCCAGCGCTTATTTCAGATGCCTTACAAGCCCTCTTGATTGAAGATCCTGGGAGTGGCACAGCCTCCTCGGTTAATCCAAGGATGGCTAGTACCAGAAAGCCTGCTCGAGCTTTTCCTTTGCATGACTCCATCCAAGAGCTTATTTCAGCTCAATGGGCTGACCCCGAGGGACCTTTGAAGGTTGCCAGGGCTATGGGGCAATTATACCCTCTGAGTGAGGAACATTTGGCTCGCTTTGCAATGCCTAAAGTGGATGCCCTGGTCACGGCTGTGACAAAGAGAACTACCCTCCCTGTTGAAGGAGGTGTTGCCCTGAAGGATATTCAAGACCGCAGGCTTGATTCAGCTCTGAAGCGGTCCTTTGATTTGGCAGGTCTGACTGTTCGGGCGTCTGTATGCAGTTGTTATGCTGCTAGAGCCTGCCTGGCTTGGTTACAGCAGGCAGTGGAACAGCCCGGTGATGGAGCGGAGACCTTATCTGAAGTGGCTCCGCGGATGGAGTCGGCCTTGTCATTTTTGGCTGACGCCCTTTATGATATGGTCAGAGCTTCGGCTAAGCAAATGGCTGTAGCAGTGGTGGCTCGCCGCACTCTTTGGCTACGACATTGGGCGGCGGACATGGCCTCTAAGCAAAGGTTGGTGAAGTTGCCCTTTCAAAGCCTTCTCCTGTTTGGTGAGGAGCTGGAAAACATTGTTAAAGGCCTGGGGGATTCCAAACCTCAGCGCTTGCCCGAAGATAGGCCGAAGCCTTCCTCTAAGGGTCAGGCGGTCCGCTCCTCTTACAGACCTCGCTTCCGTGAAACTAGAAGGTACCGCCCGGGGCGTGCTGCTGGGTTCACTTCGCGTGCCCGCTTTCAGCAGAGAAACTCCTTTCGCTCAGACAAACGTTCCGCAGCTGCCGGTTCAAGACCTGGAGTTCAGGGGCGACCCTCTCAATGGTGGTGGAGACCCTCTCAGTGATGGTGCGCCGGGCCGGCCCTCTCCTCATTTCCTGTCATCGGAGGAAGACTTTCCCTCTTTTTCGAGGAGTGGGCCAAAATCTCCGCAGATCAGTGGGTCTTGGACCTGATCAGAGACGGATACCGAATAGAATTCGATGCCCCGGTGAGAGACGTGTTTGTGGAGTCCCGATGCGGTTCTGCCGCCAAACGGGCGGCGGTAGAGGAGACTCTGCACAGTCTGTCACAGTCTGTGCCAGATAGGGGCTGTGACCCCGGTGCCTCCCGCCAAACAAGATCTAGGCCGCTACTCCATTTACTTTGTGGTGCCACGAAAAAGCAGGTCTTTTCACCCGATCCTGGACTTAAAAGAGTTAACAAGTCATTAAGAGTGCGGCATTTTCACATGGAAACCCTGCGCTCCGTCATTGCGGCGGTACAGCCAGGAGAGTGTCTCACATCTCTGGACCTGAAAGAAGCTTACTTGCACATACCAATTTGGCCCCCGCACCAGAAGTTTCTGCGGTTTGCGGTGTTGGGAAAACATTTCCAGTTTCGGGCCTTGCCTTTTGGCCTCGCCACAGCTCCTCGAACCTTCTCCAAGGTAATGGTGGTAGTAGCTGCCTTTCTCAGGCGAGAGGGTATCCGGGTTCACCCGTACCTAGACGACTGGCTCATCAGAGCAGACTCAGAAAAAGAGAGTCATCTAGCTACAGCCAGAGTGGTTTCAGTCCTTCAATCTCTGGGCTGGGTCGTCAATATGGCCAAAAATTACCTGACCCCCCTCGCAATCTCTAGAATATTTGGGGGCCAGGTTCGACACAGCCTCGGGCTATGTGTTTGTTCCCGAACAAAGGCGGTGCAAGCTTCAGAATCAGGTCCGTCTGCTCCTGAGGATGCCCCACCCGCGAGCTTGGGACATTGTCCAGCTGTTGGGATTGATGACGACCACCTTGAAAGTGGTGCCATGGGCGAGAGTGCACCTGAGACCTCTACAATATTCTCTACTTCAACGATGGTCTCCAGTATCTCAGGATTATCAGTGCAGAATTTCTTGGCTCCCTGCGGCCCGCCTCAGTATGGAGTGGTGGCTCTCGGACAGCATGTTGCGGCGGGGAATGCCGCTGGCACTCCCCGATTGGAGCCTAGTGGTGACAGATGCCAGCCTGAAGGGCTGGGGTACACATTGCCAGGAGAAGCATGCCCAGGGTCTGTGGACGCCCGACGAGTCGGAGTGGTCTATCAACCGCCTGGAGTTGAAAGCTGTGTTTCTGGCTCTTCTGGCCTTTCAAGTGACCCTGGAAGGATTGGCTGTCCGAGTGATGTCGGACAACACGACAGCAGTGGCCTACATAAATCGACAAGGCGGCACTCAGTGCAGAGCTCTAGCCGCGCAGGCCGAACAAATTTGCTACTGGGCCGAGCTGCATCTACAGTCCCTGTCAGCAGCTCACATTGCAGGTCAGAGCAACGTGCAAGCCGACTATCTAAGCAGGCATCAGATCGATCCATCGGAGTGGGAACTAGCAGACGATGTATTCCTGCAGATATGTGCCAAATGGGGCAAGCCAGTGATGGATCTTTTGGCGACCAGTTCCAATGCCAAAGTCCCGTGCTTCTTCAGCAGACGGAGGGATCCTCGCTCTGCCGGGTTGGATGCCTTGGCTCAACCCTGGCCCCTGGGCTTGCTGTATGTCTTCCCTCCGTGGTCCTTGATAGGGCGAGTGCTCCTGCGGATTCGGCTGCATCCAGGAGAAGTGGTGCTCATCGCCCAGGAGGCCTTGGTATGCAGACCTCCGACAGATGCTGTTGGAGGCTCCCTTTCCGTTACCTCTGGTTCTGCACCTGTTGTCACAGGGTCCAGTAGCCATGGAGGACGCCTGCCGCTTTGGTCTTACGGCATGGCGATTGAGAGGGTGCAATTGAGAGATAAAGGCTACTCAAATAAGGTAATTTCCACTCTCCTGCAGGCCCGTAAGTGCTCCACTTCCGTGGCTTATGCCAGGATTTGGCGCCAGTTTGAAGTCTGGTGTGTTTCAAGAGCGCTTTCTCCGTTGCGGGCTCCTGTCTTGCCGATTCTGGACTTTTTGCAGGATGTTGTACACAAAGGCTTGGCCTATAATTCCCTGCGGGTGGAAGTGGCAGCATTGGCCTCCCTGCGTGGCAAGGTTGAAGGCGTGCCCTTAGCTGCTCATCCAGATGTGGCACGGTTTCTTAGAGGGGTGCTTCGGCTCTGTCCTCCCGTGCGGGCACCTTGTCCAGCTTGGAACCTGGGGTTAGTATTGAAGGCCCTTCAGGGGGCTTCCTTTGAACCGCTTCAGCGTGCTTCAGAGAAAGATTTGATACTGAAGGCCGTCTTTTTAGTGGCCATTACCTCGGTGAGACGGGTGTAGAGCTCCAGGCGCTGTCCTGTAGAGACCCTTTTTTTGCAATTCTCAGAGTCAGGGGTCACGGTTCGGACCGTGCCTTCCTTCATGCCTAAGGTGGGTTTAGCGTTTCACCTAAACCAGCCTGTTTTTCTTCCCTCCTTTGTTGAGGAGGAGTTTCCAGGTTCATTTGGGCAGTTGCACCTTTTGGATGTGCGCAGGACTCTGTTGCAGTATCTGCGAATTACAAATTGTTTCAGGACCGCTGATCTTTTTGTGCTGTTTGCAGGTCCTCGCAGAAGGTCTTCAGCGTCTAAAGCCACTATTGCCCGTTGGCTCAAAGAAGCTATCTTTTCAGCATATCTGCTGTCTGGCCGGGCTCCGCTTGAGGCCTTTAAGGCACATTCCACAAGAGCGATTTCCTCTTCCTGGGCGGAAACTGGAGCAGTATCTCTTCATGAGATTTGCAGTGCTGCAACATGGGCTTCTAAGCTCTCTTTCGCCCGACATTACAGGCTGGATGTGGCTGCCAGGAGGGATGCGCGTTTTGGAGCACAGGTGTGGCTTGTTCCCACCCTATTTAGGGATTGCTTTGTTACATCCCATACGTAATGGCTTCATCTGCTTGATGACAAGGAAGGGAAAATTAGGTTCTTACCATCATGATTTTCTTTCCTTTAGTCATAGCAGATGAAGCCATGAGCCCTCCCTGTATGATTGTCTGTCTGTATTGCAGTGATTCTGATTTTAGGTGCTGTTCTTGTTTCCTGAAGTTATATTCCTTCCTTGGGGAGTCGGAAAACAGTCTTCAGGATTCTTGTTACAGTTATAGGAGGATGAGTTCATTCCCTCCAGTTCATGTTTTGGGAGGATGAGTTTATTCCCTCCAGGAGGATGCAAGTATTCCCTCCGTTTATACAAAGTGGAGGACGAGTTTATTCCCTCCAGGAGGATGAGTTCATTCCCTCCTTTTTTGAGTTCATGCCCTTGTTAAGGGGCCATTGTTCGCTGTGAGGAAAGTTCATGTTATTCCCATTGCGGTTTGCCATACTGCTTTGGAAGCTTCAAATACTGAAGAGGCAGTGGAGCTAGCTGGCCATGAGGCACTGAGAAAAGTTGAGTGCTCTCTATCTCCCCCTGCTGGTTGATGGACACAACCCATACGTAATGGCTTCATCTGCTATGACTAAAGGAAAGAAAATTATCATGGTAAGAACCTAATTTTCCCTTCTGTGTTCAGGAGAGGAGGAGTTAGATGATCAAATCGGTGGGCATTGTCAAAAGTTGATGGACACAACTATCCCACATGTTCTGGGGTAGTGGGAAGGACTAATGGCAAGAAAATTATCAGGTAAGACCTAATTTCTCCTTTTTCTTTCCCCTTAACTGGATGTTAAAATTTCATAGCCCTCTATGACAATACATTAGTATCTGTCCATTTTACAGTCTCTGTTGGCCACACTTCCTTCTCTGCAATTATGGTATCTTCTTCAGTTCATTTTTTGTAGCTCTTGATAGCTTCTTTTACTTTACTTTCCCCAGTTCTGTTTTTCCAGCATTTCATTAAGGGATGCTACATGCACTTTATGGATTTTTCATAAACTTATGTGGTCCCCTTCTGAGGGTCTATGCATGAGACCTTCAGTTCAGTCCCTGATTTGATTTGGTTTAGTTTGGTTCTCTCATATCTTGCATATTATCCTTATTCATTTCTTCCAGAAAGGAATTTGAGCTACGTTATGTGCAAAACATTTTTAGCCCCACCCAAAAAGGGATAGTACTTTGCTACATCCTATTTGTTCTGGGCTAGTATGGACAAAAAGTGAGGAAAAATTGTGACTTAACTGATAATTCCTTAGCATCCCTCCGGACCGGCCCAGAATGTGACTGATGGGTTGTGCACGCCTTCCAGTAGGTGGAGACTGAGAAAAAAACCTGTGACTCTAGCGAGCCAATAAGAGCCCTTGCAAACTAGAGAAAGATCCAGTAATCTCAGTCTTTTAGAGAATTGTGATAATTATTTCTGTGCATCTTAAAAAAAAAAAAAAACCTGTTGAACAGAGGCTGAGGCCCCTGGGGGGGTCTCTCTTTGTTTCGGGGGTGTTAAACTCGGGTGCCCGAGTCCCTCCCCCCTTAGCCTCCCTGTTAATTTTGGGTGTGTGTGTGAAGCCCCCAAAAAGCAAAAACCTAAGGGTCTCCTCAAGCTCTTCGTGGGAAGTGCTTTAGAGGTAAAGGGAGAGGCAGCTGCTTAAGGAAAAAAGAAAAAAAAAACGGCCTTTTGGTCTGTATTTCCTTTGGAGCTGGGTCTGGCTGAATTTTAGACAAGCAGGGGCAGCTCCGCTTTTATAGCTGGTTTAAGCGCTTTCGGTTTGACAATCAGCTGGGTTTTGCTTTTGGTTCGGCAATCAGCTGTTTTTTTCGCGATGTTGGGAAAACTTGGTGTTCCGTTTGTCAGCGTCGGGGCGAGCAGGATTTGTAAATTCTGCACAGCAGCAGAGATTTTGGAAGGGCAGGATGCTGGAGCGACAAAATCGTCAGTAGTGTCGGCTCAGTCGCCGCGGGGGGCCGAATTGGATGGAGACTTTGCGGTCCATCATTGTTGCGATGAGGCCCGGAGAGTTTCTCACTTCTCTCGATCTTACAGAAGCTTATTTTCACATTCCAGTTCGTCCTGCACATCAACGTTTCCTGCGTTTTGCTGTGCTCGGTCGACACTTTCAGTTTTGAGCCCTCCCTTTTGATCTTGTGACTGCTCCACATACGTTTACGAAGGTCATGGTAGTTGTTGCGACGGCTCTCAGGATGGAAGGCATTTTGGTGCATCCTTACTTGGACAATTGGTTGATCTGGGCAAAGTCTTACCACAAAAGTGTTCAGGTTACAACTCGGGTAGTAGAGTTCTTGCAGTCCCTAGGTTGGGTAGTCAATGTGCAGAAGAGCCGTCTTCAGCCTTCTCAGTCGATAGAGTATTTGGGAGTCCGGTTCGACACGGAGCAGGGCCACGTGTTTCTTCCGCAGGCCAGGGTCCTCAAGTTACAGGCCCAGGTTCATCTCTTCTTGCAGAATTTGAGACCGTTTGCAAGAGACTACTTGCAGATCTTAGGTTTCATGGCGGCGGCGATCAAGACGGTGCCCTGGGCCAGAGCACACATGTGGCCTCTTCAGAGGTCACTGCTGTCAAGATGGTCGTCCAGTGGGATTCTCTTCATCAAAGATTGCCTCTTTTGCTACAAGTGAAGTCCAGATTGCGGTGGTGGCTTCGGGAAGCCAATTTGACCAAATGGATGCCTCTGGATCAGCCCAGGTGGACTGTGGTGACAACAGATGCCAGTCTCAGCGGCTGGGGAGCACATTGTCAGGGGCAGGTTGCTCAGGGGCTTTGGTCTCATCAAGAGACGCTATTTTCCATCAATCTGTTAGAGACCAGAGTGATTCGTCTGGTGCTCCAGGGGTTTCTTCATCTCCTGGAAGGCCGAGCAGTACGAGTAATGTTAGACAATGCCACGGCAGTAGCATATATCAATCGGCAAGGAGGGACAAGGAGTCTGTCGTTGGAACGGGAGGCGTTGCTGTTGATTCAGTAGGCGGAAGTCCATTTGGTGGCTCTGTCGGCGGCTCATGTTGCAGGGGTCCTAAATGTTCAAGCAGATTTTCTAAGTCGCCACATGCTCGATCTGGGTGAGTGGTCGCTAAGCGAAGTGGCATTTCAGTTGTTGGTCAATCGTTGGGGGTTTCCCAGGATGGACCTGTTTGCCTCCACGGACAATGCAAAGCTTCCTCTATTCTTCAGTTGTCGCAAGGATCCCAAAGCGCAGGGCATGGACACTGTGCTTCAATCTTGGCCAGTCAGTCTAATGTATGCTTTTCCCCCATGGCCTCTGATAGGACGTCTTCTTCAGAAGGTCGAGACACACAGGGGACTTCTAATTTTGGTGGCACTGGATTGGCCTCGAAGGCCGTGGTACCCCGACCTTCGACGTCTTCTGGTGGATATTCCCTTCAGGCTTCCAGTCACACAAAATCTTCTGTCACAGGGTCCGGTCGTTCATCCGGATCTGGATCGATTTTGTCTTATGGCCTGGCTCTTGAGAGAGCTAAGCTGATTAAGAAAGGTTATTCTGCTGAGGTCATTGCTACTATGCTTCGCTCTTGTTGTCGTTCTACCTCTCTAAACTATATGCGCACTTGGCGGATTTTTGAGGCCTGGTGTAAGGATTTAGGTCTATCTCCTTCTAGTTCTTCAGGGTCCGCAAATTTTGGATTTTTTTACAGCAAGGTTTTGACAAAGGCCTTGCTTTGGCTTCTCTTAAGGTGCAGATTGTAGTTTTGTCTTGTTTTCGTGGTCGTGTCGAAGGCAGGTCTTTAGCTAGTCATCCGGATGTGGTGCTTTTTTTGAGGGGGGTTAATCTTCGTCCCCCCTCGCAGTGTTCTTTTCCTGGTTGGGATCTGAATTTGGTACTTACAAAGCCTCCCTTCGAGCCTTTGTCGTCCTGTTCTTTAAAAGATTTGACTCTGAAGACAGTATTTTTGGTGGCTGTTGCTTCGGCTAGACGAGTTTCGGAATTGCAGGCGTTGTCCTGTAGATCGCAGTTCTTGGAATTCTGTAACGATCATGTGGTACTGCGACCTGTTCCTTCCTTTCTTCCCAAGGTAGTAACTAGGTTTCATATTTCTCAGCCGGTAGTGTTGCCTGTGTTAGCTTCTTTTTCAGGTTCAGAGGAACAATGGCAGTTGAAGTGTTTGGATGTCAAACGGGTTTTGAAGCTTTATTAAGTCTACGGATGACTTCAGGCATTCATTTGTTTGTGCTGATCGGTGGTGCGCGTAAGGGGTTTATGGCCTCTAAGCCCACTATTTCTGGTTGGCTGAAGGAGATGATTGCTTCAGCTTGTCTGCTATCAGGAAAACCTGCTCCAGAGCACGTGAAGGCTCACTCAACAAGAGGTCAAGCTGCCTCTTGGGCAGAGCGTTGTCTTGTACCTCCAGAAGACATTTGTAGAGCGGCGACATGGTAGTCTTTGCATTCTTTTTCTAAGCACTACCGTTTAGACGTTCTCAGTCGGCGTCCGGTTGTTTTCGGAGCGAGTGTTTTGACGGCGGGACTGTTAGGGTCCCTAATTTCACTGCTTTGATACTTCCCATCAGTCACATTCTGGGCCGGTCCGGTGGAATGCTAAGGAAGGGTAAATTAGGCCTTATCTGCTAATTTGCTTTCCTTTAGTCCCTCCGGACCGGCCCAGATCCCTCCCTTCAGATATATCTGTGATTTTCGGAAGTTACATATTTTTGTTGGGAGCTGTGCTGCTCGTTTAGTACTATATTATTAACAGTTTATAAGTAAGAGACTTGTTTGTCCTTTGCTGAAATGTCCTGTTCTTATAAGACCATGATATGTTCAAAGGCACTCACCCTTTGTTGGCAATGTGCCGGTAGCTGCTCAGGTTTTTGGATGCACAGTTTATGTATTTCTTTTCTGGCTTTATTTGTGCTTTGCTACTTGTTACTGGATCTTTCTCTAGTTGGCAAGGGCTCTTATTGGCTTGCTAGAGTCATAGTTTTTTTTTTCTCAGTCTCCATCTGTTGGAAGGCGTGCACAACCCATCAGTCACATTCTGGGCCGGTCCAGAGGGACTAAAGGAAAGCAAATTAGCAGGTAAGGCCTAATTTACCCTTGTCTTTAGTCTTACCAGACCAGGCCAGAAACCCTCCTTGATTGGCTTTCATTTGTGCTATATTTCTTTTCAGATATCTCTTCTGCTTTTTTTTTTATTTTGTTTTTTGTTTCTATAACATTAACTGTCACATGTCTCCTGACTCAGGTGAACACCTGCATGTCAGTGGTATCTGTACCTCACTACTTTGTCAAGCTAAGGCCTGAGCAGCACATTTGCATTTTGCACGTCTATATTGACTGACATAGGGGTCTTGAGCACACCACTGCTTGTCTATGTGAAATGCTGAATGTTCTATGCTGCACGATACCCTTAAAGGATGAATCACTTGGAGCTACTTTTTTCTCTGTCTCCTTCTACCGGTTGATGGACATAATCCATTTGTTCTGTACTGGTCTGGTAGGACTATAGGAAAGAAAATTATCAGGTAAGACATAATTATTCCATTCTCTGGCCACAAAAAGAACAATTCTTCTGTAAGTAAGATTTAAGTACATTAATTTTATCTGTTTCCTTAACAGAATACTAGTTCTAGAAGGTATGCCCTCATGAGAGGACTATTTGTATTTGAAAAAACAAATATGACAACTCTGTATTGCAATATAGACTGGATAAATGTCTCATCAGGAAATGCTGAGAGGAGAGTTCCTAGATTAAATAAATAACTTCTTCATGAAACAGCTGGTTTTAGAGCATTCAAGACAGGGAGTTATTTTAGATCTAGTCATTAGCTGAATGTAGGACATAGTGTGAGAGGTAATATTGTTGAGACAATAGAGATGTAATATGGTCAAATCTGAGCTAATAACTAGAATGAAGACACTAAGGAAATCAAATTGCATTAACATTTAACTCTCAAAGGGGCAACTAAGAAAAATGATAAAGAAAAAAGGCAATACCTTAAGAGGCTCGCCTCTTTCCCCAACACTATTCAACATAATGCTAACTCCTCTGGCCGTAGCTCTTTCCAAACTTGGTCTGAATCCATTCCTCTACGCGGATGACATCACAGTCTACATTCCTTTTAGAAACGACTTAACCGAAATAGCTGACAAAACATCAGACTTGGATTACACACCGTGCGTGCTTGGGCGAACTCCTTTAAATTGAAGCTCAACACAGAGAAAACTCATTGCCTTCTACTCACCTCACTCTATAACAAGTTCAATCCCACCACCTTAATTGCACCTGAGCTTGTCCTGCCAATCTCCGAGTCTCTGAAAATTCTAGGAGTAATACTTGATAGAAAACTAACACTGGTAGAACAAACAAACGCAACCGTCAAATAGGAAAAGTAATGGAAGCGATGCTGAAGGACAGGATAGTGAATTTCCTGGAAGCCAATAACTTGCAGGATCCGAAACAACATGGTTTTACCAAAGGGAAATCGTGTCAAACGAATCTCATTGAATTCTTTGACTGGGTGACTGGAGAATTGAATCAAGGACATGCTATGGACTTAATCTACTTAGATTTCAGCAAGGCTTTTGACACGGTTCCCCACAGGAGGCTCTTGAATAAACTGGACAGGCTGAAGATAGGACCTGAAGTGGTGAATTGGATTAGGAACTGGTTGACGGACAGAAACCAGAGGGTGGTGGTGAATGGAATTTGCTCGGAGGAGGGGAAGGTGAGTAGTGGAGTGCCTCAGGGATCGGTGCTGGGGCCGATTCTGTTCAATATATTTGTGAGTGACATTGCCGAAGGGTTAGAAGGTAAAGTTTGCCTTTTTGCGGACGATACTAAGATTTGCAACAGAGTGGACACCCTGGAGGGTGTGGAAAACGTGAAAAAGGATCTGCGGAAACTAGAAGAATGGTCTAAGGTTTGGCAATTAAAATTCAATGCGAAGAAATGCAAAGTGATGCACTTAGGGAGTAGAAATCCACGGGAGAAGTATGTGTTAGGTGGGGAGAGTCTTATAGTTACGGATGGGGAGAGGGATCTTGGGGTGATAGTATCTGAGGAACTGAAGGCAATGAAATGGTGTGACAAGGCGGTGGCCGTAGTCAGAAGGTTGCTAGGCTGTATAGAAAGGGGAGTGATCAGCAGAAGAAAAGAGTTTCTAATGCCCCTGTATAAGTCATTGGTGAGGCCCCACCTGGAGTATTGTGTTCAGTTCTGGAGGCCGTACCTTGCTAAGGATGTAAAAAAAATGGAAGCGGTGCAAAGAAAAGCTACGAGAATGGTATGGCATTTACGTTACAAGACATATGAGGAGAGACTTGCTGACCTGAACATGTATACCCTGGAGGAAAGGAGAAACAGGGGTGATATGATACAGACATTCAAATATTTGAAAGGTATTAATCCGCAAACGAACCTTTTCCGGAGATGGGAAGGCGGTAGAACGAGAGGACATGATATGAGAGTGAAGGGGGGCAGACTCAAGAAAAATGTCAGGAAGTACTTTTTCACAGAGAGAATGGTAGATACTTGGAATGCCCTCCCGCGGGAGGTGGTGGAGGTGAAAACAGTAGCGGAATTCAAGCTTGCGTGGGATAAACATAAAGGAATCCTGTGTAGAAGGAATGGATCCTCAGAAGCTTAACCGAGATTGGGAGGCGGGGCTGGTGTTTGGATGATCGGGCTAGTGCTGGGCAAGACTTCTACGGTCTGTGTCTTCAGAAGCTTAACCGAGATTGGGAGGCGGGGCTGGTGTTTGGATGGTGGGGCTAGTGCTGGGCAAGACGTCTACGGTCTGGGTCCTGAAAATGGCAGATACAAATCAAGGTAAGGTATACACAAGAAGTAGCACGTATGAGTTTATCTTGTTGGGCAGACTAGATGGACCGTGCAGGTCTTTTTCTGCCGTCATCTACTATGTTACTATGTATTCTTCACTCTTTGGAAATTAAAGCGTATAAAACCTTTTTTCCCTAGAGAAGTATTTTGCAATTTAGTGCGGTCGCTAGTTTTAAGTCATCTTGATTACTGCAATGGAATCTATGCAGGGTGCACGGAACTGCTTCTCAAAAAATTACAAACTCCAAAACACGGCTGCAAGATTGATCTATGGTAAATCGAAGTTCGTCAGTTCCAGACCATTACGTGAAAAACTGCACTGGCTACCTGTCAAGGGTCGTATAACATTTAAAATTAGCACCCTGGTGCATAAAATCCTCTACGGTGAAGCTCCAGCTTATATGGATAATCTTATCATCTTACCACCCAGGAATTCTTACAAATCTTCTCGTTCTTACTTGCATCTCCACTACCCCACATGTAGTGGCCTCAAGTGTAAAACCAGCTACGCATCTACCTTTCCCTATATCAGCGCACGATTGTGGAATGGTTTACCCAAATCAGTTAAAACTACTTCTGAACAACAGGCTTTCAGAATATCACTGAAGACCACCTTATTTAGAAAAGCTTACGCTACAGTCCCGCATTGCATTAGTGACTCCTGAACTGTTTCTGTTATGTGACCGTATTGAATTCTTCTGCACTTTTCTCCCCCTCTGCCATTACTCACCAACTACTTCACCCTTAGTGTATCTGATTGTTTGTTACTAGATTGATGTAAGCCTTTTTACACTGATGTTAGCCTTTTTGAACTAATGTAAGCCACATTGAGCCTGCCCATGGGTGGGAAAGTGTGGGATATAAATGCTATAAATAATAATAATAATACAAAAGAGCAGCAAAGGTTGAGTGTAAATTGGACACAGATGTTTAAAAATGCCATTTTGGAAGGCCAGAGTATATAAATTCTTCATATTAAAAAAAAAAAAAGGTGGAAGGAAGGCCTCTTGACAGCCAACATGGTCGAAAGATGAGGCAAAAGAGGCTATTGTAGCTAAAAGAAAATTCTCCATCTTTTGAGAGAAGTATCTGAATGAAGAAAATAGGAAGCAACATAAGCATTGGCGCTAAACATTAATAAGGAAGGCAAAAATAATTTGAAAAGAAGATTAGAAGCAACAGAAGAAATATAATGTGGACAAGTGCAAACAGACATACATAAGGAAGACTAACCCAAATTACAGCTAAATGATGCTAGGTTCTTGCTGCACCTCACGCCTGGAATGAACTTCCCGAGCCTGTACGTCTAGCCCCCACTTTGGCTGTTTTCAAGTCCATACTTAAAGCCCACCTCTTTACCACTGCTTTTGACTCCTAACCACTGCTCACTTGCCCTGTGCTTTTTATCCTCACCTCTTTATTCCCTTACCCTTAATTGTTCTGTCTGTGCCTGTCTTATCTAGATTGTAAGCTCTTTGAGCAGGGACTGTCTTTTTTGTGTATGGTGTACAGCGCTGCGTATGCCTTGTAGCGTTATAGAAATGATAAATAGTAGTAGTAGGTTCTACATTAGGAGTCACCTCTTAGGAAAAGGATCTAGACTGGCAACCAAAAAAGTAAACATAATATTAGGAATTATTAGGAAACAATTAGAGAATGAAATAAAAAAAATCATGATCTCTCTATATTGCTTTGTGGAGTGAAGTGGAGGAGTAGCCTAATGGTTAGTGCAGTGCGCTGAGAACCCGAGGAATTGGGCTTCGATTCCCACTGCAGCGCCTTGTGACCCTGGGCAAGTCACTCAACCCTTCGTTGCTACAGGTTTAAAAAAAAAGACTGTAAGCCCACTAGGGACATAGAAAGTACCAGCATATAATAAAATGTAAAACTGCTTTGTACCACATAAAGGTGGTATATCAAATCCCTGACCTTTAACCCCCTCCTCCCTTTTACCTTGAGTATTGTGTGTAATGCCGGTTACTGTGTCTCAAAAAAGATGCAGTGGGATTAGAGAAGGGTGACATGGAATGAGACTCATATCAGAAAAAGCTAGGGAGTTTGGGGCTCTTCAGCTTGGAGAACAGACAGCTGTCGCGCTCCTCACCTGCTGCGCGTCTTGCCCGCTTCTCGCGCCTTGCCCTCTCCTCGATTCCGCCTCTTTGAGGGGGAGCGTCGGCCATGCTGGCCGGGCTGACGCTCCAACACCCCTCTACCTCCTGCTTGCCACGCCGGCCGTCATGGCGGTGCCAGCGCGGCGCTCTTACCCTCACCATTGCCACCGCTGCTGTTTGAAATGCCGGCGCCCCAAGAATAGCGCTTCTCATCCGGGCACGGGGCACGGGAACTTGGACCACGCCTCCTACATCCGGATTGGTCACTCGTGTCCTGGCTCCTCCTCCTCTTGCTGGCTGGCCAATCTGGATCTCCTTGGCCAGTGGATTCCTGTCTCTTGCCGGCTGTTGCTTGTCTCCCTGATGGTGGGGGCTATTTAAGGAGCAGCTCTCCCCACAAACTTTGCTTCATCTTCTACTTCGGTAGGTTCGCTTGCTCTATTGTGAGACTTTGTCAGCTACTCGCTCTTCTGACTGCCCCGTTGCTGACAACTGCCTGGAACTCCGACCACTCTCTGCTCGCTGCCTGACCTGACCACTGCCTGGAACTCCGACTACTCTCTGCTTGCTGCCTGACCTGACCACTGCCTGAACTCCGACTACTCTCTGCTTGCTTGCTGCCTGACCTGACCACTGCCTGAACTCCGACTACTCTCTGCTTGCTTGCTGCCTGACCTGACCACTGCCTGAACTCCGACTACTCTCTGCTTGCTTGCTGCCTGACCTGACCAGTGCCTGAACTCCGACCACTCTCTGCTCGCTGCCTGACCTGACCACTGCCTGAACTCCGACCACTCTTTGCTCGCTGCCTGACCTGACCAGTGCCTGAACTCCGACTACTCTCTGCTTGCTGCCTGACCTGACCACTGCCTGAACTCCGACTACCCTTGGTCTGCTGCCTGACCTAACTTCGTGCCAGCTCCTAGAGACTCTCTGCCAGCAGCCTGACCAGACCTCTGTCTGTGCCCGAACCACTCCTTGCTACTGCCTGCCCTGCTTGCCACCTGTACAGCGAGTCCTCTTTGCCTGTTGCCTACAGCCGTCTGACCCCCATCAGCATCCAGAAGTCTGCCTGCACCTGGGGGCTCAACCCTCTGGGAATGGCCATCACAGATGAAGCCCCGGGGTTGCCCGGTTGCCCTACAGAGCAGGTTCCAGCCTTCATCTCTGTGCTCCGCCTGGGCACAAGGACTCACGAACGTGACAACAGCTGAAGGGAGATTTGATAGACTGTAGCAGGAGTAGGCAACCTTTATACACAGAGGGCTGCATGAATGTCAGTACTACCCCTAGCGGGCTGCAACATTATGTAATGGTTAGAACCGGAAATGCACAGAGCTCTATAGTCCTGTGAAAAATAAATAAGTAAAAATTTAACAAAAAATGATATTAGAGTGGTTATTTTGAAAATATTTGTGAAATACAGTATTTTAAATTGCCACAACTCTGTTTAATGAAGTTTTCTGTGTATAATTCCCATGGACTCAGAGACTGCATAAAATTCAATTATGGACCACATTCAACCCACGGGCCGCAGGTTGCCCACCCTTAGTCTATAAAATCCCAAGCAGTGTGGAATGGGTTTACTTTTCAATGATTTACTTTTTCAAAAAGTAGACTAGGAGGCATGCCATGTAGTTATTAAGCAGTATATTTTAAAACAAATCAGAGAAAACATTTTTCCCTCAATGCATTTTGAAACTCTGGAACTCATTACTGGAGGATGTGGTGTTTTAAAAAGGTTTGTACAGGTGTTTCCTGGAAGAAAAGTTAATAAACCATTAAAGTAGACCTGGGAAGAGCCACTGCCTATACCTGTGGATAAGTAGCATTAAATCTTGATACAGTATGGCAGTTATGTTCTTATAATAGCTAGGAAGAAATGCTGGTCGTTTTGTCCACCTTAGATTCATCAAAGAGCCATCTGGATGATCTACAAAACTTCTGGAATACTGTTCTATGAACATATGAGTCAGAAATTGAGTTTTTTGGTCACAATAAGTTATTTTAGCAAAATTCAAGTACTGCCTTCCTTAAGAACCCTTTCCTAGATGTTAAGCGTGCTAGTGGAGGTATCTTGTTATGGCGCAGCTTTGCTGCCTCAGGATCTGAGCACCTTGCCATCATTGATAGAATCATAAACTCTGCTTTAAATCAAATTCTAGAGAAGAATGTCAGTCCATAAGTCCGAGCTGAAACTGAACTGAAGGTGGACCATGCTGCAAAAAAGGAACCTTAGCATTCAAATAAAGGAGGAATTTGGGGATAGATATTCAGCCGGCTTTTTTATCCACCGCCAGCATTATCCGTAGATATTCAGTGCCAGGCTATGTCCAGACACTGGCATGTAATATATGGGTTTATATGACCAGATATCTCTTATGCTGTTAAGTGCGATATTCAGCACTTAATCACCTAAGTAACATTGCGTAATGATAAGACTAAGCCTTATGTGGTCCAGTTTGGCCGCTTAACTTAGGCGGTTAAGTGCTGAATATCTGATTCTGCCCCTCAACCACCCACAAAATTACCAGCTTTCAGTTTAGTGGTCAGTGATGAAATTCAGCTCTATCTGGTTAAGTGTTGCTGAATATCAGTGGGTAACCCTGTAAGCAGCCAGAAGCCACTTAAATTGCTCTGAATATCATCAGCCCCTTAGTGTTTTGGATTGGCCATGTCAAAATCTTGATGTACTAATCATACAAACCCCAGGGTATGGTCTAATGGAAATAATACAAGTGAAAGGATTGACCCAAGAGTGTGCCAAAATGAGGTGCTGTATATAAATATGGATAGATGTATAAGGGAGTTCTCAGAGTATAAACTCACCCAAGCGAGACAACACAAAGTGTTCTCCGAGGACAAGCAGGCTGCTTGTTCTCACTGATGGGTGACGTCCACGGCAGCCCCTCCAATCGGAACACTTTCTAGCAAAGTCCTTTGCTAGTCCTCGCGCGCCGATGCGCACCGCGCATGTGTGGCCGTCTTCCCGCCCGAACCGGCTCGTGCCGGCCAGTCTTCTTTTGTCCGCGCTCGGTACGGTCGTGTTTTGCCGTTCACGTCCCAAAGTTGACCTCGTGCGTCGTTTATCGACTTCATTCTTCAAAAAAAAAAAAAAAAAAAAGGTGTTGGAAGGAGACCTTTATGGTTTTCTCCCTTCCCGTACTTCTAGTTTTTGCCCCGGTAAGTTTTCTTTCGTTGTCGGGGTAGGCCCTATTTAGGCCTCGGTCGAAGTTTTTCTTCCCCCTATTTTTGTGGTGCCATTTTCGCCATTTCGAGTTTTGATCTCGCCGGCGCGATTTTTCCGCCCATGACATCGAAGTCTTCCAGCGGCTTCAAGAAGTGCACCCAGTGCGCCCGGGTAATCTCGCTCACTGACAGGCACGCGTTGTGTCTTCAGTGTCTGGGGGCTGGGCACCGCCCTCAGGCCTGTAGTCTGTGTTCTCTTTTGCAAAAGCGGACTCAGGTAGCGAGATTAGCCCAGTGGAACGTTTTGTTCTCAGGCTCTTCGTCGGCATCGGCACCGGGAGTATCGACTGCTTCGACGTCATCGGCGCCCGGACCTTCATCCTCGCCCCCGATTGCATCGAGGCATCGGCCCTCTGCATCGGGGCGACATCGGAGGGCTGCGTCGGTGGTATCGAGACCTCCTCGTCTGCTGATGTCGTCGGACGGTGGTGCTTCGTCTGGAGTGCAGGTGAGGGCTGTCCATTCCCCTGCTGGTGGCGGTGAGCCTTCGGGTGGGTCTCCCCCTACCCTGAGGGCTCCTGCGGTACAGCCCCCCCGAGACCGACCCTCTTTGGCCTCGGCCCCGAGGAAGAGACGGCTGGATTCTACGTCCTCCTCGTCGGTGCCGGGAAGCTCCGGTGACGTGCTTCGTTCCAAAAAATCGAAGAAGCATCGTCACCGGTCCCCTTCCCGTGTCGGCACCGAGAGCTCTGGGTCGCCAAGGGAGTCGGCACCCAGTAAGCATCGGCACCGAGTGGACCGCTCGCCCTCTGTTCAAGAGGTGTCGGTGCGCTCCCCTTTGGACAGCCCGGAACAGCCTCCACGCCCGGAACAGGTTCTGACATCGACTCCTGCATCGGCTTCCATGTCTTTTTCCACAGCCGCTCTGCACGAGAGCCTCCGGGCCGTTCTCCCAGAGATTCTGGGAGAGCTGTTGCGCTCTACCCCTCCGGTACCGGGGGTGCTTGCGCCACCAGTACCGTCGAGCGAGGCGCCGGCTGGCCCATTGTCCGGGGTGAGGTCTCCGACATCGGTGCCGCTTGCGGTACCGAGTGCGGTAGCCTCCCAGGAAGGCTCCCCGACTACCTCGGCGGAGGGAGCTTCGCCGGTGCGGGCGAGGGAGTCTACCTCTCGACGCTCCCGCCGTGGTTCTACGGAGTCGAGCCGGGCACGGTTGCAGACACAGGTCCGTGAACTTGTGTCTGACACCGATGGTGAGGCCTCGTGGGAAGAGGAAGAAGACATCAGATATTTCTCTGACGAGGAGTCTGAGGGTCTTCCTTCTGATCCCACTCTCCTGAAAGACAGCTTTCTCCTCCTGCGAGTCTGTCTTTCGCTTCCTTTGTCCGGGAGATGTCTACGGCCATCCACTTCCCGGTGGTTGTGGAGGACGAGCCCAGGGCTGAAATGTTTGAGCTCCTGGACTATCCTTCTCCACCTAAGGAAGCGTCCACAGTACCCATGCATCATGTCCTCAAAAAGACATTGCTGGCGAACTGGACCAAGCCTCTAAGTAATTCCCACATTCCCAAGAAGATCGAGTCCCAGTACCGGATCCATGGGGACCCAGAGCTGATGCGCACTCAGTTGCCTCATGACTCTGGAGTTGTGGATTTGGCCCTAAAGAAGGCCAAGAGTTCTAGGGAGCATGCTTCGGCGCCCCCGGGCAAGGACTCTAGAACCTTGGACTCCTTTGGGAGGAAAGCCTACCATTCTTCTATGCTCGTGGCCAAGATTCAGTCCTACCAGCTCTACACGAGCATACACATGCGGAACAATGTGCGGCAGTTGGCGGGCTTGGTGGACAAGCTCCCCCCTGAGCAAGCCAAGCCATTTCAGGAGGTGGTCAGGCAGCTGAAGGCGTGCAGAAAATTCCTGGCCAGAGGGGTGTATGACACCTTTGATGTTGCGTCCAGGGCCGCTGCTCAAGGTGTGGTGATGCGCAGACTCTCATGGCTGCGTGCCTCCGACCTGGAGAATAGAATCCAGCAGCGGATTGCGGACTCGCCTTGCCGTGCGGATAATATTTTTGGAGAAAAAGTCGAGCAGGTGGTAGAGCAGCTCCACCAGCGGGACACCGCATTCGACAAGTTCTGCCGGCAGCCTTCAGCCTCTACCTCTACAGGTAGAAGATTTTTTGGGGGAAGGAAGACTGTTCCCTACTCTTCTGGCAAGCGTAGGTACAATCCTCCTTCTCGACAGCCTGCGGCCCAGGCTAAGCCCCAGCGCGCTCGCTCTCGTCAGCAGCGTGCGACTCAGCAAGGCCCCTCGGCTCCCCAGCAAAAGCAAGGGGCGAGCTTTTGACTGGCTCCAGCAGAGCATAGCCGACATCCAAGTGTCAGTGCCGGGCGACCTGCCAGTCGGAGGGAGGTTGAAAGCTTTTCACCAAAGGTGGCCTCTCATAACCTCCGATCAGTGGGTTCTCCAAATAGTCCGGCAAGGATACACCCTCAATTTGGCCTCAAAACCTCCAAATTGTCCATCGGGAGCTCAGTCTTACAGCTTCCAACACAAGCAGGTACTTGCAGAGGAACTCTCCGCCCTTCTCAGCACCAATGCGGTCGAGCCCGTGCCATCCGGGCAAGAAGGGCTGGGATTCTATTCCAGGTACTTCCTTGTGGAAAAGAAAACAGGGGGGATGCGTCCCATCCTAGACCTAAGGGCCCTGAACAAATATCTGGTCAAAGAAAAGTTCAGGATGCTGTCCCTGGGCACCCTTCTCCCCATGATTCAGGAAAATGATTGGCTATGCTCTCTGGACTTGAAGGACGCCTACACACACATCCCGATACTGCCAGCTCACAGACAGTATCTGCGATTTCAGCTGGGCACACGTCACTTCCAGTACTGTGTGCTACCCTTTGGGCTTGCCTCTGCGCCCAGAGTGTTCACGAAGTGCTTGGCTGTAGTAGCAGCGGCACTTCGCAGACTGGGGGTACACGTGTTCCCATATCTCGACGATTGGCTGGTGAAGAACACATCCGAGGCAGGAGCCCTGCAGTCCATGCAGATGACTATTCGCCTCCTGTAGCTACTGGGGTTTGTGATAAATTATCCAAAGTCCCATCTTCTCCCAGTGCAGAAACTCGAATTCATAGGAGCTCTGCTGGATTCTCAGACGGCTCGCGCCTATCTCCCAGAGACGAGAGCCAACAACTTGTTGTCCCTCGTCTCGCGGGTGCGAGCGTCCCAGCAGATCACAGCTCGGCAGATGTTGAGATTGCTGGGCCACATGGCCTCCACAGTTCATGTGACTCCCATGGCCCGCCTTCACATGAGATCTGCTCAATGGACCCTAGCTTCCCAGTGGTTTCAGGCTGCTGGGGATCTAGAAGACGTGATCCACCTGTCCACGAGTTTTCTCAAATCCCTGTATTGGTGGACGATTTGGTCCAATTTGACTCTGGGACGTCCTTTCCAAATTCCTCAGCCACAAAAGTGCTGACCACGGATGCGTCTCTCCTGGGGTGGGGAGCTCATGTCGATGGGCTTCACACCCAAGGAAGCTGGTCCCTCCAGGAACGCGATCTGCAGATCAATCTTCTGGAGTTACGAGCGATCTGGAACGCTCTGAAGGCTTTCAGAGATCGGCTGTCCCACCAAATTATCCAAATTCAGACAGACAACCAGGTTGCCGTGTATTACGTCAACAAGCAGGGGGGCACCGGATCTCGCCCCCTGTGTCAGGAAGCCGTCAGCATGTGGCTCTGGGCTCGCCGTCACGGCATGGTGCTCCAAGCCACATATCTGGCAGGCGTAAACAACAGTCTGGCCGACAGATTGAGCAGGATTATGCAACCTCACGAGTGGTCGCTCAACTCCCGAGTGGTGCGCCAGATCTTCCAGGTGTGAGGCACCCCCTTGGTAGATCTCTTCGCATCTCGAGCCAACCACAAGGTCCCTCAGTTCTGTTCCAGACTTCAGGCCCACGGCAGACTCGCATCGGATGCCTTCCTCCTGGACTGGGGGGAAGGTCTGCTGTATGCTTATCCTCCCATACCTCTGGTGGGGAAGACTTTGTTGAAACTCAAGCAAGACCGAGGCACCATGATTCTGATTGCTCCTTTTTGGCCGCGTCAGATCTGGTTCCCTCTTCTTCTGGAGTTGTCCTCCGAAGAACCGTGGAGATTGGAGTGTTTTCCGACCCTCATCACACAGGACGAAGGGGCGCTTCTGCATCCCAACCTCCGGTCCCTGGCTCTCACGGCCTGGATGTTGAGAGCGTAGACTTTGCCTCTTTGGGTCTGTCAGAGGGTGTCTCCCACATCTTGCTTGCTTCCAGGAAAGATTCCACTAAGAGGAGTTACTTCTTTCTATGGAGGAGGTTTGCCGTCTGGTGTGACAGCAAGGCCCTAGATCCTCGCTCTTGTCCTACACAGACCCTGCTTGAATACCTTCTGCACTTGTCTGAGTCTGGTCTCAAGACCAACTCTGTAAGGGTTCACCTTAGTGCAATCAGTGCATACCATTACCGTGTGGAAGGTAAGCCGATCTCAGGACAGCCTTTAGTTGTTCGCTTCATGAGAGGTTTGCTTTTGTCAAAGCCCCCTGTCAAGCCTCCTACAGTGTCATGGGATCTCAATGTCGTTCTCACCCAGCTGATGAAACCTCCTTTTGAGCCACTGAATTCCTGCCATCTGAAGTACTTGACCTGGAAGGTCATTTTCTTGGTGGCAGTTACTTCAGCTCGTAGAGTCAGTGAGCTTCAGGCCCTGGTAGCCCAGGCCCCTTACACCAAATTTCATCATAACAGAGTAGTCCTCCGCACTCACCCTAAGTTCTTGCCTAAGGTTGTGTCGGAGTTCCATCTGAACCAGTCAATTGTCTTGCCAACATTCTTTCCCCGTCCTCATTCCTGCCCTGCTGAACGTCAGCTGCACACATTGGACTGCAAGAGAGCATTGACCTTCTATCTGGAGCGGACACAGCCCAACAGACAGTCCGCCCAATTGTTTGTTTCTTTTGATCCCAACAGGAAGGGAGTGGCTGTGGGAAAACGCACCATATCCAATTGGCTAGCAGATTGCATTTCCTTCACTTACGCCCAGGCTGGGCTGGCTCTTGAGGGTAATGTCACGGCTCATAATGTTAGAGCCATGGCAGCGTCGGTAGCCCACTTGAAGTCAGCCACTATTGAAGAGATTTGCAAAGCTGCGAAGTGGTCATCTGTCCACACATTCACATCTCATTACTGCCTGCAGCAGGATACCCGACGCGACAGTCGGTTCGGGCAGTCAGTGCTTCAGAATCTGTTCGGGGTTTAGAATCCAACTCCACCCCCCTAGGCCCATGTTTGTTCTGTTCCAGGCTGCACTCTCAGTTAGTTGGTAAATCTTTTAGGTCAATCTCAGTTATGTCCTCGCCGTTGCGAGGCCCAATTGACCATGGTTGTTGTTTTGAGTGAGCCTGGGGGCTAGGGATACCCCATCAGTGAGAACAAGCAGCCTTCTTGTCCTCGGAGAAAGCGAATGCTACATACCTGTAGAAGGTATTCTCCGAGGACAGCAGGCTGATTGTTCTCACAAACCCGCCCGCCTCCCCTTTGGAGTTGTGTCTTTTCTTCTCTTTGTCTTGCTACATATGAGACTGGCCGGCACGAGCCGGTTCAGGCGGGAAGACGGCCGCGCATGCGCGGTGCGCATCGGCGCGCGAGGACTAGCAAAGGACTTTGCTAGAAAGTGTTCCGATTGGAGGGGCTACCGTGGACGTCACCCATCAGTGAGAACAATCAGCCTGCTGTCCTCGGAGAATACCTTCTACAGGTATGTAGCATTCGCTTTTTACATCTCTAAGGGTGGACAAGTATCTCAATCATAGAACTTCTCCTTTGTATCTTTTTATAATTTTTATATACTTGCAAATGCACCCCCGTGCTATAATACAAATAAAACAGTCCAAAAATGTGCACCCTCTGCCAATATAGGCAACTGATCAATGCTATCACTAGTTTCCAATAACCTCATATGCACAAAAAGTTTTATAGTAAAGCTCGCTAAATAGCTTATATATTTTTCTCTTTTTTATAATTATTTATTTATTGCATTTGTATCCCACATTATCCCACCTTTTTGCAGGTTCAATGTGGCTTACAATAATACATCATGGGTACTGGAAATAGAAGTGAATATACATTAGGTTTACAGAGGGTTTGTGTTACATGGTGGTGAATTACATGATGGTGTTAAAGCAAAAGACATTATAAGACAGTACTAAAAGTTCAAAAGATTATACTGTTACACGTGTTGATCTTTGTGATATATCTCGTCGAAGAGAGAGGTTTTTAATAATTTGCGGAAATTGGTCAGTTAATAGACCATTTTCAAGTTATGTGGCAACGCATTCCAGAGCTGCGTGCTCGTATAGGAAAAGGTAGATGCATGCATTGATTTGTATTTCAAACCCTTACACTTGGGAGGATGAAGAATGAGGGGTGTGCAGGAAGTTTTTTTTGCGTTCCTGGGTGGTAGTTCTATTAGATCTGACATGTAGACTGGGGCATTACCATGGATGATTTTATGGACTAAAGTGCAAAGTTTGAACGTGATGCGTTCTTTTAGTGGGAGCCAGTGTAGTTTTTCTAATAAGGGTTTCGCGCTTTCGTATTTCGGTGTGCTGAATATTAGTCTGCCTGCCGTATTCTGAGCTGTCTGGAGTTTTTTTGAGTATTTGCTCTTTACAGCCAGTGTACAGTGAATTACAATAGTCCAGATGACTGAGTACCAGTGATTGTATCAGATTGCGGAAGACAATCCTTTGGAAAAAATGGTCTAACTCTTTTTAGTTTCCACATTGAATGAAACATCTTTTTGGTTATGTTATTTGCATGGTTCTCAAGTGTAAGATGTCGATCAATGGTGACTCCGAGGATTTTCAGAGTGTCCAAAACTGGTAGATTTAGTTTAGGTGTGTTGATGGTGGTAAATTTATTCTTATTGTATTGCAAGGTGAGTACCAGGCACTGGGTTTTCTCAGCATTGAGTTTCAGCTGAAATGCATCTGCCCAGGAATTCATAATATGTAGGCTTTGCTTGATTTCGTTGGAGATTTCCCTTAAATCTTGATGGAATAGGATGAAGATTGTTACATCGTCAGCGTATATATATATATATATATATATATATATATGGGTTTAGGTTCTGATTCGATACGTTACCTCCAATTCCGAAGTATTTGAGGATGTGTAATAAAATTCCATGGTCAACCATGTCGAATGCACTTGACATGTCGAATTTTAGCAGTAGAATGTTGTTGCCGTTTGCTATCAATTGTTTGAATTTGTTCACAAGCGTGACTAGTACAGTTTCAGTACTGTGGTTAGAGCGAAATCCTGATTGAGAATCGTGTAATATCGAGAACTTATTTAGATAGTCTGTGAGTTGTTTGGTCACTATGCCTTCTGTTATTTTGGTAATTAAGGGGATGGATGCTACTGGTCTATAGTTCGTTAGTTCATTTGCATTTTTCTTTGCATCCTTGGGTATAGGGGTGAGTAAAATGTTACCTTTTTCCCTTGGGAAAAGTCCATTTTGTAGCATATAGTTTATGTGGTTTGTTAGGTCTTTTATAAATTGTTGAGGGGCCGATTTCATGAGGTTGTTTGGGCATATATCTAGTTTGCAGTGAGATTTGGCGAATCTTTTAAGCGTTTGTGAGATAAGATCTTCCGGTATTATTGTGAATTCCGTCCAGATTCTGTCTGCTGGATATATTCCAGGATCTGGGTCTAGGCAGTCCAGGAGTGTGCTGTATTTGGTGTGGCTGACAGGTATTTTAAGTCGCAGTTGTATGATTTTCTCCATGAAGTACTTCGCCAGGTCGTCAGTTCCTGGTATGTCTTTGCTGTTGTTGGTGACTGGAGTGGTGTCTAATAATTTATTTACAAGTTGGAAGAGTTTGTGTGTGTCTTTGTAGTTTGGTCCAATTTCAGTTTTGTAGTATTGTCTTTTGGTTTGTCTTATGGTATATTTGTATTTCCTTCAGAGCTGCTTCCAGTCGTTAAGTGTGGGATCGTTATAATGAAAAAATAGGATAAAAGCACTTAGCGTTATGTGGGCAGGAATGCCTCGGATCGAGTAGATGAAATCCCGATCTTGGGGAAAATCTCGTATAGCTATGTCAATGCTATAAGTCAATTAAAGCCAGCTGTTTTCCATTCATCAGCTCAATTCTGTCCATATCCACGAATGACAATCCGCTCTGGTGGAAGTTTTTCAAGCTAGACTTATAAAGAGTCCAATTTTCATATTGATCAGCTGTCTTCCAAAGTAAATAAACTTGCCGTAGGCCAAGTCCTGTTAACAACAAACGCGATGATAATGTGGCGTTACTGCTCTGCTCAAACACAATTTTCCAAAAATGAAATCAACGAGAGTACGACTCTGCAGGGTTTCGAAAACTTCTTCAGGAACTCTTCATTTGATAAATTTTCACTTACAAAATGTTCTCTGTCAGAAAAAAAACGGTAAGTGCTCCACCTCTCTCAATACTGATCTCCACTCGACTGAGGTTTTAAATGGTCCTAGGCAGAAAATGATGTCATCACGTCGCTCCTAAATGATTTAAATTCTATTGAATTAAATCACAGGCAGAAATGTAAAACCAGGCTAAATACCACTAGAGTTCAAATAACAGTATTCCATTCAATTAAATCATTAAGTCCTCTTGGGGCAATCGTGTCAATCTTGATGTAAGCACTATTTAAATGTTCATGTGAGGAAGCACTCAAATAGTTTAGAATTAAAATAGTTGTGTATGGAAGAATGAACCAAAATTCCCAAGGGCAATGTAAAAAAACTACCCTGAGATTTGGGATCTCTATGGCACTGATTTTTCCTGGCAACCTCTGTGTGATATGCACCTGCACTGTTCTGCTTGGGGGTCATTCCATGCCAAGTGGTCTAAACCTTCCCACCATCATGTCTCCAATTTTGTTCAAATTTTATCTGTTGCGCGAGTCAGGTGTTAAACGAAGTTTCCCCAAATTTGATGTCTCTGATCTAGACCCCCTTTTCTGAAAGGTTGTCAATCCATGAGCGCGCGACATTTACCAAAATGCCATTTTTGGGGTCTAATAAAATCCAAACACATTTATAAGAATGGCTAAAAAATTTAAATCCTGTACAGTTTTTGATGCTAATTCCGATGAAATACATTTTAACATTATGGATGCAAAGTCCAGTCAAACAAGTAAAGTGTGCATCAAAATTGGTCGCGACTCATCAGAACATATTTGGACCAGTATTCAGACCGCAACAACTTCCATGCAAACAAAGATACGGACTTGAAATTTTGAACAAGCATAATATTGCCAGATTTGCAACTAACCAGCATCTATAACCGCCCTGCAGGATCTCTTCAAAGTTGGCACTGTCAGCGCAAATGGTAAAATGTACCAAAGTTCAAGGCCAATTATTAAAAAAAGAGTCTGCCTGAATCAGCTTGTGAACAGTATCACCTGAAAGAGAAAATTGTGCTCTACAACACTGATATGTTTTTGTTTTGCAATGTCACCATTAAGTAGCCATTTACTCAGGTCAAAGTATGTTATATTTTGTGTGCGTGATGTATTGCGTTGGTCCATGATGGCTGAGCCATTACTGGTTATCACATTGAAACCAGCATCCCCATCGCCATAGGGGCTACGCCCGATAGCCATGCAGTAACAGCCACGGGTGGGTATCTTTACTGGAGGATCCCAAGCCTGATTGTGGGTTTCTTTACTGCAGGTTCCCAAGCCTGCCTTCTTCAGTTACTTCACTGCAGGTTCCCAAGCCTGCCTTCTTCAGTTACTTCATCATTCTGAAAGCATCATTGATCTGCAAGAGAATGGTTTCAGGGAAACTATATTGCCGACCAGATGATGTCACTGATGGAGCTGGAATAACAGCAATAATAAGTTGTTCTGGGATCCAGCAAGTATTGCGTCTTACGGGCCAATAAAATGAAGTAGCGGGACCATGAGGATGCATAAAGCTTATGAAAGCATCTTTCTGTTCAACTGACGTTTCACAAACGTTTCCAATCCACCATAACAGCGCACAATAAACGATTGGACAATCAACGAATAAAATACGAATGAATAAATAATTATATCAATACTTTTAAGCGACTATTACGACTCAATTTTTCGGGAAGGTTACGCATTACAGTTAAGTCTTCCTTTGTCCAATCATCTCCTAGAATCTCCTTGCCTTTCTTGCATCCTAATCGGAGTCATCAGAGATTATCTCCGTAGACTTCTGGTCCTTTGGGAAAATTGTCTCCTGTCCTTCGGGTGGACCAGTGTTAAAGTCGTCTCTCTATCCGATTTGGGATTTCAAGGCGGTCAATCAAATCCTCTAGGTGCCCAATTTTCGTATGGTGACTTTCTGGCCAATCTTGGTTGCAGTGCGGTCAGAAGAGTTTCTGCTTTTTCTCGTTCTCATAATACCCTATTTTCATTTTTCTGGTCGTCTGCTCCTCCTTCGTTTACCAAGGTCGTGATAGCTACTATTGTTTTCCAACAGAGGGCATTTTAGTGAGTCCTTCGTTGGACTATTGGTTGATCTGCGCAAAGTCTTCCCATGGGAGACGTCCGGTGGCAGCTCGGTTGGTAGATTTCTTGCAGTCTCTTGGTTGGGTAGTCAATGTACAGAAGAGCCGTCTTCTCCTTTTTCAGTCGTCAGAATATCTGGGAGTCCAGTTCGACATGTGACGGAGCTCGTGTTTCTTCCGCAGATCAGGGTACTCAAGTTGTAGGCTCAGATTCATCTCTTCTTGCACAATTCGAGTCCATCGGCAAGAGACTGTCTACAGATCTTAGGCTCCATAGCGGCGGTGATTAAGATGGTTCCCTGGGACAGGGCGCCAACGCGGCCTCTTTTGAGATCACTTCTCTCGAGCTGGTTGTCCCAGAAGGATTCTCGTCATCAGACATTGCCACTTTTCCTCCAAGTGAAGACCAGTCTGCGTTGGTGGCTTTGGGAGGCCAATTTCACCAAAGGTATGCTTCTGGATCAGCCCAGCTGGACTGTGGTGTCAACAGGTGCCAGTCTCAGCAGCTGGGGAGCTCACTGTCAGGGGCAGTTTGCTCCGGGTCTCTGTTCTCATCGGGAGTTTTTGCTTTCAGTCAACCTGTTAGAGACCAGAGCGGTTTGTCTGGCGCTCCAGTATTTTCTTCATCTCCTGTGAGGTCGAACAGTGAGAGTCATGTCAGACATTGCCTCAGTAGTAGCATATATCATTCGGCAAGGGGGGGACGAGGAGTCTGCCATTGGAGCGAGAGCCGTCATTGCAGATTCAATGGGCAGTAGTTCTTCTGGTGGCTCTTTCAGAGGCTCACGTAGCAGGAGTAAATGTTCAATCACATTTTCTAAATCGGCACATGCTCAATCCGGGCGCATGGTCGCTAAGTGAAGGGGTGTTTCAGTTGCTGGTCGATCATTGGGGGTCACCTGGGATGGATCTGTTTACCTCCGCACGTACTACCAGTCGTCCTCTGTTATACAGTCGTCGAAAGGATCCTAAGACACAGGGCATGGTCGCTCTTCTTCACTCTTGGCCAGTCGGTCTACTGTTTGCTTTTCCTCCTTGGCTTCAGTTAGGCCGTCTTCTTCAGAAGGTCGAGCCGCAAAACGGAGGTCTGATTTTAGTGGCTCCTGTTTGGCCTCGAGGGCCGTCTTTTTGCCGACCTTCAACGTCTTCTGGTGGATTTTCCCTTCAAGCTTCCAGTCGTGCAAGATCTTTGCGCGGTCCAGTCATTCATTCGGATCCGCATTGATTTGGTCTTACGCTAGAGCTCTTGAGAGGGTTAAGCTGATTAAGAAGGGTTATTCCGCTCAGGTCATTGCTACTGTACTTCATTCTCGTCGTCGTTCTACCTCTTTGAATTAGGTGCGCGCTTGGAAGATATTTGAGAGCTGGTGTAAGGAGTTTAGTTTATCTCTTTTTAGTTCTTCAGTTCCTCACATTTTGCATTTTTTGCAGCGGTGCTCTGACAAAGGGCTTGCTTTGACTTCTCTTGAAGTTCAGTTTGCGACTTTGTCTTGTTTTCGGGGTCGTCTCGTAGGCAGGTCTCTGGCGAGTCTTCCAGTTGTGCGTTTTTTCAGGGGAGTTACCGTATTTTTCGGACTATAAGACGCACTTTTTTCCTCCCAAATTTGAGAGGAAAATGGGGGGTGCGTCTTATAGTCCGAATGTAGCCTTCCTCCCTCTGTTACAGGCACCTCCCTCCCTCCGTTACAGGCATCTCCCTCCGTTACAGGCTCTCTCCCTCCCTCCGTTGGAATTTTAAAACTCTTCACCTCGTCGGTGTGACTCGCGGTAGCAGCAGCGCTTCAGCGTGCACGTCGCTCTTCACTCAGCCTTCTCTCTCTCAGCTCCCCTTGTGGGCGGGACCAGAGAGCTGAGTGAGAGAAGGCTGGCTGAGTGAAGAGCGACGTGCACGCTGAAGCGCTACTGCTACCGCGAATCACACCGACGAGGTGAGGAGTTTTAAAATTCCGAGGGAGGGAGATGCCTGTAATGGAGGGAGGGGGGTTCCTGGAACAGGGAGGGGGGCCTGTAACTATTTTTCAGACTATAAGATGCACTTTTTTTTTCCTCCAAATTTGACCTAGATGTGTCTTATGGTCCGGTGCGTCTTATAGTCCGAAAAATACGGTAATTGTCTTCGCCCTCTCTCGCAATGTTCTTTTCTTCGTTGGGACCTGAATTTGGTGCTTAAGATTCTTGCTAACACTCCCTTCGAGCCTTTTTTCTTCCTGTTCTCTGAAGGACTTGACTCTGAAAACAGTATTTCGCGTGGCCGTTGTTTCGCCTCAATGTACATAAGTACATAAGTAGTGCCATACTGGGAAAGACCAAAGGTCCATCTAGCCCAGCATCCTGTCACCGACAGTGGCCAATCCAGGTCAAGGGCACCTGGCACGCTCCCCAAACGTAAAAACATTCCAGACAAGTTATACCTAAAAATGCAGAATTTTTCCAAGTCCATTTAATAGCGGTCTATGGTTTCGGTGTTGCAGGCGTTATCATCTAGATCACCCTTTTTGGAGTTCTGATCGTGTAGTATTGCGACCAGTTTCTTCTTTTCTTCCCAAGGTTGTAACTCGGTTTCATGTTTCTCTGCCGGTGGTTTTGCCTCTCTTAGGGTTTCTTTTCCGGTTCAGAAGAGCACCGGTGGTTGAGGGCTTTGGATATCAAGCGGGTGTTGAATCTCTATCAACTCTACTGGTGATGTTCGCCGCTCTGCTCGTTTGTTTATTCTGATTGGGGGTTCCCACAGAGGGTTTATAGCTTCTAAGCCTACTATTTCTCGATGGCTTAAAGAGATGATTGCTTCAGCTTATCTTCTTTCTGGGAGATCTGTACCAGAGCATGTTAAGGCCCACTCTATGAGAGGTCGGGCAGCTTCTTGGGCAGAGCGTTGTCTGGTATTGTTGGGCGGCGACCTAGTCGTTTCTATTTGTTTTCTAACCACTACCGTTTGGTTGTCCTCAGTCGTCAGCACCTTGTTTTTACAGAACGCGTTTTGTCGGCCGGGCTTCTTGGGTCCCTCCCATAATTTCACTGCTTTGTTACTTCCCATCAGTCACATTCTGGGCCACTCCAGAGGGATGTTAAGGAAGGGTAAATTAGACCTTACCTGCTAATTTGCTTTCCTTTAGTCCCTCCGGACCGGCCCAGATCCCTCCCTTTAGGTATTCTGTGTTTTGCGTTTTTCTTTGTTTGGAGCTGTGTTGCTAGTTTGAGTTTCTATTACAAAAAAAGAAACGACAACAACAAGTTGAATACATAAATTACAGAAATGTTTTTTCTGTTTTACTGAGATGTCCCGTTTGCAGGACCATGATATGTTTAAAGGCACTCACCCTTTGTTGGCAATGTGCCGGTGGCTGCTCAGGTTTTTGGATGCACAGGTGTGTTTTTTCTGCTCTGGCTTTACTTCTGCTTTGGTACTTTATTACTGGATCTTTTTCTGGTTGCCAAGGGCTCTTATTGGCTCCTAGAGTCACAGTTTTTTTCTCAGTCTCCACTTGCTGGAAGGCATACACAACCCATCAGTCACATTCAGGGCCGGTCAGGAGGGACTAAAGGAAAGCAAATTAGCAGGTAAGGTCTAATTTACTCTTGCATCTCATATCATGATACGGCACATAGAACTGTATTCTGCTTTAAACCTGTGCTGTCAAAATCTGCATCTTATAGCATGATACTGCATAGAGAACTGTGCTTTAAAATTTGCACCTCTTAGCATGATACTGCATATAGAACCTCTAAAACTTGCTTTTAAAATTTGCATCTCACAGCATGATATTGCATATAGAACTGTAATTTAAAACTTGTATTTCATAGCACGATACTGCATATAGAACTGTAATTTGCCTTTCTTAAACCTTAAAGCAACAGTATTATGTTTTGATAATCGATTTGACATCCTCTAATGCTCTAAATACACAAACTAACACACAAACCAACACTGATATGAACCCCAGTAAACTATTATTAACTATCTACTGTCTCACCCTAATCCAACATGCACTGATAACCCCGAGCATAGACAACAATAGTCCCACACTTCACAAACCATCCACGCAACCCACACACAATATGCCTATTCAAAAAATCAAAAAAGGCCATGAAAAACCTACTATCCACGGACAACATCAACAGAAAGGAAAGAGAGAACTTAACAAGCCCTCATACCAAGAAGACAGACAACTGATAGAAATTACCACCACCTCAAACTCAATTGAACACCACCAACTAGTACAAATAGGCTACATCAATGCCAGATCGGCAGTTAATAAAACCACAGTTATAACCAACTGGATTACTGATGAACATCTCGATTTCCTACTTATTAGCGAAACTTGGAGCCATGACTCCAAAGATCCAATAATTTTAGAGCTATGTCCCCCAGGATACAAAATTACCCGCTGGACAAGAGAAGGAAAAAGAGGAGGAGGCATAGCAATAATTTATAAATCACAACTCACAGCAACAGCAGAATCTATGCTTCCCCAACTTGAAATACTCTGTCAGAATCAACCACCCCAAACTACGTGATCACCTAAACCCAATCCTATTTTACAAACCCCCCGGGCAACTGGCAAGACTCACAAACGCACTTTATGGATTTCAATTTGAATACTTGCGTTTCCACCCAGGACCTTCTCATAGCAGGAGACATCAATCTCCATCTTGAAGATACCAAATCAAGCAATGTTAAGTAGTAGTAGTAGTAGTAGAATGCAAGGAATTCCTCCAACTATGGGAGCTTCACTGGCCAAACATGCAACCCATCCACAACAAAGGACACAGATTAGACATTATTACCCACAAATTCCCATCAGAACCTAATATCACACCTATAGATACAAAGTGGACAGCCACGCCATGATCCGATCACTACAAAGCAAACCTCTCCCTCCGTTGGAGAACAAAAAAGACACAACAAAAACAGGAGCAAAAAACCTATACCACGAGAGGCAAAATAGACCCACCAACATTCTGGCAGCAATTCTATACAGACGAATGGACAACACCCACAGACTCGCCCCAATTTTTCCAAGAATGGGACAACAGATGCAGAACAGTACTAGACACTTTATTTCAAAACCACCAAATAGAAAAAATGTGGGGACTAAACATCCAAAAGCATACTCATGTCCCAAACATTAATCTCATAAGCAGGATTAATTAAGAAATAAACTTAAATTCTTCTGGGGGTCATCAGATTCACATGCAACTCACAACCATATGAACAGTCCTGTTCTATCGCTATAGGCGAAATGGTGTGGTGCAAATCCTCACAGAATCCCCCTTTCCTTATTCTCTTTTTTTTCTTATTTTTTACAGCTTTTATATCCCAAAATTGCACAATATAGCAAAAATATTTAAATATAGCACATGTGCTTCTTCACACAAACTTATCTTTTGAATGGCAGCAACTGAAAAGCGTCAACTTTGATGCTTTTCAGTTGCTGCCATTCAAAAACTCCAATCTCCAAGTCTCCTTCTCCTTGAGCAGTTGCAGAGCTGCTTTCGCCTCCAGATCTCACTTTTATCTCTGAAGCCGAGTCCAGTGCTGCTAGCATTTGCAGGAGAACACCCATTTGCCCTAGAAGATCATCTTTGCTGCTGGTTTTCTGAACGGCCTCGTGCTGCTTCTGGTGCCAAACTCCACTGCACAGCTACTGGTGAGCTAGCAGTATACAGCTGCAGTGGTAGAGTTCTCCGGTCTGCAGTCAAAGTTGGCTCAGTCCCAAAGGAGCAGTTTTCTCTTCCTCCTCGAGATACTGGTTCCAGTGGGAAGATCTGTGGACCCCATTACTTCTCTCCCCCCATGGATCACATATGTATTATTAATAGGGCCAGACACTGGAGCTGTTGAAGGCTTCTGCAGTCGAATTGGCTGCTTTCCTCTGCATTTACTCATAAGGAAATAAACAAGTAAGAGAGACTGCGGCAGCATTCTAGTATGCATCCACTATCTTGAATCTCCGTCATACGTTTTTTCTTAAACCAAATGCCAAGATTTTTGGAGCCCAGTCTTTTCCTTCGACGTCAGCATCAGCATCAAGGTCAGAGGCATCGACGTCGACCGTCGCACCATCAGGAGCCCAAGTAGGGATGGCTGCTTCAAGGCCCCATGACACTGGGAGCAGTGAGGCATCGAGTGTGTCTCCACCTGTCTCAAGGCCTCCTGCTATGCAGGCCCCCCAGGACTGGCCATTGTCGGACCCGACCCTGAGGCGATGAGAGGATTTGATGTCGTCCTCATTGGCACTGAGGAGCATGGCTGACATGCATCGGGCGAAGGCCAAGAAGCACCGATACTGATCTCCTTCGATGCATGGTGTCGGGAGCTCTGGGGCACTGAGGGAGTCAGCACCTGAGAAGCGTCGACACCGGGAGGACCGTTCCCCCCTCTATCCATGAGATGCCGATGTGTCTCCAAGCAGCCGAGATCCTGCTCCTGTATCAGCCCCAGTGATTCTGCAGCGTGCGCCTCAGCCAACGCCACAGTCTTTTTCCATGGCGGCCCTCGATGTGCGCATCCAGGCCTTGCTTCCTGAGCTGCTGGATGGCCTGATGCAGTGATGTGCATTGGTATCGGAGGTGCTTGTGCCTACCATACCTCCGCTGCGGTCCTGTCTGGCTCTCGGCCCCCGATGCAGTCTCCAACGCCACTTGCTGACCCGGTGTCAGCCTCCCAGGCCAGCACCCCCTCGACATTAGTGGAGGAAGTTTCACCGGAGTCGAGGCCAGAGGCAGTTTCTTGACTTCGTTCTCGAGGACATGGGTCCTCGGTATCGAGGCGGTCCCGTTCTCAGATATCCCTTAGGGAACTGTTATCCAACATCGAGCAGGAGTGCTCATGGGTGTCAGAAGAAGATCCCAGGTACTATTCCTCTGACGAGTCCTATGGGATTCCTTCTTAGCCCTCTTCACCACCTGAGAGGAGAATGTCTCCACCTTAGAGCCTCTCGTTCACCTACTTTGTACGGGAAATGGCTGATGCCATTCCATTCCCCGTAGAAGTGGAGCCCAGGCCAAGATGCTAGTGGTCCTGGACTACATCTCCCCTCCTAAGGAGGCAGTGATGACTCCTCTCCACGAGATACTCAGGTGGTCCCCATCAGGAACTGGGCATCCCCTCTGTCCCTGTGGTCCCCAAAATAATTGACACCCATTATTGAATCTCCGGGGAATCTGGTTTGGTCAGATCTCAGTTACCCCACAACTCCATGGTGGTGGATGCTGCTCTCAAAAAAGCCAGGAGTACTAGGGACTATGCCTTGGCTCCCCTAGGCAGAGAAACTAGAACCCTGGACTCTTTTTATCAAGCCTCTATGCTCATCTCCCGTATCCAGTCATACCAGCTCTTCATGAGCATTTACTTGCGGAACTCGGTGCGTCAGCTATCAGACTTGGTTGATGCGCTCCCTCCAGAGCAGGCCGAGCCATTTCGCCAGTTCGTCAAGCAGCAGAAGGTGTGTCATAAGTTCTAGGCCACGGGCACTTACGACACTTTTTTGACATGGCATCCAGGGACTCTGCCCAAGGTATAGCAACGTGCGGACTCTCATGGCTGCGTGTTTCTGACCTGGAACATTCTGTTTAGCAGAGGTTGGCGGATGCCGCTTGCCGGGTGGATAATCTTTTCGGAGAGAAGGTTGAGGAGGTCGCTGACCAAATCAAGAAGCATACTGATGCTATGTCTTCTCTCTCCCGCTGGGCATCTTCTGCAACTGCCTCCTCATCCAGGAGGTATTTTGGTAAGTCGCAGATTGCTCCCTATTTCCACTCTAGGCGTAGGTGCACTCCTACGGCTTGCCAGCCTGCTCTGGCTCAGCCCCAGCACGCTTGTTCTCGTCAACAGCATGTGCCAAAGGCCCCAGCTACTCCCCAGCAGAAGCAAGGGACGAGCTTTTGATTGGCTCCAGCAGAGCATAGCACAGTCAAAATGTTAGTTCCGGACGACTTGCTAGTTTTTTTTTTTTGGGGGGGGGGGGGGGAGACAATGTTTTTTCACCAAAGGTGGCCTCTCATAACCTCCGACCGGTGGGTTCTTCAGATAGTCTGGCTCGTATACACCCCCAATTTGCTTCCCAAACCTCCAAATTGTTCACCGAGAGCCATTCTTTCAGCTCTCAGCACAAGCAGGTACTTACAGAGGAACTCTCCGCCCTTCTCAAGGCCCTTGCGGTCGAACCCGTTCCACCAGGGGAAGAGGGGCAAGGATTCTATTCCAGGTACTTCCTTGTGCAGAAAAAGACAGGGAGGATGCGTCCCATCCTAGACCTGAGGGCCCTGAACAAATTTCTAGAGAAAAGTTCAGGATGGTTTCCCTGGGCGACCTTCTTCCCATGATTCAGGAAAATGATTGGCTGTGCTCTCTGGACTTGAAGGATGCATATACACACATCCCGATACTTCCAGTCCACTGGAAGTATCTTCTGTTTTGGCTGGGAACACATCACTTTCAGTACTGCGTGTTGCGCTGTCAGCTCCCAGGGTCTTTACAAAGTGTAAGTGTCTAGCAATAATCAAAGCATCGCAATGTAGGCTGGGAGTTCGTGTTCCCTTATCTCACCGACTCGCTGGTGAAGAACACCTCGTAGGACGATGCTCGGGAGTCCATGTGGATGATTATTCAGGTGCTGGAACTACTAGGGTTCGTTATCAACTACCGCATCGCTGTCTGGTTCAACAGTTGGAGTTCATAGAAGCCCTACTCGATACGAAGACTGTCCAAGTCTACCTCCCAGAGACACATGCGGATAACCTTCTTTCCCTAGTGTCCACGGCTTGGACTTCGAAGGAGGTCACAGTTTGGCAGATGTTGAGATTGTTGGGCCACATGGCTTCCACAGTGTACGTTACATACATGGCATGTCTACACATGAGATCTGCTCAATAGACCCTGGCTTCTCAGTGGTATCAAGCCACGGGAAGTCTAGAAGATGTCATCCAAGTATCCCTGGAGCTTGTGTGCTCTCTTCAATAGTGGACAATTCAGTCCAATTTGACCTTGGGGCTTCCATTCTAAATTTCTGAGCCACAGAAAGTGCCAAGCAGTGCTGACTCTCCCCTGACTTACAAGGACGGCCTCCAAGACTTCAGCAGAAGTCTTGGTGGCCATTTTTAAAGCGCGAACCGGCAGCACCAGCGGGGGAGAGTCAGCACTGGCAGCGGGCAGGCAAGACTGCCTGCCCCGAAAAATTTGAAGAGTCAGGTCGGGGACGGGAGGAGAGCCAGCTCGCGCGTTTTAACAACTGGCTCGCAAGTCGGAAGAAAGGTTAACAACCGGCTCTTGCGAGCCGGCTCCAGCACACCACTGGCCACAACCCAGTCTGGCTGTCAAGATTTCTACAATGAATATGAATGAAGTTAATATGTATGTACTGCTTTCATTGTATGCAAATAGATCTCGTGTATATTCATCGTGGAAATCTTGAAAAATCGATTATGGCTCAGTCCTGATTTGTGGTCTTCTGCCCAGCCCAAGATGATGAGTGTTGTATTTTAGTATACCATTCTTTTTTTCCATGATACTTTAGACTAGCAAACAGTTCTTACTTTTCTGAGCATCACGTTATAACATCTTTAAACCAGCTTCAGGCCTGTAAAATCTTGAGTGCCTAAAGTTTGGCACGTGATACTTGTGTTCTGATCCAAGAGAAGATCTTCTGGTGGTAGCTGGGAAGGAGAGGATCAAAGCCTGGGCAGGAGATACTACTTCAGTGGGGCAGCTGGGTGTGGAGCTAGGCTTAGGTGGGAGAGCAGCTGCTGTTGGCCAGCAGAGAGGAACAGAGCCACTATTAGGGCTGATGGCACTTTTAGCCACAAAGGAATGGGGACAAAAAGACTAGTGGCAAAACAAAAGACAAATGAGATAAAAATATGTTTGAAAACCTATAAACAGTTGTTTATCCTGATTCTAAAAATTTTCTAAAATGTTTTCACCCCAGGGTTAACCTGTATATGGAAAAGTAGCTTAGTGGCTAGAGCAGTGGCCTGAGAACCAGGGAATCCAAGGTTCAAATGCTACTACCTTTATTGTTATTCCTTGTGACCTTGGTCAAGTCACTCTGTCTCCCATTACTTAGATAACTGCTTAGATTGTAAGCTCTTTTGGACAGAGACTTACTGTACCTAGATACTTTTCACCATAGCTAAACATTGTGTACATCTGGTAGTGCTATACAAATAAGTACAATTATATACAGTGATGTGAAAAAGTTTTAGCCCCTCCTGATTTCTCCTATTATTGGACATCTATATTGCACTGAATGGTTTCTGATCTTTCAACAAAATGTAATATTAGATAAAGGGAACCTGAATAAAAACATAACACAGTTTTTATATTATTACATCATTTAAGTAGCAAAATTGTGCAGTACCCATGTGAAAAACTAACTGCTTCCTAAACTTAATAACTGGTTGCATCAACTTTAACAGCAACAGTTGAAACCAAATGCTTCCTATAGTGTGATATCATTTTCCTTAGTGTGAGAGCAGATGAATCCAAGAACTGATGGGTTATGCCCACCAGCAGGTGGAGACAGAGCTCAAAACTGAACTCTGCTATATAGGACGGTGAAGCTCCTGGAGATCCAGTATTGCTTTATCTCCAGTAGGCAGTGGACAGGTTCTCATCAGCTCCTGGATTCTTGGGGATCATTTAGCTCCTGTTCCATTTTTGTGGTTACAACTGATGGTGCCAGGTCCCTCCCCACCTCCTGCTGTGATTTTCTCCTTTTGCCTTCCAAAAAAAAAGAGTTAAGGCCAAGTTCCTAAGGGGCCTTTAGCAGCTGGTCACTCACAGAGGAGGTCGAATTCCAAGACCAAATCCAGTGATTCTGAGCAGTGAGGGGCTACAGAGTGCAGCACTGCTGGCGGTGAGCGTGTCTTTAATTTTTTAATTACTGTTGGGTGTTCGGTAGTTGTAGTTTTTTCTGGCATGGCTACAGATTTAGTCAAGCTTTGCTCCCAATGTGGAGCCAGGAAATCTGTATCAGGACCATGTTTGGCATGTACTGGACCTCAGGACACCTTAGCTACAGTGGCGGGACCTTCTCGCTTATGCAGTAAATGGCACCTCAAGTTCTTCTCCGGATGCTGTGTCAGAGGTTCCCACAGGAGAGGAGTCAGCCATTTTAGATCTTTGCAATTCTCTCCCCGTGGCATTCACTTCCCCTGAGGATTCTAGGAGTGACTTGCCTTGTTGGTATTGGGGTCTGCTGGATGCACTGCTGCTTCCCTTGATTTTGCTTCTGCTTCTCCTTTTACCCCTGACTTTGTGCTCTTACTGTACCAGGCTTATTTACTGAAGAAGTCTGGTATAGTTTCTAAAGCCCCTCAGGACTCTGTTTTACAGCAGGCAGCTTCTGCCAAGGTGAGGCACTTGGTCTTAGTGGAGATGTGCACTGTGTCTCCCCCTTCTCCAGTTCCCTCTGAAGTGGTTTTCTGCTGCTTCAGGCCCATCAGCCTTCCTGAGGTTCCTGTTGTTTCTTCCTTTATAACATCGCCAGAATTTGCCCTTTCCTTTCTGAACACACTATCAGAACCCTCATCCACACCCTCTCGCTTAGACTACTGCAACATGCTTCTCTCAGGTCTTCCACTCAGCCATCTCTCTCCTCTTCAATCTGTTCAAAACTCTGCCGCATGACTAATATTTCGCCAAAGTCATTATGCCCATAGTCTCTCCTGTCTGTCTGTCCTTCCCTTCTCCTTTTTGGTCCTGTCTGTTTGTCCTGATTTAGATTGTAAGCTCTTTTGAGCAGAGACTGTCTTCTTCATGTTCAATTGTAAAGCGCTGCGTACGACTGGTAGTGCTATAGAAGTGATTTATAGTAGTAGTAGTAGGAAGGGGAGTTTCTGTCTGACGAGACGAATGATCCAAATGCAGTGAGATTATTTCATAGGGAGGAACTTCCTTCATTAATAAGTTCTTGGAAATCCTGCATATTCTCCGGATTCTCAGCTGGTGGCCTCCGCTTACCCTCTCATGACTAGTACCAAAAAGCCTCCTAGGGCATTTCCAATGCATGAGGCTATGCAAGAATTGATTGCTGCACAGTGGTCTGTGCCAGATGCCAGCCTGCAGGTCGACAGAGGAATGTCACACTTCTATCTAGTTACTCAGGAAGAACTTGAGAGGTTCAAGCTGCCTAAGATAGATGCTGTGGTAGTCGTGGTGATGAAGACAATGACGCTGCCTATGGAGGACAGTATAGTGCTCAAGGATCTGCAGGATAGGAAGTTGGAATCTGCCCTAAAGCTCTCCCTTTGAGGTCTCGGTGTTGTCCCTGCAGTGTGCAGCTCCTATGCATTTAGAGCTTACCTGCCTTGGGTGAAAAAAAAGATTGCGTTGGAGGCAAAAACACATAGTAAAATAATTTTAAGATATATTAAAAGCAAGAATCCGGCAAAAGAATCAGTTGGACCGCTAGATGATCGAGGTGTAGAAGGGGTACTCAGGGAAGACAAAGCCATAGCAGAGAGATTAAATGAATTCTTTGCTTTGGTCTTTGAGGGAGATTTGAGAAAGATACTGGTAATAGAAATGGTATTCAAAGCTGACGAGTCAGAGAAACTGAATGAAATCTCTATAAACCTGGAGGATGTAATGGCGTGATTTGACAAATTGAAGAGTAGCAGATCACCTGCAGTGGATGGTATTCATCCCAGAGCACTGATAGAATTGAAAAATGAACTTGCAGAAAAATGAACTTGCGCAACACACTTCCTCATCACAATACCGACAAAACTTCTTCAACGAATTAGACTCAACCTCCGATGGATACCCAGCTGACCGTATTTGGACAACATTTAATCTCATCAACACCGAATCAATTAGACAAGCAACTCACAGATTCGCCAAGACCCACTGCAAACTGGACACATGCCCCAGTTATTTACTAACATCCGCCCCTGATTGCTTCATATTAGAACTCACATCCTACCTAAATTTCATGTTACAACAAGGTCTCTTCCCTGAGGAATATGGCAACATTTTACTCACCCCAATACCAAAAGACACCAAGAAAAGCACAAATGATCTCACCAATTACCGCCCAGTGGCATCTATCCCACTAGTAGTAAAAATGATGGAGAGCCTGGTGACTAAACAGCTCATGGAATACTTGGACAAGTTCTCAATACTACATCATTCGCAATCAGGATTCCGCTCCCACCATAGTACTGAAACGGTACTAGTTACCCTCCTGGCCAAATTGAAGCAGGAGATAGCCATAGGTAAAAGTATACTCCTTCTCCGGTTCGACATGTCGAGTGCATTCGACATGGTAAACCACAACATACTTCTATGGCTACTTAACCACTTTGGGATCGAAGGAAACGTACGTAATTGGATTAAAGGTTTTAGTCGTTTAAGCTTCCACATTGCATGGAACATTTTCTTTATTACACAGTTTACCTGGCTCTCAAGAGTTAGGTTGCGGTCGAGTGTGACACCGAGTATTTTCAAACTGTCTGATGTAGGGAGGGTGTGACCTGGGGTAGTTAATGTTGTGGGTTTATATTTGTTATGTTGAGAGGTAAGAATGAGGCAGTGTGTTTTTTCAGTGTTCAGTTTCAGTTGGAATGAATTTGCCCAGGAGTCCATGATGTTCAGGCCATTGTTGATTTTATTGGCTATTTCTTTCATGTCATGTCTGAAGGGGATGTAGATAGTGACATCATCTGCGTAAATGAACGGGTTAAGTCCTCGATTAGATAGGGACTGTGCCAATGGAATCATCATCATGTTGAAGAGTATTGGTGATAGTGGTGATCCTTGAGGTACTCCACATACTGCTTTCCACGGTGGTGATATAATGGAATCTACGCGGGATGCATGGAACAACTAACAAAAAAAATCCAGACCGCCCAAAATACAGCAGTCAGATTGATATTCGGCAAGACACACTTCGACAGTGCCAAACCTCTTCGAGAAAAACTGCACTGGCTCCCAATCAAGGAGCGGATCATCTTCAAAATTTGCACTCTGGTCCACAAAATCATATATGGTGGAGTCCCAGGATACATGATAGACTTCATAGATCTACCAACAAGAAACAGAGTCGGTTCTGCTAGATCATATCTAAATCTACACTACCCAAATTGCAAAGGCTTGAAATACAAAACAAGTGACGCATCCGGCTTCGCCTACATAAGTACACAACTATGGAATGGCCTCCCAAAAGCTGTGAAAACAATCCATGACCACTTTAGCTTCCGGAAATCACTGAAGACCATCCTGTTCCAAAAGGCATACCCTACTGACCCAACTTAAACGCCTGAATCCAGCAACACAACAAAACCAAAGCCCGTAACGAACACTATACAACTCTTCTTCTCTACGATTCTCCTAGTGTATCTGTAACACATGATCCTTTTTGATAATAACATCACTTTGTATCTGTGTTTCATTGAAGGCGACTAACGCCTCACGGTACTATGTAAGCCACATTGAGCCTGCAAATAGGTGGGAAAATGTGGGGTACAAATGTAACAAATAAATTGTTTGTAATATGTAATTTATCTTTAAAATCAAGCACGGTACTGGAAGATTGGAGGGTGGCCTTTCAGTCTTCTCCCTTGAGCCTCTTTGACAGGCTTCTGTTAAGGATTTGATGTTGAAGTCAGTTTTTCTGGTGGCTTTTTCCTCAGCAAAGTGGGTGTCAGAGCTGCAAGCATTGTTATGCAGGGACCCTTTCCTTAGATTCTTGAAAGCTAGGGTCACGGTTTGGACTGTCCCATCGTTTTTCCCGAGAGTCCTGTCAGCATTCCATCTTAATTCAAGTTTCCAAGTTTATTCAAGAATTTTGTACCCCGCTCATCAAATAGAGGTGTCTGAGCGGCTCACATTGTAAACATAGAGAGAAGCAAGCGTATACAAAACGGTGGTGATAGTGAGGGAGACAGAGATGGAACTACAATATGTAATAAGAAAGCGGGGAGGGGGGAAAACAATAGGGATATGCAATGTCTTAGTTATTTATACCCAGATGTAGGATAGCATACTTCAAGTATAGGCATACAGTGGGGGAAATAAGTATTTGATCCCTTGCTGATTTTGTAAGTTTGCCCACTGACAAAGACATGAGCAGCCCATAATTGAAGGGTAGGTTATTGGTAACAGTGAGAGATAGCACATCACAAATTAAATCCGGAAAATCACATTGTGGAAAGTATATGAATTTATTTGCATTCTGCAGAGGGAAATAAGTATTTAATCCCTCTGGCAAACAAGACCTAATACTTGGTGGCAAAACCCTTGTTGGCAAGCACAGCGGTCAGACGTCTTCTGTAGTTGATGATGAGGTTTGCACACATGTCAGGAGGAATTTTGGTCCACTCCTCTTTGCAGATCATCTCTAAATCATTAAGAGTTCTGGGCTGTCGCTTGGCAACTCGCAGCTTCAGCTCCCTCCATAAGTTTTCAATGGGATTAAGGTCTGGTGACTGGCTAGGCCACTCCATGACCCTAATGTGCTTCTTCCTGAGCCACTCCTTTGTTGCCTTGGCTGTATGTATTGGGTCATTGTCATGCTGGAAGACCCAGCCACGACCCATTTTTAAGGCCCTGGCGGAGGGAAGGAGGTTGTCACTCAGAATTGTACGGTACATGGCCCCATCCATTCTCCCATTGATGCGGTGAAGTAGTCCTGTGCCCTTAGCAGAGAAACACCCCCAAAACATAACATTTCCACCTCCATGCTTGACAGTGGGGACGGTGTTCTTTGGGTCATAGGCAGCATTTCTCTTCCTCCAAACACGGCGAGTTGAGTTCATGCCAAAGAGCTCAATTTTTGTCTCATCTGACCACAGCACCTTCTCCCAATCACTCTCGGCATCATCCAGGTGTTCACTGGCAAACTTCAGACGGGCCGTCACATGTGCCTTCCGGAGCAGGGGGACCTTGCGGGCACTGCAGGATTGCAATCCGTTATGTCGTAATGTGTTACCAATGGTTTTCGTGGTGACAGTGGTCCCAGCTGCCTTGAGATCATTGACAAGTTCCCCCCTTGTAGTTGTAGGCTGATTTCTAACCTTCCTCATGATCAAGGATACCCCACGAGGTGAGATTTTGCGTGGAGCCCCAGATCTTTGTCGATTGACAGTCATTTTGTACTTCTTCCATTTTCTTACTATGGCACCAACAGTTGTCTCCTTCTCGCCCAGCGTCTTACTGATGGTTTTGTAGCCCATTCCAGCCTTGTGCAGGTGTATGATCTTGTCCCTGACATCCTTAGACAGCTCCTTGCTCTTGGCCATTTTGTAGAGGTTAGAGTCTGACTGATTCACTGAGTCTGTGGACAGGTGTCTTTCATACAGGTGACCATTGCCGACAGCTGTCTGTCATGCAGGTAACGAGTTGATTTGGAGCATCTACCTGGTCTGTAGGGGCCAGATCTCTTACTGGTTGGTGGGGGATCAAATACTTATTTCCCTCTGCAGAATGCAAATAAATTCATATACTTTCCACAATGTGATTTTCCGGATTTAATTTGTGATGTGCTATCTCTCACTGTTACCAATAACCTACCCTTCAATTATGGGCTGCTCATGTCTTTGTCAGTGGGCAAACTTACAAAATCAGCAAGGGATCAAATACTTATTTCCCCCACTGTATTAAAATAGAAATGTTTTAAAGTTAGTCTTGAATTGTTGGCAGTTTGTAGTCTGAGATTCACTGGAAGTATGTTCAATGGTTCAGGAAAATATTGAACTGCGAGTAGTGTCTGATAACTATCTGTTTCAGTGAGGAAGTAACCTTTCTGTTCTGATTCATAGATCTGAATGTTCTGATAGGGCAACATGGGATCAGAAATCTAAAGAGGGTGGTTCTTCAGAATATAAAGTTTTAAAAACCAAAAGGAGAAGCTTGTAAGTAATATGGTAAGAGATAGGTAGCCAATGTGCTGATTTAAGTAGTGATGTGACGTGATCATATTTATGGTGGCCAATAATTAGTTTAATGGCAGTGTTTTAAATGATTTATAGTCATTTGCAATCCTTTAGTATAATGCCCTGATATAGAGCATTACAATAACCCAGTTGACTGATAATTAGAGAGTGAATGAGAATGTTTAAAGCTGAGGGGGTTAGTAATGTACGAATGGAACAAATTATGTGGAGTTTAAAAAAGTAACGTTTAACAACTGCTGAGAGTTGGGGAGCAAATGTGAGGGATAAATCGAGGATGACCCCTAAGAGACGAGTAGTACTGACTAGCAGTTGTTCCTTCCCTGTTTCAGATAGGAGGATTATGGAGATGAATTTCCAGCTCGGTGTTTTCTGGATATGTGCAAAAGATTCCCACTCAAGTCAGGATCTACTTTCCCTCGCGATATTTGGAAGTTATCAATGAATTTTGTCATTCAGATCATCTTTTTGTTCTCTTTCGGAGGCCTAAAGCAGGCTGTCAGGCTCCACGCCTACCATTGTGCGTTGGGTTAAGGAGGCCATTTCTCCTGTTTATATGTTGTCTGGAAAACAACCTCCCCTTTCTTTGAAAGCTCACTGTACTAGGGTACAGGCAACTTCGTGGGTGGAATTGCATGTGTTCACTCTGTATGAGATCTGCCAGTTGGCTATGTGGTCTTCCGTACACACTTTTTCTAAACATCGGGTTGACGAAGCTCGGTCAGAGGCCTCTTTAGTGCTTCAGTTTGCTCTGCAGGGATGACTGTGTCCCGCCCTACTTGAGATTTGCTTTGCTACATCCCATCAGTTCCTGGATTCATCTGCTCTCACGCTAAGGAAGATAAAATTATGTTTTAACTGATAATTTTCTTTATTTTAGTCATAGTAGATGAATCCAGCATCCCACTCTCATATTCAGTGGTTGTGCAGTGGGTTCCCTTCTCTGTTTTGAATTCTAGTTTTAATTCGTTTGGAGTTTCCTTGGTGTTTTACATGTTTCATTCTCTTTGGAGGAGAAGTGCTGTTCATTTCTGGGATCCTCTACTTTGTTAAGAGAAGTACTGAATCTCCAGGACCTTCACCATCCTGTATAGCAGAGTTCAGTTTTGAGCTCTATCGCTGGTAGATGGGCATAACCCATCAGTTCCTGGATTCATGTCCTATGACTAATGGAAAGAAAATTATCAGGTACGACATAATTTTAATTTGGTTCTTTTTTTTTTTTGCTTCAATGATATAAGTTGTCCCTCTGGCTTGTCTGCTGGAGTTACAGTTTTGGGAGTTACCTCTGGAATCTGAGGTTGGCTGGCTAGCTGAGGAACAAAGGGGAGATAGTCTTTAAACAGGAGATTGTGAGTCGTTTACTTCTTTGCTTTTGCTACTACTGAGAAGAGTCCTAGTATAATACAGCTGTGGAGTAGGGAGGCCGTTCCAATAAAGCATCTGACTTAGTGTCATTTGTGGTTAGGAACTGCCGGAGGGAACAATTGAAATAAATACTATAAATAGTTCATTCAAAGATTCATATTTGTATATACACAGGAATGTTTGAACCCCACATGTCTTGTTGGCACACCTTTATGTATACCTTAAGGCATCTAGCCAGAATATTTCCATTTGCACATGTTCACACTTTCAGAGACAGCCTGTTGAGAGCAAGAACTGTTCAGGTAGCAGGTAAATGGTTGCTCAAACTAGTTGAAAGCATTGGTTTGTAACATTTTTTTTTCATTATTAGTTACTTGACCATTTTTACAGCAGGATCAGGAAAGGTTTCTGGATAAGTTAGCTGGTATCTAAACAGTCATCCACTTTTCCTTTTTGCTATTTATCTTAAAGAGATAATAGTGGTGACATTTTTGAAAATACCCCTGCTTCACTACGTCTACCATTTTGAATCTCAGTAAATTATGAAATCCACTAATTTAAGTTGCTTAGATTTATAACTAATAGTACAGCCAGATGAATTTTTAAGAACCTTGATTACAATTAGGGATCTTCTGACTGCAGGACCTCCCTTGGCAGTCATTTTGATTCAGCAGCAGAAGCAGGCAGGAACAAATGGTCTCTGTTCCTGCCCCCGAAGAGGCCACTAGACCACTAGGGTTTGCCTACAGGGTGGTCAAGCAGCCTGTGGGGGGGGCTGCGCCACCACCCATTTTCTGTGAGGTGGGGGAAGAATTTCAGTTTCCATTTTTGGCAGAAACCCAGATTTCGGGTCTGTTTCTGTGCTGAATTGGAAACTGAAATTCAGTCAGCCTTCTAAGGATGATGCAGCCTGGATGCTAAGGAAGGTGAAATTTAGTCATACATGTTAATTTTCTTTCCTTTAGTCTGGCTGCATCATCCTGAGACCCTCCCTTGTAAGACTTTGATGGGACTCATGGGGAGCTGTCTTTCTCTATAGTGGTGTTCAAAAAGAAATTAAAAAAAAAAAAAGAGAGTTCAAATTTAGTCATAGCTGCGTGTTTGATGGGGCATAGATGTAGTTTAAAGGATCTTCCACTGTTTTGGCAGAGGCATATTGGAGTTTTCTGGAGAGCCCCAGCACTTATATTGATGATGTCACAGGGAAAAGTTAGTTTCTGTACCTCCATCTGTTGGTAAGCGGGGGATACAACCCACTAGTCAGGATGATGCACCTGGACTAAAGAAAAGGAAATTAACAGGTATGACTAAATTTCACCTTAATCGTGGCCACACACCCTTTTTACTTATAAATATTTTTACTTTACTCTTATTATAAAGAAGGAAGGGAATAGATTTAAAATGGGCCATAAACGAACAAGCAAACCAACAAATGGACAAATTATGAATCTAGTACTGAATTGAACTTATTGTTTTGTTTGCTATAGTGCATAAGGTTTTTGATGACGGTAATTACAAGTAAAGTAGAGCTTTATTGTCAAAACATGTGAATACAGATTTTCTTCACTTAATTTCTGTTGGAACATTTGCTCTTAGAGCTTCCAGATTAGGTGACAGATGACAGATTTTCTTTGAGTATCTAAAGCTGTTGTAATAAGAAATGCCCAGTTGTATATTTAACCATGGTGTAAAACATAAAGTGAATTCTGTAACGTAGCTTTGTACATGAAAAATCATATGCTTGGACCATCTCTGCCAAGTGAGCTTTTCGGTTCAGGCTTGAGCCTTAGAAAAAGGGCCAGTGCAAGTGTATCAGGCATCCTAGACAAACTGTCAGCCTTGAATTCCCCAACTTCCCAAATTCTTTAAGGTTTCATAATTAAACTCATTCATGAATATGCCAACATTGAGCTTCACAGAACTATCTTATGAAAAGATGTAATTGGGTATCATACTTCATTTTTAAATTGTGTGTGTATATGTGTTTCCAAAGCATTTCAAAATTTTGCCCACCCACACTGAGGATGAAAGTATATTACTGGTAATTCTTTTTAAGTTTATGTGGTTATTGGGACCTTTTGTAACTGCAGCTGTTCTTTGTTGCCTCCCAAGAGCTTAGTCTCCCCTTTGGTTAAGTTTGACCCTAGCAAGGTTGTGATTTGTTTAGTGAGCAGTAGGATGAAAAACAAGTTTCATATCGCCACTATTTCTACAGATCATTGATTGGGCTCAGCCTACTAGATTTTTTTTAATGATGTTTTTATATACTTTAGTCCATACTGGCATTGTTAATATCATCTTTGATTTTTGCAGGAGGAGCAGTTCTTGGGTTTTGGCTCTGATGAAGAAGTAAAAGTGCGAAGTTCCACAAGATCTCTCTCGGGTATGTTTGATGTCTTACTGCATTTTCCATTTTATGCAATGGGACCTGATTACCAATAACTCCTGCAGTAACACGCTTTAGTAAATCTAGCCCTGTGTTAGCTGTTTGGTGAAATGCACTGTCATTGTAATTGCCTGCTTAGGCTTCTGCATTTAAATGCCTAGCTATGCAGTTGAGCCTAGCACAAAAATAAAATGTGTGTTTGATTATTAAGAAGCTGCAGAGGAAGGGTTGTCTTTTGATTTTTGGTAATGTTCAAGTAACGGTGAAACTTATATTTTCTAAATGTAAAAAAAGTACAGTGACTGTATGTATGTAGTAGAAATAGGGAGAAAACATTTTCTCCAAAGAAAGAGCAGGATAATCTACCACACCCGTGGGTGATGCCATCTGATAGCATCAACATGGAAATTTTTACACAGTTATGTTCTGCTTGGGGCCCCCTTCAGTTTTTCTGTCTGCTGAGTACACCAGTTGTATGTGCCAAAGCTACGACAAAGTGGTTTTGTTTTTTAAATTATTATATTTCATTTTCTGTTTACCTGCTCACCACTCTTAGTTTCCACTCCATGAAGTTGCATAGCACATTTAAAAGAAATAGGAGAAAACATTTTTCACTCAACATATAGTTAAGCTCTAGAACTGATTGCCAGAACCAATGTTAAAAGCAATTAGTGCTGCAGGATTTAACAAAAAGTTTGGGGAAAGACACAGTTTATCCCTGGGAACAGTAGCATGGAATCTTGTCCATGGTACTTCTGACTTGTACTGGCCATTGTTGGAAACATGATATTGGGCTAGATAGATACTTTGATGACCCCTGCCCAGTAGGGCAGAATTCAGGGTGGCATGGGATGAACACAGGGGATCTCTAATTAGGAAATGAATGGTATATAAAACAAAGCTTAAAGATTTGCATATGGTGCTTAGATGGCAGCAATGTGCAAAGATGGCCGCTGATTAGAAGGTCACGGGAGCAGCTAGCTCCAAAACCCTGGTTAGAGACCAGCTGAAAACAGAACCGTTCAACCCAGACATCTGCATTAAGCAACCAAATGTCCTACTAATGCGAGATATCAATCTTTACCTAGAAAAACAAAATGACACCAACTCCAGAATCCTAATGAATTTCAGTGGAACATCAGAACAGCACAGGGCAATTATCCCACACAAGAGGCCACTTACTAGACTTACTAGCCCACAGATTCTCAGCAAACAACAACCACATAGTAGAGAACCACAAATGGGAAGAGGTTCCATGGTCAGACCACAGCAAGCTCGCCTTTATACTACAATGGGAAGAGAACTGCAAGAACAGAATACCAAGAACATCACACATAATCACAACCAGGGGGAAGGTGGACAACAACACCTTGTGGACAATGGTGGCAAACGAACATAGAAACATTGCACCCAACGACATACACTTCATGAAAATTTGGTACGAAGCAAGCGAGTACACTCCTAAACAAAATAGCATCTGTCAAAGCGAAAACAAGAATTAAGAAAGAACCACGTTCCTGGTTTAATGATTAGCTACTGCAAAAGAAAAGCTATGCAGGAAACTTTAAAGAACATGGGCTATAAACAAATCAGACACAAACAAAACCACATGGAGAAAACATATACAAGAACATATACAAACCACATAAAGAAAGCTAAAGCAGAATATTACAACACATACAACAACCCAGAGCAGATTGATACAAAAAAAAAATATTCAAACTCTTGAACAAAGTACTGAAAATCCAAGACGTATTGGTATCAACTGAAACAACACCATCAGCAGATGAGCTTGAATAATATTTTAGATGCAAAATAGCAATCACAAGATCAAACCTTGCGAAATCACAAACATCCATCATTGATTTCCTATAAGAGTGCGAAATCACAGAAACCCATACCACAGCAGACAGAACCTGGTCTTCCTTCAAATCACCCAAACCAAGCACACTGACAAAATACGCACATGCTTACTGTCTGCTAGTCAAATGCCCCAACCACATGATGAGAGACCCACCAGACTGGTGGGGACAAAATACGCACATGCTTACTGCCTGCTAGTCAAATGCCCCAACCACATGATGAGAGACCCACCAGACTGGTTCATCAAATGCCTCACCAAACACATCACATACATGTTTTCAAAAGGTCAGTTCCCAACTGACAAAGGTGATATTGTACTCACTCCAATCCCCAAAAACACAATAAGCAAGATCAGCGATATCAGAAACTACAGACCAGTGGCTTCAATACCATTAATGACCAAAATAATGGAGGGGCTTGTAGCAAAGCAACTAATGGAATACTTGACACAATTCTCAATCCTGCATAATTCCCAATCAAGATTCAGACCACTACGCAGCACAGAGACAATCATAACCACCCTAATAATGAAGTTCAGAAATCTACTAAGCCAAGGTCAAAATATATTACTACTACAATTTGATATGTCAACTGCATTCGACCTAGTAGACCACACAACACTAATGGTACAACTCGACTACATGGGAATCAGTGGAAGAGTGGCAGCATGGTTTAGTGGTTTCCTAAGGACAAGATCCTATTTTGTAAAGATGCCTCCCAGTTATCAGCCTCCTCAGTCTCAGAACGTAGAGTACCACAGGGTTCGCCAATATCACCAATACTGTTCAATGTAATGATGGCACCACTCAGAAAAAAACTGGAATTTATGGGTTTCAACGCATTCATATATGTAGATGATGTCACCATCTACATATCTTTCAACAACAGTTTCCTTGTCATCAAGCAGATGAAGCCATTACGTATGGGTTGTGTCCATCAACCAGCAGGGGGAGATAGAGAGCACTCAACTTTTCACAGTGCCTCATGGCCAGCCAGCTCCACTGCCTCTTCAGTATTCTCTATCTCCCCAAGCAGGGTGGCTGCAGCTTCTTCGAGCTCCATCAAAAATCTGCCTGGGGGTGGCTCCTGGTTTGCCAGTTGTTAGCCGGGGTGTTAGAGGCTATAGCAGCTTCACTTTGAAGGCACATAGGTTAGCCCTTTCCCTGCCTTACCCATGCCCCCGTGGATGTGGACATATTAGCTTGCTTTTCCCTGTCCTTTCCCACTCAGTGGATGCAGGCACATTGGTTCGCCTTTCCCTGCCTTTCCCACTCATCTGAGCCTCCGGAGTTCTTATTACCTCTGCTTTCCTCACTGCGTTAAAAAAAAAAGAAATGGAACAGAGGTTTTCCTTTGAATCTTCTATGGGACCGGAGCTGTGATACTTGGTCCGGTGAGGTAAGAGTGTTTTCTAACTCCTCCGGGGTGGGCCCGTGATCGGGGCGTTTTTGGCGCGAAACCGCCATTTTGAATTTTCTCGCCGTTTTCAGCGATGGCTGCAGAGAATGTAAAGCGCTGATCCCGGTGTGGCAAGCGCAAATCAGCAGCGGGGCTCTGTAAATTGTGCTGTACAGGTGTAAGAGCCGACCTGAGCATTGCGAGCGATGATTCTTCCCGCTCAGAGCTGGCAGCGGACGACATTTTGAATTCTCCGCATGGCGCGGCCTCCTTAGAGACTGAGAGCCCTGAGCCCGGGGGGGGGGGGGGGGAACCTCGAATTGAGGCTATTCAGGGAGCGGCTAGCCCCGGACGGGATCTGGGTGCCCAGGGCAAGTTTTTCTCCCCTGATTTTGTGTTGTTATTGCATAAAGCATACATGCTGAAAAGAGCTCTCCCTCAAGGGTCGTCTGAGGCCCCTTCTATTGTCGCGCCCCCCCCCCCCCCCCCCCCGGTGGATTCTGGCCTGGGACTGCTCGCTGAGGCTATTTTTCCCTGATAATTGGCATAAAGAAAAGCGTAGAAGGGCTAATTCCCCTTCAGATTATGGTGCACCTCCTTTCCCCCCCCCCCCCCCCGTGGTCGGGCTGTGAGGATTCGGAGAGTTCTGGCAGGCCTTTGTGGTATGAGGAGCCAGAGTCAGGTGCAGAATTACCTCCGCGGTGAGGATTTTCCACCGTGATGAGCTGCCAGCGCTTATTTCAGATGCCCTACAGGTCCTTTCTATTGAAGAGCCTGATAGTGGCACGGCCTCCTCTGTGAATCCTAGGATGGCTAGTACCAAAAAGCCTGCTCGAGCCTTTCCTTTGCATGACTCCATCCAAGGGCTTATTTCCGCTCAGTGGGCTGACCCCGAGGGACCTTTGAAAGTTTCCAGGGCTATGGGGCAATTATACCCTCTGCGTGAGGAGCATTTGGCTCGCTTTGCAAGGCCTAAAGTAGATGCCCTAGTTACTGCGGTGACAAAGAGAACTACCCTCCCTGTGGAAGGAGGAGTTGCCCTGAAGGATATACAAGACCGTAGGCTGGAAGCAGCACTTAAACGGTCCTTTGAAATTGCAGGTCTTACTGTTCGGGCGTCTGCATGCAGTTGTTATGCTGCTAGAGCCTGCCTGGCGTGGTTGCAACAGGCAGTGGAACAGCCCGGTGATGGAGTGGAGCCCTTCTCGGATGTAGCTCCGCGGCTGGAGTTGGCCTTGTCCTTTTTGGCTGATTCCCTTTATGATATTGTCAGAGCTTCAGCTAAAATGGCAGTAGCAGTGGCGGCTCGCCGTCTTACTTGGCTACGACATTGGGCAGGGGACATAGCCTCTAAGCAAAGGTTGTTGAAGTTGCCCTTTCAAGGCCTTCTCCTATTTGGTGAGGAGTTGGAAAAAAAATTTTTTAAAGGCCTGGGAGACCCTAAACCCCAGCGCTTGCCCGAAGATAGGCCGAGGCCTTCCTCCAAGGGCCAGGCAGTCCACTCTTCTTATAGACCTCGCTTCCGTGAAGCTAGAAGGTACCGCCTGGGGCGTTCTGCTGGGTTCACTTCTCGTGCCCGTTTTTCAGCAGAGGAACTCCTTTCGCTCGGACAAGCGTTCCTCAGCCACCGGCTCTAGACCTGGAGTTCAGGGGTGACCCTCTCAATGATGGTGCACCGGCCCCATCCTCGCTTCCTGTCATCGGAGGACGTCTTTGCCGAGGAGTGGGCCAGTATTTCCTCAGATTAGTGGGTTCTGGACCTGATCAGAGATGGCTACAGAATAGAATTCAACGCCCCAGTAAGAGATGTGTTTGTGGAGTCCCGATGCGGTTCTGCCGCCAAACGGGCGGCGGTAGAGGAGACTTTGCAAGGTCTGATTCAGTTAGGGGCCGTGTCCCTGGTACCTCCCGCTGAACACGGCTACGGCCGATACTCCATCTACTTTGTGGTGCCGCGAAAAGGTGGGTCTTTTCGCCCTATTCTGGACTTAAAAGAATTAAACAAGTCCCTGAGAATGCGGCATTTCCACATAGAAACCCTGCGCTCCGTCATTGCTGCGGTACAGCCAGGAGAGTTTCTCACATCTCTAGACCTGAAAGAAGCTTACTTGCACATACCAATTTGTCCCCCGCACCAGAAGTTTCTGAGGTTTGCGGTGTTGGGAAAACATTTCCAGTTCCGGGCCTTGCCTTTTGGCCTCGCCACAGCTCCCCGAACCTTTTCAAAGGTAATGGTGGTAGTAGCTGCTTTGCTCAGGCGAGAAGGTATCATGGTTCACCCATACCTAGACGACTGGCTCATCAGAGCAGACTCTGTAACAGAGAGCTATCAAGCTACAGCCAGAGTGGTCTCAGTACTTCAATCTCTAGGCTGGGTCGTCAATATGGCCAAAAGTCACCTGACCCCCCTCGCAATCTCTAGAATATTTGGGGGCCAGGTTCAACACAGACTCGGGCTATGTATACCTACCTGAGCTAAGGCGGTGCAAGCTTCAGAATCAGGTCCGTCTGCTCCTGAGGATGCCCCACCCGCGAGCTTGGGACATTGTCCAGCTGCTGGGATCGATGACAGCCACATTGGAAGTGGTGCCCTGGGCGAGAGCGCACCTGAGATCTCTACAGTATTCCCTACTTCAAAGATGGTCTCCAGTTTCTCAGGATTATCAACGCAGACTTTCTTGGCTCCCTGCGGCTCGACTCAGCATGGAGTGGTGGCTCTCAGACAGCATGCTGCGGCGAGGAATGCCGCTGGCACTCCCCGATTGGTGACTAGTAGTGACAGATGCCAGCCTGAAGGGCTGGGGCACACATTGCAAGGGGAAGCATGCCCAGGGTCTATGGGCACCCGAGGAGTCGGAGTGGTCCATCAACCGCCTGGAGTTGAAAGCAGTGTTTCTGGCGCTTCTGGCCTTTCAAGTGACCCTGGAAGGATTGGCTGTCCGAGTGATGTCGGACAACACGACAGCAGTGGCCTACATAAATCGACAAGGCGGCACTCAGTGCAGAGCACTGGCTGCGCAGGCCGAACAGATTTGCCACTGGGCCGAGCTGCATCTTCAGTTTCTGTCGGCAGCTCACATTGCAGGTCAGAGCAACGTGCAAGCCGATTATCTAAGCAGGCATCAGATTGATCCAGCAGAATGGGAACTAGCAGACGAAGTATTCCTGCAGATATGTGCCAAATGGGGCAAGCCCGTGATTGATCTTATGGCGACAGGTTCAAATGCCAAAGTCCCGTGCTTCTTCAGCAGATGGAGAGATCCTCGCTCGGCAGGGTTGGATGCCTTGACTCAGCCCTGGCCTCCGGGCCTACTATATGTGTTCCCTCCGTGGCCCTTGATAGGGCGCGTGCTCCTGTGGATTCGGCTGCACCCAGGAGAAGTGGTCCTCATCGCCCTGGATTGGCCCAGGAGGCCTTGGTATGCGGACCTCCGACAGATGCTAGTGGAGGCTCCCCTTCCTTTACCTCTGGTACCGAACCTGTTGTCACAGGACCCGGTAGCTATGGAGGACGCCTGCCGCTTTGGTCATATGGCATGGCGATTGAGAGAGTGCAATTGAGGGACACAGACTATTCAAACACAGTCATTTCCACTCTCCTTCAGGCCCGCAAGCGTTCCACTTCCATGGTGTCTAGTCCACAAGGAGGGTGAGCCCTTAGGTCCCGCAAGGCCCAAAAGGACCTCAAAGGACAGCCGTGCAACCCCAAGTCTTCACCCGCGGCGACCGCCGTTCACCAAGGGTTGAGCCCCCAGCTGCAGGCGGTCAACGGGACTTAGGAACCGTGGGGTTACCGGACTGTCCTGGGCTGGAACCGGGAGAGAGGCGGGCAGGTGGAAAGAAGAGTCCAAAGACTGGCAGCAGATCAGGACCGGCAGCAAAAGCGTAGTCGGGGTCAGGCAAGAGGTCAAGGCCGGCGGCTAGTAGAGAAGACAAAGTCAGGCTGGAGGTCGAGGCAGGCAGCTAGGCAGAGAAACCAGGAAACAGTCCAAATTCCAAAATCCGCAAAACCAGGAAGACAACCAAACACAGGAACCACGGAGATAGGCTTCGGGAATAGAACCTGAAGCAAAGTGCTAGCTCAGTTCCCTTCTTTAAATACAGTACCACATCAGCCGCCCCGCCCCCGTAGGAGCAGCCCACCAATCCTGCCCTGGGTTATCGGCAGAGCCCCTCTGGCTCTGTCCGATTTCCCAGGCGGGACCACAAACTTGGCCTCCCAATCCGGCGCCTCAGAGGCGGAGCTCTGGGCCCTCCTGCCCAGGAGGGAGGAAGACGCCGACCATCGCGTTCTGGCGCCGCCTCCTTCGGCGGTGCGAACATCGCCTCCACAACCGGCGACCGAGAGACCGGCGGCCGCAGTCGCCGGCCTCCGGTCCCGGCCGGAACCGCCATCACTGCGGCGGAGCCCGACTCCATGCTGAGGCCTACGGGCCGCTACCCCTCGCCGCGGAGGACGCTGGCTCCCGCCCCCCGCGGCGGAAGTGCAGGTAGGGGCGCGGGACGCGACACATGGCTTATGCCAGGATTTGGCGCCAGTTTGAGTCTTGGTGTGCTTCTAAAGCGATCACACCCATGCGGGCTCCTGTCACGCCGATTCTGGACTTTTTGCAGGATGGTGTACAAATAGGCTTGGCCTATAATTCCCTGCGGGTGCAAGTGGCAGCGTTGGCCTCCCTTCATGGTAAGGTTGAAGGCATGTCTTTAGCTGCTCATCTAGATGTGGCACGGTTTGTTAGTGGGGTTCTTCGGCTCCGGCCTTCCGTGTGAGCACCCTGTCCAGCTTGGAACCAGGGGCTAGTTTTGAAGGCCCTGCAGGCTTCTCCTTTTGAGCCGCTTCGGCGAGCATCGGAGACAGATTTGACACTAAAGGCCGTTTTTCTTGTGGCCCTGCTTCTTGCTGGCCTCCCACTTAGTCACCTCTCCCCTCTCCAGTCGGTTCAAAACTCTGCTGCCCGTCTCATCTTCCGCCAGGGTCACTTTACTCATACTACCCCTCTCCTCAAGTCGCTTCACTGGCTCCCTATCCGTTTTTGCATCCTGTTCAAACTTCTTCTACTAACCTATAAATGTATTCACTCTGCTGCTCTCCAGTATCCCTCCACACTCGTCCTTCCCTACACCCCTTCCCGTGCACTCCTCTCCATGGATAAATCCTTCTTATCTGTTCCCTTCTCCACTACTGCCAACTCCAGACTTCGCGCCTTCTGTCTCGCTGCACCCTACGCCTGGAATAAACTTCCTGAGCCCCTACGTCTTGCCCCATCCTTGGCCACCTTTAAATCTAGACTGAAAGCCCACCTCTTTAACATTGCTTTTGACTCGTAACCACTTGTAACCACTCGCCTCCACCTACCCTCCTCTCTTCCTTCCCGTTCACATTAATTGATTTGATTACTTTATTTATTTTTTGTCTATTAGATTGTAAGCTCTTTGAGCAGGGACTGTCTTTCTTCTATGTTTGTGCAGCGCTGCGTATGCCTTGTAGCGCTATAGAAATGCTAAATAGTAGTAGTAGTAGTAGTAGTAGCCATTGCTTCGGCGAGACTGGTGTCAGAGCTCCGGGCACTGTCCTGTAGAGACCCTTTTCTGCAATTCTCAGAGTCCGGGGTCAAGGTTCGGACCGTGCCTTCCTTCATGCCTAAGGTGGTTTCAGCGTTTCACCTAAACCAGCCTATTTTCTTGCCCTCCTTTGATATGGAGGAGTTTCCAGAATCTTTTGGGCAGTTGCACCTGTTGGATGTGCGCAGGACTCTGCTGCAGTATCTGCGAGTTACTATCTCTTTCAGGATCTATGATAATCTGTTTGTTTTGCTATCAGGTCCTCGCTATTGCCCGCTGGCTCAAAGAAACTATCTTTTCAGCTTATCTGCTTGCCTGCCGGTCTCCGCCTGTAGCCTTTAAGGCACATTCTACCAGAGCGATTTCTTCCTCTTGGGCTGAAACTGGAGCACTCTCTCGTCAAGAGATATGCAGTGTAGCAACATGGGCTTCTAAGCTCTCTTTTGCCCGACATTACAGGCTGGATGTGGCTGCTAGGAGGGATGCGCGTTTTGGAGCACAAGTGCTAGCGCGTGGTGTGATCTGTTCCCACCCTATATAGGGATTGCTTTGTTACATCCCATACATAATGGCTTCATCTGCTTGATGACAAGGAAAGGAAAATTAGGTTCTTACCTTGGTAATTTTCTTTCCTTTAGTCATAGCAGATGAAGCCATGAGCCCTCCCTGTATGATTGTCTGTATGCTGTGAATCTGTTTCAAGTTCTGTTCTTGTTTCCTGAAGTTCCTTCCTTGGGAGAAAGTTGGAAAACAGTCTTCAGGATTCATGTTCACTTATAGGAGGATGAGTCCATTCCCTCCAGTTTATGTTTTGGAGGATGAGTTTATTCCCCCCAGGAGGTTGCATGTATCCCCTCCAGTTATACAATAAGGAGGACGAGTTTATTCCCTCCAGGAGGATGTGTTCATTCCCTCCTTTTGAGTTCATGCCCTTGTTAAGGGGCCATCGTTCGCTGTGAGGAAAGTTCATGTTATTCCCATTGCGGTTTGCCATACTGCTTTGGAAGCTTCAAATACTGAAGAGGCTGTGGAGCTGGCTGGCCATGAAGCACTGTGAAAAGTTGAGTGCTCTCTATCTCCCCCTGCTGGTTGATGGACACAATCCATACGTAATGGCTTCATCTGCTATGACTAAAGGAAAGAAAATTACCAAGGTAAGAACCTAATTTTCCCATCTCAGAAATATTGAGTAAAGTCAGAAAAGGCCTGGACCTCATAGAAAACTGGGCAACAACTTTCAAACTCAAATTAAACAGAGACAAAACCAAATTCCTGGTTCTTTATAGTAGAATTGGAAAAGGTACAGCGAAGGGCGACGAAAATGATAGTGGGGATGGGACGACTTTCCTATGAAGAGAGGCTGAGAAGGCTAGGGCTTTTCAGCTTGGAGAAGAGACGGCTGAGGGGAGATATGATAGAAGTGTATAAAATAATGAGTGGAATGGATCGGGTGGATGTGAAGCGACTGTTCACGCTATCCAAAAATACTAGGACTAGAGGGCATGAGTTGAAGCTACAGTGTGGTAAATTTAAAACGAATCGGAGAAAATTTTTCTTCACCCAACGTGTAATTAGACTCTGGAATTCATTGCCGGAGAACGTGGTACGGGCGGTTAGCTTGACGGAGTTTAAAAAGGGGTTAGATAGATTCCTAAAGGACAAGTCCATAGACCGCTATTAAATGGACTTGGAAAAATTCCGCATTTTTAGGTATAACTTGTCTGGAATGTTTTTACGTTTGGGGAGCGTGCCAGGTGCCCTTGACCTGGATTGGCCACTGTCGGTGACAGGATGCTGGGCTAGATGGACCTTTGGTCTTTCCCAGTATGGCACTACTTATGTACTTATGTACTTATGTACTTTGAAACTCACACACCTCGACATCACACCAAAATTTCACATTCAACAACCAAACATACTAAATCGAGTCACAACTGAAACTATTGGGAATAATTATAGACAAGCACCTATCACTGGACAGTCAAGTATCAGCAGTAACATCAAAATGCTTCAGAACACTATGAAAACGGAGAAGGATAAGAGACGATTATCCAGAAAGATTATCCCAGACGATCTTTCTGGATAATAGTACAATCGATGATACTATCACAATTAGATTATTGCAATGCAGCATATGTAGGGTGTAAGGAAAATACACTAAAATCATTACAAACTGTACAAAACACAGCAGCAAGACTGATTTTCAGGAAGTCGAAATAGAAAAAAAGAGTCGCCCCATTGCTCGAAAAACTACATTGGCTACTCATCAAGGCTAGACTATTTTTCAAAGCTAGCACCATCATTTTCAAAATATTATTTGGAATGGCACCTGAATATATGTAGACATGATTAATCTTTCCATGCAAGCCCAGAAACCAGAGGTTACGTACTTCTCCATCTACCCTATTGCCGAAACAAACTATAAGACCATTTACACAGCAGGATTCAGTTACCTAGGCTCCAAATGGTGGAACGCAATACCAAAAGCCACGAGAAGCATCACACACTGTCTTCACTTCAGAAAAGCTTACCTCTTCAAAATATTCTACAAATAGATATGCAAGTTAACGATGTCCCCTCCTCGCCCCAACAGTAAACCACCATTGTAAACTCACCAAATATAAATTGTAAGACACTTTGAACCAAAACTTGTTTTTTGATAACAGTGGAACACAAGAATGCATAAATTAAACTTTGGCTGTATCAACTAAGGCCAGTTCTGGGCTGGTGTGTATGGTCTGAGTCCCATATATAGCATTCTGGCTTAGGATGGGCTGTAGAGAGCTTCAACAGCAACTCCAGTAATTTGGAATGTGAGGACAGTTCCAGGCAGACTTTTACGGTCTGTGTACCGCAAATGACAAGATTCGAATAGGCTTTTATTTATTTTGTTACATTTGTACCCCACATTTTCCCACCTTTTTGCAGGCTCAATGTGGCTTACATAGTACCGTGAGGCGTTAGCCACCTCCAGTAATGAAACAAATACAAAGTGATGTTTTGGTCGAATGAAATTCATGTGTTACAGACACATTAGGGAATCGTACAGAAGAAGAGTTTTATATAGTGTTCATTACGAGCTTTGGTTTCGTTGAGTTGCAGGGTTCAGGCACTTAAGTTGAGTCAGTAGGGTATGCCTTTTCGAACAGGTTGGTCTTTAGTGATTTCCAGAAGTTAAGATGGTCATATGTTGTTTTCACGGCTTTCGGTGGTGCATTCCACAGTTGCGTGCTTATATAGGAGAAGCTTGATGCATAAATTGATTTGTACTTGAGTCCTTTGCAGCTAGGGTAATGAAGATTTAAGTATGTTCGTGATGATCTGATTGTGTTTCTGGTTGGCAGGTCTATGAGGTCAGTCATATGTCCTGGGCCTTCGCCATAGATTATTTTGTGGACCAGAGTGCAGATTTTGAAAACATACGTACTTTGATTGGGAGCCAATGCAGTTTTTCTTGAACGGGTTTGATGCTTTCTAATTGCGATTTTCCAAATATAAGCCTGGCTGCTGTGTTTTGAGCGGTCTGTAGTTTCTTTATGAGTTGCTCTTTGCATCCCACATTAATTACTTTGCAGTGGTCAGCATGGCTTAGTACCATTGATTGTATCAGGTTGCGGAATGTTGCCCTCGGGAAGAATGGTTTCATGAGTTTGAGTTTCCACATTGAGTGGAACATTTTCTTGATTGTAGAGTTAACTTGGCTCTCAAGTATCAGGCTACAGTCAATTGTAACACCGAGGATTTTCAGGCTATCTGAAATAGGGAGGGTGTAATCTGGGGTGTTTAAGTTTGCGGGTATGTTCATGTTGTATTGGGATGAGAGGATGAGACAGTGTGTTTTTTCTGTATTGAGTTTTAGCTGGAATGCATTTGCCCATGAGTTCATGGTGTGCAGGCCGAGGTTGATTTTGTTGGTGATTTCTGTCAGATCATGTTTGAAAGGAATGTATATTGTAACGTCGTCTGCATAGATGAATGGGTTGGGGCCTTGGGTGGATAAGGCCTTGGCTAATGGGGTCATCATTAGGTTGAAAAGGATCGGTGATAGTGGTGATCCTTGAGGTACTCCGCAGTCTGCTTTCCGCAGTGATGATATGTTTGAGTTTGATTTCACTTGGTATGTTCTGGTGGTTAGGAAACCCTTGATACAACTGAGTATATTTCCACTAATCCCGAAGTAGTCTAGGAGTCTTAGTAGCATGTTATGGTTTACCATGTCGAATTGGAGGAGAAGTATGCTTTTACCTGTTGCTATTTCTTGCTTGAATTTGGCCAGGAGGGTGGTTAGCACTGTTTCGGTGCTGTAGCGGGGGTGAAATCCTGATTGTGATTCATGTAGTATTGAGAATTTGTGTATGTAATCGTTAAGTTGTTTGGGTACCATACTTTCCATCAGTTTTACCGCTAGTGGGATAGATGCTACTGGGCGGTAATTGGTGAGTTCATTTTTTCTTGGTATCTTTTGGTATGGGGCTAAGTAGGATGTTGCCATTTTTCTTAGGGCAGAGACCTTGTTGGAGCATGAAGTTTAGCTAGGCTGTGAGATCTGTTTTGAAGCGATCAGAGGCAGATTTTATTAGGTAGCTGGGGCAGGAGTCCAATTTGCAGTGAGTGTCAGAGGCTCTATTAATCGTATGGACCATTGTTTCGGCGGTGAGGAGAGCAAATTTGGACCAGTTTCGGTCCGCTGGGTATTCTCCTGAGGTTGGGTCCAGGCCATTGATTATTATTATTATTATTAGCATTTGTATAGCGCTACCAGACGCACGCAGCGCTGAACACCTGATACAAAGAGACAGTCCCTGCTCAAAAGAGCTTACAATCTAAATAATACAGACAGTTACGGGTGAGGGAGTAATGGGAGCTAAAAAGCAGCAGTGAAAAGGTGGGGTTTCAGCATAGATTTGAAAACAGGTGAAGCTTTCGATATCTGTAGTGTTCTGAGGAAGATTGTTAAGCAGTTTTACAATTTTTTCATTGAAGTATTTGGCAAGTTTGTCTGCCGATGGGATGTCTGAGTTGGTTGTGGTGACCGAGGTAGTGTCCAGTAGTTTATGTACGAGTTGGTATAGTTTCTTCGTGTCTTTGTGATCTGGTCCTATTTTGGTTTTATAGTATGACCTTTTGGTTTGTCTTATTGCGTATTTGTATTTTATTTGTGTTTGCTTCCAAGCGTTGTGTGATCATCTTTTTTTTTCCATGCTCGTTCAAGCTTCCTGGTTTGTGTTTTTAATTTTTTCAGTTCGTCGTTGAACCATGGTAATGGATTATGTCTATGTGATGTTCGTAAGGGTGCTATTTCGTCCAATGTGTTTCTGCATCTTTTATCCCATTCAGAAAGGAAGTTTATGGAGTCCGTTTGTGCTGTCCTTTCGTTATTATATATTTGTTGCCAGAATGTGTTCGGGTCTATTTGGCCTCTTGTTTAGGTTGTATGTTCTTGTGTACGATTTGAATCCTTTTTCCGCCAATTTAGGGATAGGTTTAGTTTGTAGTGATTGGTCCAAGGTGTTTCTGTCCATTTAATATCTGTTATTATCAGGTTCTGGTCAGTGGACAATTTGTGTGAGATGAGGTCACGTGTGTGCCCTTTAACATGGGTTACTTGCATGTGTGGCCATTTAAGAACCCATGAGTGGAGGAATTCCTTGCATTCGCGTGCATTGGTAGAGTTTGGGTCTTCTAGGTGAAGGTTGATGTCTCCTAAAACTAGTATGTTGGAGTTAGTTAAACAAGTGTTTGAGATGAAGTCCATGAAATTTGACTGGCTTTCGTTCCAGTTACCTGGTGGTCTGTAGAACAAGACACAGTTCAGGTGGTCAAGCAGGGATTCGTTGTGGATTCTAAGTGCTTTGTAGCTTTTACTATATGAGACGTGGGGTAAGGAATAATATATTGTAGAGGAATATATTCGAGTTATTCCCCAAGTTTTCCACGCCATCACTGTGACCCCTGACGCAGGTGCTAGTCACCAAAACACGGCCCGTGTCGGGTCTTTTTGTCAAGGCTCATTCATTAAAGAACTGTGTTCCATTTTTAAAGGCCCGTGGTGCTGTTTTTTTCGTTTGGATTCTAAGTGAGGCAATTTCAAGTCGGGTTGTTATGGACTCGGCAGTGGTATCGGTGGTAAATTGGGATCGGTAGATTAGCGCTATCCCTCTGCCTCTCTTTTCCTTTCTGGTCCAGTGAGTGATTTTGTATTCTGGGGGGCAAAGGTCAAGAATTATGGGGTCCTTTTGATCATGGATCCAGGTTTCATTTATGAAAATTAGAACAAGGTTTTCTGACGTGATTCAGTCTGTCACTGTAGTAGTTTTGTTTACAGCAGATCTGGCGTTGATGTAACCCACTTGGATTGTTTAGAATTGGGCTTCATTGTTTGGTGTTGCCCTGTCCTTTATCCTCACCTCTTTATTCCCTTTCCCTAACTTGTTCTGTCTGTTTTCCTGTCTTATCTAGATTGTAAGCTCTTTGAGCAGGGACTGTCTCTTTTTGTGTATGGTGTACAGTGCTGCGTATGCCTTGTAGCGCTATAGAAATAAGTAGTAGGTGTTGTGTGAATTTTTGTTAGTTGTCGTGTTGTCTTTGTGTGTGTTTATGACCTTTCTTTCCGTTCTGATGTTGTCCGCATGTTGGTATTCTACTTTTATTTTGGTTGTTGTCAGTTTGATGCGGTGTGGAGTATCTGGTCAGTTTATGATTGTTGTGCAGTATGGGTATTATGTTGTTTTCTGCGAGTGGGGTGGTAAACGTTAGGTGGAGTAGATAGCTAGGAGTGATTTGAGGGTATGAATTTTGGTATCAATGCCATTGGGCTGCTAGTGGGCCGTGTTCGATAGGGAGGGGTGAGGTTCTTCTTTAAGTTGTCTCCTGTCGGTTAATTAATTCCACTGTGAGTAATCAGTACTATTGGAGTGAGCTGTGACGCATCAGGACACATCTGAGTCGCTTTCTTAGTGGGGATTCCGGTTGGTGAATAGATGCAGGTATTTACTCACAGTCAGATGTATAGAAGTGTTGTTCAAGGGCACAGAGACTCCGTAATTCTGAGTGTTGTGTCCGTGGTTTGAGGTAGGAATTTAGAGTAGGTAGTTATGTTGCTGGACGAAACAGTTTTCAATCAATTTGAGGTAGTTCGGGCTGAGTGGGCCGCTCCACACCTGTGCTTCCTTTTCGGCACCACCTGCGGTCCACTCGCGGTCTGGTGCTTTGCAGTGTCTGTTGCTCTGCAGTGTGCCTTGGGGCGTGGGGATCCAGTCCCTCTCCCTGATTGGCCATCACTTCGGTCCCGCCACGACGGGCGGCTTTGGTGGTAGAGCGCCACTCGGGTCAGCCTCACGTGCATCACCGGCGGCTGCTTCCTTGGCACGCTCTCTCCGGTTGTGCAGTCGCACTCCTGGTTCGGTGATGTCGTTCACTGCTCTTTTCTTTGCCCTGCTACCTCGGGTGGTTGTTCAGCTGGCTGGTGGATCCCTCTATGGTCAGCGGGGTTAGTCCAGCTCACCGTGGTGACCCGCTTGGCTGCTGGGTTGTGCCTCAGACGGCGTCAGGAGCTGCGACTGGCGCTCAGCGGCGGCACTGTGCGGTGGCTGCTTGATTGGTAGCGGCTGCATCTCTGGGCGGGTGGGAGCTCGGCAGGGCAGCACCTCGTGCAGCGTTGTGACTCCGGCTAGGTGGGAGCCGCGGTCAGGGTTTGGCGGCGACGGTTGGGTGTTCAGCTGCAGCTGTGGCACGGTGGGAGCCCGGCAGGGTGTTCGGCTACGGCTCTGGCAGGGTGGGAGCTCAGCAGGGCAGTACCTTAGGCGTTGTCATGGCTTTGTGCTGGGTGAGAGCGCGGTCAGCGCTCGGCGGTGACTGCCTGTTTGGCTGCGGCTATGGCCCCGGGCAGATTGAGATCCACAATCAGCTCTCGGCAGCGGTCGCTCCACGTCAGGATGTCCGCGAGGGGCCCGAGTCCTTCTGTGCATTTCCCTCCATCCTCAAGGTAAGTTCGTTGTGTGTGGGGCTGATTGACCTCCTTTCCTGGCCGAATTCCTTGCCGGGTCGACGGAGCTGGTCACCTTTGTGACCTCTAGGCAACGGCCATCTTTTGGTAGTTGGAACATAAGGATAGACCTGTGCGGATTTCTACAGTCTATGTCCCTGAAACATTAAAGAAGGACCATGATCAAGTATATAATATCACATCCATTGTTGATTTCAGTCTAGAATTGAGAATGAGTGAGATTGTTGGTCAGACTGGATAGGACCGTTCAGGTCCTGCCGTCACTTACTGTGTTACTGTACATGACTATAGGCACTGATTGCCACGACAGATGTTGTCAGTGCTATTTTGAAAGCTTCAGAGGTCAGACTGATTTAATATAAGCTTATTCATGGCTTTGTAGGCAAGCCTAAAGGCCAGTGCCAGGCAGACTTCTACAGTCTGTGTCCCACATATATATGGTAAGACAAATCAGGATGGACTGGAGTGGGCTTCAATACAACTCTAGTAGGTGGGAAGTAAAGCTAGTGCTGGACGGATTTCTATGGTCTGTCCCAAAAATGGCAGGAGAGATCAGGTTCAAATATACCTATTTTATTTTAGTGGGTATGGGTAATAGGTAATGCATATGATATACCACCTTTCTGTGGTACAACCAAAGTGGTTTACATATTATTTTACAAGTACATTGCCCACAGTCACAGGAAATTGAACCCATCTCCCCTGGTTCTCAGCCCACTGCACTAATCATTAGGCTACTCCTCCACTCCAGGTGTTTTGTAACTTAGTGGGGGGGAAAGAGGACATCTTAAAGTTAAATTTAGCAAGAAAACTGTTTGTTAATAACTTTGTTGGATTATTGGTTTAGTCATGAATTGATAATGAATGTGACTGTTGGTCAGACTGGATGGACTGTGCAAGTCTTTATCTGCCATTATCTATTATATTACTATATGTTATGAACATGTGCTATAGTGGACACAAATGTAATTTTGTTTTAAATATCTTTATTAAAGAAGGAACTCTGGAGAAAAAGACAAATGAGATCAAGGGCATACAATGATAATACAACCAAGTTAGGAACAAATAAATACACACACACACACAAACGCCTGTACAATGGAACCAAGAACATAAATAGGTATCCTAGCTGGTCAAATTCAAAATGACCATTGTATAAGCTCCCCAGCAAAATCTCCAGCCCCTTCCTCATTTAAACCAGTATATCCCAGTCACACACCCAGGACTCACAACTTATTACTAAAACAACTTAGCTACACACAACCACACACACATGCACCATACATCAGTCGCAGCAAATGCCAAACTCAAATATAAAGAATAGAGGAAAGAGAAAACGGAAACCCTATACTCGCGAGAAGGCGGGAAACCCACCACCAAGTGGAGAACTTTTCACAAAACTACAGTATTCATGTGGCCAAAGAGAGAGAAGCAGACACAGCACAACAGTCCCTGCTATAGATAGAATGAAAAGTTTGCCAAAGATTCTTGTAATAAATCCATTCATATTTAACTCTCGTAGATGCTTCCTTAAGTTCACACACTCCCAACTCATACATTTGTGTAGCTAAGGGGAGTAGACCCCACCCAATGCTGCAAAATTAGTTGGATCACCAGCAAGATTGTGAGGTGAATAAATTGGATTCCCAGATCGGGCACCCCGGTGTTTCTTAACGTTAAATCTTTACCCAGCACTAATAAAGAGTACTTCCATGTAATGGGACCAACAATGGCTTCCAGGGTGCACAGGATTCCACTTCAAGGATCTGTTAACTTAGGACATTCTAAGAAACTGGAGCCAGGTTCCCTTATCAACCACGCATCGTTCACAAGCATCATCTTGTCACATGTGAAGTCTCATCCCCCTTTCCCTGGTGATGTAGGATCTATGAAGCAACTTGAATTGAATTTTTTGTAAGTAGCATTTTTGACTCGAGACCAAAGTTGCATAAAGAGGGGCTCAAGATCCCCCGGCAGAATATCCTCGCCCAAATCCCTGGACCACTCAAGGGCCATCTGGGTAAGATATTTATTTATTTATTTTACAGCACTTATATCCCACAATTTCCCACCGCTGGCAGGCTCAATGTGGCTTACAACATTTAAATTACAAATAGGTGAGCACAATAAATGGTAAGGGATAGGCAAGGGCAGAGAGGCAAGGAGAAAGAAATGGGTTAGTCCATAAGGGCAGTGTCCTGAGATCAGTGAGGTTGGCCAGTATCTGTGGGGTACGCTTGCTCAAATAAGCAGGTCTTAAGTGACTTCCTAAAAATCAGATGATCCTGAACCGTTTTCACTGATTTAGGTAGTGCATTTCACAAGTGAGTACTGACGTACGAAAAGGTGGAAGCATACATGGTTTTATACTTCAGTTTTGAACACGTAGGGTAATGGAGGTTTAAATAAGAACGGGCAGTTCTGAGTGAGTTTCTTGGTGGTAGGTGGACAAGGGCATCCTTGTACGCTGGGGCTGTTCCGCAGAGAATCTTGTGGACTAGGTTACAGATCTTGAAAGTTATACGCTCTTGTACAGGAAGCCAGTGCAATTTCTCACGAAGTGGACTGGAGCTGGTGAACTTTGACACTCCATAGATTAGTCGAGCTGCTGTGTTTTGGACAGTTTGCAGCTTCTTCAGGAGTACGCCTGTGCACCCTGCATAGATGCCATTGCAGTAATCTAGTCGACTCAAGACTAACGATCTGACCAGATTGCAAAAAGCTCCTCTTGGGAAATAAGGTTTCACTCACTTTAGCTTCCAGAGAGAGGAGAACGCTTTCTTGGTGGTTGAGATGGTATGGTCAAGTAGCATTAAGTTCCGATCTACAATAACACCTAGTATACGTAAGCTCTCAGAGATGGATAAGGTAAAGCCTGGCACGGTTAAGTTAGTGGGCCTATATTTATTAAAGGGAGAGGCTAGAATGAGGCAATGAGTTTTGTCGGTGTTAAGTTTTAACCTGAAGGCGTTGGCCCATGTGAGCATGGTATTTATTCCAAGGCTGATGTCATCAGTAATTTCAGCGAAGCTCTTACGAAATGGGATGTAAATGGTGACATCGTCTGCCTAAATAAATGGGTGGAGACCAAGTTTTGAAAGGGCTGCAGCCAGGGGAATCAGCATTACGTCGAAAAGAGTAGGAGAGAGCAGCGAGCCTTGGGGCACCCCACAGACCTGGTGCCACAGAGAGGAGAATTGTGAGTCAGACTTCACTTGGTAGGTCCTGGTGGTTAAGAAACTGGCTAGCCAGGCTAGAACATTCCCACCGACACCAAAGTAGTCGAGGAGTCGTAACAGGATGGCGTGGTCTACCATGTCAAAAGCACTTGATAAGTCAAATTGCAGTAAAAGAATGCTCCTTCCAATTGCTATTTCTTGCTTGAAGTTTGAGAGAAGCGTGACAAGCACTGTTTCAGTGCTGTGAAAGGTTCGGAAGCCAGACTGCGATTCATGGAAAATGGAGAACCCATCCAGATACTCAGTGAGCTGTTTGTTCACCATGCTCTCCATTAGTTTTACGAATAGCGGTATTGATGCAATGGGGCGATAGTTAGATCTGTACTATCTTTTTTGGCATCCTTTGGGACTGGGGTGAGTAGTATGTTCCCATGAGTGTCAGGGAAGAACCCGCTGCCTAGCATGAAGTTCAGGTGCTGTGTTAGATCAGCTATGAAGCAAGCAGGAGCACTTTTAAGTAGATTGTTTGGGCAGATGTCCAAGTGGCAAAACTTACTGGAAAATCTGCGGATCTCCTGTGTGATGGAATTGACAGTAAGTGCAGAAAAGCACAAAAGTGTTCTATCTACTGGGCAACCTTCTGGATCCGGAACTAGGTTGTCAATGAACTGTTCTATTCCTGCGCAACGCTGTGGTAGTGATCTCCGGAGACAAAGTATGTTATCTTGAAAGAATGTGGCAAGCTGATCAGCAGATGGGATGACAGTTGATGGGGAGGTGAGTGCTGTGGAATCTAGGAGCTTGTTGACGAAGAAGTAAAGTGTTCTGATGTCCTTATAGTCAGGCCCTATTTTCGTTCTATAGTACAAAGTTTTAGCTTTCCTTAGTGCATATTTATATGCTCGCTGGATTTCTTCCAGGCAAGTAGGTTAAGGTCATCTTTCCGCTTTCTCCAAGCTCGTTCACGTCTCCTCGAAATGATTTTGAGTTCTTTGAGGTCCTCGGAAAACCACGGTGGTACCCTTTGTCGCCTAGACGTGCGCGTTTGAATTGGTGCCACTGCGTCCATTATACCCCTGCAGGTTTCATCCCAGCGTAGGAAGAAGTCTTTTGAATCAGCGCGTATAGACCAATCCGTATCGTAGATTAATGGCCAAAATTTCCCAGGGTCTATCTTTCCTCTAGTTTGGTAGGTCCGCGGAGCCCGGGTCGATATTGTGCCTTTCACAAGCCAGGAAAGGTGACAGTTTAACCTGAAATGATCATACCAAGGAACAGCTGTCCAATTAATGCCAGTCAGCTGCATATTGAGGGGATCATCTGACTTATTCGAGAGCCGGTCTAGCGCATGTCCCTTTACGTGGGTAGCTTGCTGAGTCCAACTTGTAAAGTCCCAGGAGTGGAAGAAGTCTAGACATGCACGGGCATCGTGGGACAAGTGGTCGTCAAGGTGCAGATTGATGTCGCCTAAAAGAAGCACATTAGGACTGGACAGGCACTTACAGGAAATGAAATCTGTGAAGGTTTGCTGAACTTCCTTCCAGTTGCCTGGTGGTCTGTAGAACAGGATGCAGGTGAGTTGACCATACAATACTTTATCCAGAATCCGGAAAGAAGCAATTTCCAGATTTGGTGAGTTGGAGTTAGCGATTTGTTCTACAATGAAATCAGCTCGATAGATGAGAGCAATTCCTCCACCATGCTTTCCTTTCCGCGCCCAGTGGGAGATTTTGTATCCTGGGGGACATACATCCAGTAGAATCTGGTCCATTTGATCATGAAACCAGGTCTCTGTGAGGAAATGAAGGTCGAGGTTATCGGATATGATCCAGTCCGCGATTAGTTCAGCTTTATTAACTACTGATCTTGCATTCGCATAGCCCATATGGATATATTGATAGGAGGTTCCAAGGCTGCAAGACATTGGAATATGTTGTAGCTGGCGCCCCTGAGGTTGACGTGCAGTAGGTGGGCGGTGCACATTGTAGTTGTGGAGACGAGAAGAGGGATGTCGAGGCAGCCTGTTATAAGTATGTATAATGGGTATAAAAGAGGAATCTACAGATGAAGCTAGAGGTATGAAAGAGATGAGAAAGAAGCCAAGATAATAAGGAAGAATTGGGCAGGTGCATGATGAGAGCGAAAGGAGGAGGCTATAGGTAGTGGAGGCAGGACCAAAGATATGACCAGGTATAAAGGAGCAGCTGTGGTCTAAAATCCTGATGCAATGCAGATGTCCACTGTGCTGGATGTGATCCAAAAATATAATAAATTGAAGCAGGGTGGTAGCTCAGAGCTGAACTGTGCTGTCTCAAAGGAGCGCCTGAGCAGTAGCACTGTCAGACTAGATGAGGTTGCTGAAGGTGCAGTGAAGGTTAAAGCTGATCAGAGCAGCTGCTGGTGGGGGGAGCCTGCCTGCAGATGGCAGAGTGTAGCAGGAGAATCAGCTATGGAGCGTCCTTACAGCTGGGTTGGTCACAGTACTTCCTCTTTAAGAAGCGAGGCTCCAAAAAAGGACGTCCCAATTAGGGTGGGAGTGTCCTGCAGACAGACAGTTGATCCTGGCCAAGAAACTCCTCCTCTGCCACGCTAAGGAACGAAGATGCAGGAGCGACGTTAAACGGACCCCAGCCAGATAGGTAGCTGTCGCTAAAATGGACTCTGTTCGTAATCTCCTGCAGAAAACCAGCCGCTCCCGCCACCACTGGCCTAGTCAATGCGGAGCTGCGCTAGTGAAGTTGTTCGGAGCTAGCCCACTCCCTAATAGTACTATACCAATTGGAGAGTGTATTTTATAAGAAACCTTCATAAATGCCCTGTCAGCAGCTGTCCACAGTAACGATGTGTGTGATAAGCGTGTTAAATTTCACAGTAATTCCTGGCCTGTATGTACTGTAAAAAGTGAGAGTTAGGCAGATCCTAGCAGGACGTAACCTGATTAAAAGATGGAAGTTGTACCCCGTTCACCTGAAAAAAAATCCCCCATAGCCGCGCAACCACGACCATAACAATCTTTAAATCTTGGGGAGGTTATTCCAGGGGAGAAGGCTGGATTACCAACAAATTGGAGAAAGGGGAACATTCTCACCTGTCCTCCCACCTTAACCCTCCACCACTTCCAGACCTGATGCAAGGAACAAAAAAATGGTTGTAGAGCCCCGGTCCTCCCCTGAGCATCCCCAGGTTGCATATGTTGGAGATTCATAAAAGTGAAAGGATGACACCACCTCTCAAAGAAGGCTTGCACAAACTTAGAGGGATGCCCCTGTCCCTCACAAACCCAACACATAAGGGCTGCAACATTATAGAAGCAGAGATCAGGGAGATTCACGCCCCTTTATCCTGAGATAACATAAGTTTAGCGTGGCTAATACAGGCTCCCCGAGCTCGCCAGATGAATGGCAAATTATGCTTTTGTAAGAGCATTCATCCAAGGATTTAATCCAATTGGGCAGGGTTTGGAGGACATACAAAAGTTTTGGTATTTTTTATTTTTTTATTTTTTGTTACATTTGTACCCCGCGCTTTCCCACTCTTGGCAGGCTCAATGCGGCAGGCAATGGAGGGTTAACTGACTTGCCCAGAGTCACAAGGAGCTGCCTGTGCCAGGAATCAAACTCAGTTCCTCAGTTCCCCAGGACCAAAGTCCACCATCCTAACCACTAGGCCACTCCTCCATCATCTTAACAATCTGCTCAAAAAGAGAAAGGTGAAGATCCTTCCAACGTATACATAAATCTTTAATTTGGTCTATTTTCTGTACAATATTCCAGTGATACATTGCCTGAGGATCCAGTCCAATATGAATACCCAAATACCTAATCATACCCCGTGCCCACCCCAAAGGGAAGTTCTGCCAGTGCGTCAGATTTGAGGTGCCAGCCATACTGAGGGCCTCAGACTTGTCATAGTTAATCTTTAATCCAGAAAAACAACCAAAATCCTCAATAAGATGAAAATTTTTAATTTATTTTCTATAGCGTTGTTGACATCCGCACACATACTAATACGAAATTCTTGTCCATCCACTACCACCCCCATATAGCCTGTGCAGCTCTAATCTTAGTCACCAGGGGATGTATGGAGAGGATGAAGAGCAACGGCAGCAGAGGGCAACCCTGCCACATCCCTGATGTAATGCGAAGGAGGAGGAACTCTGGCCATTGACTATAATCTGCACTGTCGTGTAGCCTATGCAAACTAAATGGCAGAACTTAAGAACAAGTCACAAGCTATATATGCAAGCTAGCTAAATGCTAACACTAACAGAAACACATTAACCACGTGCCCAAACTAGAACCCATATGGTAGCAAAACAGGGCTGAATAGTGTCCATAACATCCAAAAAAAAAAAGAACTCCCGTCCCCTCTGGCAAAGCAGATCAGGTCCCAGTAGACAAAATGTCCCAACTGATGGGAAAAGAGAGAGAGAGAGAAACGTCCATGTGCAGTTGATGTTATATGGAATATCCGCTCCCCCACTTTCAGACCACCACATTAGACAGCCAGCAGGGGGTGAGCCATGGAGCCACCAGCACACATGGGCTGGTGCCCCAGGCCCCACAATTACCCACGCTCACCGCCGTGTTTCAAATAAATGAGAGCATAATAGGGAGCTCCTCCAGCAAAAGTATATGAAAAGGTCTGATGCGGGACTCCAATCCCAGTAACTAGAAACAAACTACTCAAAGTATAACCATGAGTAAGGAAATCTGGTAGAGAAACTTAAAGAAAGGGACTGCACTTGCTCTTCACTTCACAGGCGGAAGTTTCTCCAGAAATGCCTTCAACTCTTGTGGCTTATCAAAGAAGAACTGCTTATTATGATGGTAAAAGACGCACCTTCGCAAGGAGAACTTTATACTCTTTTGAAAAAGTTCTGTACAGTAAGGAGTCATCATTCTCTTTCTCCACCATCTGATAGGAGTAATTCTGGAATAGTCGCAGCGGCTTTCCCTCATACAGTAAGTCCCGCTTCTTCCGATACAGTGCCGTAAGGGGAGCTTTATCTGCCAAGTTCAGTATTCTAGCTATGACGGTTCTTTGTTGACCTTCTTGCAAAAAAGTGCTGCCCAAGCAATGGGCTTTTTCCACCTTGATGGGGAGTTCAACATCTGGAACCCCCCAGTTGTTCTGGAAGCCAGTCCTCCGTTTGCACCACACGGTTCTCCACTTGCTGCAAACGCACTTCCTGTGCTTCCAAACAACTCTTAATGTCATCAACAGTTGATTGAAGCTTCGAGAGTTTATCTGCCAAAATCGCTGCGTTGCTACAAGTAAGTTCTCTCACTGTCTCTTCTTGCAGCAACACCATTGGAAATGGAAAATCAGGCGCCATTTTGTCCTTGGGCTGGTGACCACAGTCCTTCACACTCCATGGCACTTTTCCACTCATCCCAGCACACAATAATTGTCCCAGTCACAGTAGAAACCAGAGGAGATAGATCAAAACAGCTTGCAACAACTAGAACGCTGGTAGCCACCAAGGGAAGGAAATTTGAACAATTGGAGATAACTCAGGAGCTCCTCTCGCATGCGTCCTTTCACCAGTTGCTCATCACGTGGCCCCTTCCCCCCCTCCCCCCAAGAACATGGGAACCCACTGCCTCATACACTAACACAATTAAATGTACATGCCCTTTCTTACCATCCCTACTGTAATTTAGTACTAACTGTTTGCTCTATGAAATTATTAGATCGATTGCAAGTAATGCAAAATATGGCAGTTAGATTAATCTATGGCCTGACATGTTATGATTCATTAAAAGAATATTATCTGAAATTGCTTTGGCTGCCGTGTAAAGAGCATATTATACACCGGTGAGTCTGACGTCGGTGCCGGGCAAAATGGTAGAGACTATTGTTAAAGAACAAAATTACAGAGCATATTCAAAAGCATAGACTAATGAGACAAAGTCAACATGGATTTAATGAAGGGAAATCTTGCCTCACCAATCTACTACATTTTTTTGAAGGGGTGAACAAACGTGGATAAAGGTGAGCCGCTTGATATTGTGTATCTGGATTTTCAGAAGGTGTTTGACAAAGTACCTCATGAAAGACTCCAGAGGAAATTGGAGAGTCATGAGATAGGAAGTAGTGTTCCATTGTAGATTAAAACTGGTTAAAAGGATTCAAGATGGCGACTAAGCTGGATGTGTGAGACGGACGCTCTGAAAAATTTCTTGAAAAGCTACCTTTTTCTTATAAGATCATGATGAAAAGGAAGGGTAAGCCAAAGGGACCACCCCTCCCGAAGCAGGTACTCTCCTTACCTGGGCAGCCGTCAATATCCACATTTTTTTGTATCAACCCTGATATCTGGTATTTCCGCTAACGGGGCAGGGAAGAGCCCCGTTCAGCAGAGCGAGTTCTTGCTTAGCCCGCTGGGACCTCTGGCCCCGCTGCCTCCGCAACCAGACGGAGCTGTTGTGCCGAATCCTGAAGGTGGAATGGACTCGAAGGGGTGGCAAACTCCGTCAGTGGAAGCGACACCCGAAAAAACACCTGGGACGGTGGTGGGAGTGCAACGACTACCAGAAATGATAGCTGGGGACTCCACGGCAGATTTGCCTCGGAAATATTGATTTACAAGAAGAAATATCTCTCTGTGCAATGGTCTCTCAGCCATTGGTTAGACCCCAAGAGGTGTCGCTGGAATCAATCTGGACTGCCATGGAGTCTTTGCACAAGGTCTGTACTTCTTTTATATTAGTATCTTTGAATAATGCTATTCAAATAAGAACTTTAAAAGAAAAGGTGGAGGGTGTTTTGACGAAGCAGACTAACTTGGAAACAGAAATTGCTAAAATATCAGATCAACAGGCTCAAGTCTCTGGGGACCGTATATTATTACATCGAAAGATAGAAAATTTAGAGAATTTATCAAGAAATTTGAACTTACGCTTATTAAATTTCCCAAAATCTCAGTTTGTTACTCCAAGAGACATGTTTGTAAAATTTTTGCAAGAGATATATAAATATTCAGAGCAATCTCTTCCACCATTACAGAAAATATATTACCTGATCATGAAGCCAAACCAACAACAAAATGTCCCAATATCCCAGGATAATTTAACTGAAACACTTGATTTAACGGATTTTTTGGAACAGTCAAAGGATAATATTGAAACTAGAGCAACCTTGATTGTGTCATTTGTATTTTTACAAGATAAAGAAGCTTGTTAAGACTTTATTTCAAAAATATTCACCTGGAGTTTAAATAAGGTTTCAATATTTCCGGACATTTCCAGATGGACGCAACAGAAAAGGAAAACATTCCTGGATATGAAGCAAGATTCTTTGGACATTAAGGCCCAGATGCACTAAACGTTTTTCATCGTTAAATGAGCCCTTAAGGAAGAATTTCCTATCTTTTCCATGCACTAAAGCCTATTTTTCGACGGCAGTAGCAGCTAATGAAACTGGAATGCAAATGAGAAACTACCATTGAAATGTAGACAATTCGGAATGCACTAACCATACCGACGATAGCAACGATTCACTTACCACCAGAAATTTAACGTCAGCTCAGACCTGTCGTTAAAGCCTGAGCTGTCATCTCCCCACTGCCCCCTGCACGATGAAAAACCAAATTGCTGGCATGTTTTAAAAGAAAAGTGGCTCCCTGCTTCCCTGTGCCTAAAATAAAAAAGGAAACTAAATTAAAAAAGGATCGGGAGGGGGCAAAGGCGCTCATCAGCAGCATCCTGTATGGACGGCCTGGCCTTGCCTTGCCTTGCTTGCCCCCCCCCCCCCCCCCCCCCCCCCGAAGTCCCCGCTGCTCCCCGCTGCTCCGTTTGTGAAATAAAAGCTTTTAAAAATGAAACCTTTGCAGTTGCTGGGCTCCCCCTCCCTTCCTGTGTCTCTCTTCTTTAGTCGGCAATGCTCCGCCTCCTGCCCTCCTCCACCTCCGTGCCCCGCCCCCCCCCCCCGATTTCGTCCCCCCCGCCCCCCCCCCCCCCACCGGACCCCCCCTCCACCATAATGGCCGGTGCAGCGCCTCTCACCTATGTTTGAAGGCGCTGCACAGGATGGATCAGCTATTCTTTAGCTCTTCTGTCTCCTCCATGTCTCCTTCTTCTTCCTGTGTCCGCCCTCCTCTGACGTCAGTTATCTACGTAGATAGCTGACGTCAGAGGAGGGCGGATACAGGAAGAAAAGGAGACATCGGAGGAGACAGAAGAGCTAAAGAATAGCTGATCCATCCTGTGCAGCGCCTTCAAACATAGGTGAGAGGTGCTGCACCGGCCATTATGGTGGAGGGGGGGTCCGGTGGGGGGGGGGAGCGGCGGGGACGAAATCGGGGGGGGCGGGGCACGGAGGTGGAGGAGGGCAGGAGGCGGAGCATTGCCGACTAAAGAAGAGAGACACAGGAAGGGAGGGGGAGCCCAGCAACTGCAAAGGTTTCATTTTTAAAAGCTTTTATTTCACAAACGGAGCAGCGGGGGCCTGGGGGGGGGGGGCAAGGCCAGGCCGTCCATACAGGACGCTGCTGATGAGCGCCTTTGCCCCCTCCCGATCCTTTAATGTATCCTTTAATGTTTGTGGAAACATGCAGGGGAAAGTGGGGAGCCACGTGTTTGTGTTTTCTTTTTTTTCTTACGTTTCTGGCATGCGCAGAGCAGCCAGCATAACGCTTGGCTGCTTTGCGCATGCTTTACGAGCCGATTACCGACGGGGATTAGTGCATCGTTCTTTCCAATACCGCACCAAACTTTTGGGGGCTGTGTTTTTGGAGCATGCTTCGTTATTTGAGATTCGGTAAAGGTTTTTACGTTTCAGATTTTTTTACGTTTGCTTGATGCATCTACCCCTAAGGCTTGTTTTCAACTGAGATTTCCTTGCAAGTGTTTGTTGACTTTGAAAGATAAGAGATATGTATTCTTTGAACCGGAACAATTATGTACATTTCTTAATATGCAAAGTGACAAGGGTCAAGTTCAGATATGAAGCGGTCTTTTATTAATAGGGGTAACCTCCTGCTTGTTTTCTTAAAGTAATTTTCGTATTGTTTTGCCAACTTCCTTTGGTATATTCAGTATCTTGAATCTCTCCTGTATTAGTGGACTGTTAAAACTAATATAGTTCTGATTGTGTTTTTTCTTTTTTTTTCTTTTCTTGAAAAATTTGCCATATATTGGTGTATCTTGTCAAAGATTGTATCTTTGTATAAAAATGAAAATTAATAAATATATATAAAAAAAAACTGGTTAAAAGATAGAAAACAGCGAGTAGGGTTAAATGGTCAGTATTCTCAATGGAGAAGGGTAATTAGTGGGGTTCCCCAGGGGTCCGTGCTGGGACCGCTGCTTTTTAACATATTTATAAATGACCTACAGATTGTTGTAACTAGTGAGGTAATTAAATTTGCTGATGACACAAAGTTATTCAAAGTCGTTAAATCGCGGGAGGATTGTGAAAAATTACAGGAGGACCTTACGAGACTGGAAGTCTAAATGGCAGATGACGTTTAATGTGAGCAAGTGCAAAGTGATGCATGTGGGAAAGAGGAGCCCGAATTATACCTACGTCATGCAAGATTCCATGTTAGGAGTCAGACCAAGAAAGGGATATAGGTTTCGTCGTTGATGATACGTTGAAACCTTCTGCTTAGTGTGCTGCTGCGGCTAAGAAAGCAAATAGAATGTTAGGTATTATTAGGAAAGGAATGGAAAACAAAAATGAGGATGTTATAATGCCTTTGTATCGCTCCATGGTGCGACCTCACCTTGAATATTGTGTTCAATTCTGGTCGCCGCACCTCAAAAAGATATAGTGGAATTAGAAAAGGTGCAGAGAAGGGCGACGAAAATGATAAAGGGGATGGGACGACTTCCCTATGAGGAAAGGCTAAAGCGGCTAGGATTCTTCAGCTTGGAGAAAAAGGCAGCTGAGAGGAGATATGATAGAAGTCTATAAAATAATGAGTGGAGTTGAACGGGTAGATATGAAGCGTCTGTTTACGCTTTCCAAAAATACTAGGACTAGGAGGCATGTGATGAAGCTACAATGTAGTAAAGTTAAAACGAATCGGAGAAACCTTTTCTTCACTCAACGTGTAATTAAACTCTGGAATTCGTTGCCGGAGAATATGGTAAAGGCGGTTAGCTTAGCGGAGTTTTTAAAAGGTTTGGACGGCTTCCTAAAGGAAAAGTCCATAGACCATTATTAAATGGACTTGGGAAAAATCCACTATGTCTGGGATAAGCAGTATAAAATGTTTTGTACTTTTTGGGATCTTGCCAGGTATTTGTGACCTGGATTAGCCACTATTGGAAACAGGATACTGGGCTTGATGGACCTTCGGTCTTTCCCAGTATGGCATTACTTGTGTACTTATATACGTATGTCTACAGGAAGGGGTTCCAAGTTCACCCATACCTGGATGATTGATTGATCTGAGCAAACTTGGAGGCAAACTCACTGCAGCCATGGCAGAGGGGATTTGGCTCCTCGAGTGCCTGGGATGAATGGTAAATTATGTCAAGTTGCTTGTCTCTTGTTCAGGAGTTAGAGTACATTAGGATTCACTTCAGCACCAAGCAGCAAACTGTTTCTTACTGAGGATTGCTTCCTAAAGCTTCAAGCCCCGAAGCAGGGGCTTTGTGCTCAGGAGGCCCCATGAGCCTTGGGTTACTTGCAACGACTGAACTCTGTCAGCTGCTCTGAAAGTGGAGTGGCTTAGTGGTTAGAGTGGTGGACTTTGGTCCCGGGGAACTGGGTTCGATTCCCATTGCAGGCACAAGCAGCTCCTTGTGACTCTGGGCAAGTCACTTAACCCTCCATTGCCCCAGGTACAAATAAGTACCTGTATATAATATGTAAGCCGCATTGAACCTGCTATGAGTGGGAAAGCGTGGGGTACAAATGTAAGAAAAAGAAAAGACAGTAGTTCCATGGGCAAGGGCTCGTATGCATCCACTTCAGCTGGTGCTTCTCTCATGTTGGGCCCCTCAGTCCCAAGTGTTTGTTGTGCAACTTCCCATCCCAGGGACTCTGTGCTGGAGTCTGGTGTGATGGGGCAACCTGCTCAAGGGGCCCAACCTGCCTGATAGGACCACCTGTTCAAAGGGTTTCCCTTCTAACCACCCTAGTAGATAGTGGTGTCCACGGATGTGTGCCTCCATGGCTGGGGGTGCACTGCCTGGGCCACTCATGCAAGGTCAGTGGTCTGTCAGTCACCTGGAGGTGAGGGCCATCCACTTGGCTCCGCAAGAGCTCCTCCCTCTTGTGGAGGAGAAGATGGTCTGCACAATGACAAACCATTCCAGAGCAACGATTGGATCAACAAACAAGGGGGCATGCAAAGTTCAGTGATAGCCCTGGAAGCAGCCTGGATTTGCAGCTGGGCCAAGGTGCATCTCTGCAATCTCAGCAGTCCACATTGCAAGGACAGTGAATCTGCAGGCACACTTTCTCAGTCTGAGTGCTCTGGACCTGGGGCAGTGGGAGCTGAGTACCTCTGCCTCCAGCTTCTGGTGGATTGATGGGTTCCTCCTTGCTTGGACTTAATGGCAATTCCACAAAACACCAAGTGCACCCAGTTCTTCAGCCACAGAAGTGAAAGCGGCTTGGCAGGAATTGTGCAGCCTTGGCCTCAACAGGAGCCCTCTCTATGCCTTTCCTTCTTGGCCACTAATTGACTGTATACAGTGGAGGGCTTCCAGCAATCCATTCATCCTCCTGGTCATTCTGGGTTGGCCCTGGCAACAATAGTGCATGATCTGGTATGGCTCATGGCAAAGCCTCTGCTCGTGCTACTGCAAAACTGAGGCAAGGCTGTATGGATGATCCCAATCCCTTTTGGCTTAAGGTCTGGCCCTTGAGAGGTGGCACCTGAGGAGTAGAGTCCCGGAGGCATTCCACATCCTTGGCCTACGTTTGGGTCTGACAGCTCTTTTGAGTATTGGTACACTGAGAGGAATCTCTCTCCTTGGAGGGCACGCATTCCCGATGGCCTGGATTTTTTTGCAGAGGGCTTTAGAGCAGGGTTTGGCTCTCAATTTCCTGAAGATTCAGGAAGCAGCCCTTCCATGTAACTGGGACAGACTCCTTGGGGTCTCCCTTGCAGTACTTCCAGGCATTGTGTTTTGCTTACATGGAGTGAAGCAGCTTTGGCCCTGAACCTCACCTGGCCTCTCACATTGGGATCTCAGTCTGGTCCTGAATGTTTTGTTGGGGACTCTGTTCAAGCCATTTCTAGAAGCTTCAGTTAAAGATCTTACCCTGAAGACAGTGTTCTTGGTGGCCAACTTTTCGGCCAGATGGGTTTCGGAGCTGCAGGACTTGTCTTTTTCAGATGAGGCAGTGTCATTCTGAACAGCCCTTTTTCCTCCTGAAGGTGGGTTCAATGTCCCGTGTTAATTAGATAGTTGAACTACCAACTTCTTCGTAGCGCGGGCATCCAGATTTGTCCCAAAAGTTGCATAAGCTGCTGTGTCCTGATTCAGTATGTGGATGTGACCAATTTCTTATGGTTATCAGATAGACTTTTTATTCTCTTTCAAGGGTTACAAAAAAGGTCTGTCTTCCATAGCTTCAGGATTAAGGTCATGATTGTAGCAGTGTACATCATTTATAGGAAGGTGGTACCAGTGGGCCTAAAGATCCATTCCATCCAGGCCCAGACAGCTCCTTGAGCAGAGTGACAAGTGGTTGTGCCAGAAGACATCTGCAAGGCAGCAGTGTAGTTGTTGCTGCACTCTTTCATGAAACACTACAACAAATGCTTAGCCTGGGCAATAAACTTCCTGATATGGAAGCCCTGATGATGGAAATTAACTTGGATATTGTGGCCACTGCTGAAACATGGTTCATGAATGGGATATCACCAAACCTGGCAATATTCTATCTAGGAGAAATGGAGAAGAAAAGGGGGAGGAGTGACTCTGTATTTAAAAATAAATAAAGTAGCTGAAATGTGGGTGCAAGAGGAAGCTTTGTGGTAGTCTATGAAAGAGACCTGTCACGCCACCCGCCCTCCCTCTCTGCCTGCCCGCCCCCCCTACCTTGGTTGGAGGAGGGACGCAGCCTGCCTCCCTCCTCTTCCTTCGACGCTGCAAAATGGTGTGTAGCCCCGCCACACAGGGACCCTTGTCAATGCTGGGGGTTGGGGAGGAGGGACTGGTGGTCCAGCGGGGGGGGGGGGGGGGGGGGGGGGGCTTGGGCGGCGCCCACTGGACCACCGGGGACCATTTGCTGAGGGGGTTGGGGGGGCTGGAGACCCACCGGATCTCCAGCCCTCCCTGAACCTTGGGGGGGGGGGGGGGACCGGAGGTCCACCGGACCTCCAGCCCCTCTTGCTCGGGGCAGGGGTAGTCAGGGCCTGGTGGTCCCATGGACCTCCAGCCCCTGTGTTTGACAGGTTTGGGCTTTTGACAGCCCAGACTTGTCAAACAAGTGCGGGAGGATTGTGCTGAGTGCATGCTCAGGCACAGTTCTCCCGCACTTCTACCCCATGATCAGAGATAATTGCGCTGCTCAAATTTGCATGCATTATCTCTGATCATAGGTCCAATAGCGCCCTGCGCTGTTCCAGCGCTATTTTAGAGCGCTGTTTGGAACAGCGCGGGGCTTTTGATCATCTGGGCATTAGGGAGTAGAAATCTGTGGGCGACGTATGTGTTAGGCGTTGAGAGTCTGATATGCACAGACAGGGAGAGGGATCTTGGGGTGATAGTATCTGAGGATCTGAAGGCAGCGGAACAGTGTGACAAGGCGGTGGCTGTAGCCAGAAGGATGCTAGACTATATAGAGAGAGGTGTAACCAGCAGAAGAAAGGAGGTGTTAATGCCCCTGTACAAGTCGTTGGTAAGTCCCCACCTGGCGTATTGTGTTCAGTTTTGGAGGCCATATCTTACTAAGGATGTAAAAAAAAAAAAAAAACTTGAGGCAGTGCAAAGAAAAGCTACAAAATTGGTATGGGATTTACGTTACAAGATGTACAAGGAGAGACTTACTGACCTGAACATATATACCCTGGAGGAAAGGAGAAACGGGGATGATATGATACAGACGTTCAGATATTTGAAAGGTACTAATCCGCAAACAAACCTTTTACGGAGACGGGAAGGCAGTAGAAATAGAGGACATGAATTGAAATTGAAGGAGGGCAGAGTCAGGAAAAATGTCAGATAGTATTTTTTCACAGAGAAGGTGGTGGATACTTTGAATGCCCTCCCGCGGGAGGTGGTGGGGATGAAAACGGTAATGGAATTCAAAAATGCATGGGATAAACCCAAAGGAATCCTGTTCAGAAGGAATGGATCCACAGAAGCTTAGCGGAGATTGGGTGGCAACACCGGTAATTGAAAAGCAAAGCTAGAGCTGGGCAGGCTTCTACAGTCTGTGCCCTGAAAATGACAAGGACAAGTCAAGGTCAGGTATACATATAAAGTAGCACATTGAGTTTATCTTTTTGGGCAGACTGGATGGACAGTACAGGTCTTTATCTGCCGTCATCTACCAAAGTGGTGAACTGGATTAGGAACTAGTTGACGGACAGGCGCCAGAGGATGGTGGTGAATGGAGTTCGCTTGGAGGAGGGAAAGGTGAGTAGTGGAGTGCCTCAGGGAGTGGTGCTGGGGCCGATTCTGTTCAATATATTTGTGAGTGACATTGCCGAAGGGTTAGAAGATAAAGTTTGCCTATTTGCAGATGATACTAAGATTTGTAACACAGTGGACACCCCGGAGGGAGTGGAAAACATGAAAAAGGATCTGAAAAAGCTAGAAGAATGGTCTAAGGTTTGGCAATTAAAATTCAATGCGAAGAAATGCAAAGTGATGCACTTAGGGAGTAGAAATCCAAGAGAGGCATACGTGTTAGGAGGTGAGAGTCTGCTAGGTATGGATGGGAAGAGGGATCTTGGGGTGATAGTATCTGAGGATCTGAAGGCGATGAAACAGTGTGACAAGGCGGTGGCCATAGCTAGAAGGTTACTAGGCTGTATAGAGAGAGGTGTGACCAGCAGAAGAAAAGAGGTGTTGATGCCCCTATACAAGTTGTTGGTGAGGCCCCACCTGGAGTATTGTGTTCAGTTTTGGAGGCCGTATCTTGCTAAGGATGTAAAAAGAATTGAAGCGATGCAAAGAAAAGCTACGAGAATGGTATGGGATTTGCGTTACAAGACGTATGAGGAGAGACTTGCGGACCTGAACATGTATACCCTGGAGGAAAGGAGGAACAGGGGTGATATGATACAGACGTTCAAATATTTGAAAGGTATTATTCCGCAAATGAACCTTTTCCGGAGATGGGAAGGCGGTAGAACGAGAGGTCAGACTCAAGAAGAATGTCAGGAAGTATTTTTTCACGGAGAGGGTGGTGGATGCTTGGAATGCCCTCCCACGGGAGGTGGTGGAGATGAAAACGGTAACGGAATTCAAACATGCGTGGGATAATCATAAAGGAATCCTGTGCAGAAGGAAGGGATCCTCAGGAGCTTAGCCTAGAATGGGTGGCAGAGCTGGTGGTTGGGAGGCGGGGCTAGTGCTGGGCAGACTTATACGGTCTGTGCCGGGGCTGGTGGTTGGGAGGCGGGACTAGTGCTGGGCAGACTTATACGGTCTGTGCCAGGGCTGGTGGTTGGGCAGCGGGGATAGTGCTGGGCAGACTTATATGGTCTGTGCCCTGAAGAGGACAGTACAAATAAAAAAGTAGCACATATGAATTTATCTTCTTGGGCAGACTGGATGGACCGTGCAGGTCTTTTTCTGCCGTCATCTACTATGTTACTATGTAAGGTCAGAGGCAACATGATTTTACCAGAGAAAGGTTGTGCCAAACAAATCTGATCTCTGAGTGTCCAGAGAACTAGATAGAGGGCATGTGTTGGGTGTGATCTACTTAGATTTCAGCAAAGCTTTTGACATTGTTCCTCATAGAAGACTTGTAAGTAAACTGAGTGCCCTGAGAAGGGGGAGATGTCCCAAGGTTGGTGAACTGGATCAGAAGTTGGTTGACTGAAAGATGATAGAGAGTGATGGTAAATGGAATTCATTCAGAAGAAAGGTGAGTAATGGTGTGCTTCATAAATAGGTCTGGGACCAATTCTGTTCAATGTCTTTGTGAGTGATATGGCTGAAGGGTTAGGAGAAAATGTTTGCTTTTCTGCAGATAACATAAAGATTTGCAACAGAGTGGACACTCCAATGGAAATAGACAACATGAGAAGTGATGTACAAAAATTTAGAAACATGGGCTAAAGTTTGGCACTTAAAGTTTAATGCAAAGAAATGCAGAGTGATACATTTTGGATGCAGAAATCAAAGGAGCTGTATACCATAGGAGGAGAGAGGCTGATGTGCACAGAACAGGTGAGGAACCCTTAGGGTGATGGTATCTGAGAATCTCAAGGTAGCGAAACAATGTGACAATGTGGTGGTCAAAGCCAGAAGGATTCTAGGCTGCATAGAGAGAGGCATAACCAGTAGAAGGGAGGATATGGTAATGCTCCTGTACATGTTGTTGGTGAGGCCCCACTTGGAATACTGTATTCAGATTTGTAAGCTGCATTTTGCTAAGCATATGAATTGAAATGGTTCAGGTGGAGGTGTCCAAAATGGTATGGGGTTTGCGCCAGAAGACATACGAAGAAACTTGAAGACCTGAATATGTATACCCTAAAAGAAGAAGACAGGAGTGATATAGTATATACCTTTAAATACTTGAAAGGTATTAATAAGCAAGCAAATATTTTTTTTTTCAAAGATGGGGAAGCTATAGAAAAAATTTGAAAGCGCCAAGCCCTTACGAGGAAAATTACACTGGCTCCCACTTAAGGAATGCATCACGTTCAAAGTATGCTCACTAGTTCACAAAATTATCCATGGAGACGCACCAGCTTACATGTCAGACCTGATAGACTTACCACCTAGGAATGCCAAAAGAACATCCCGCACATTCCTTGAGCTGCACTTCTCCAGCTGCAAAGGAATGAAATACAAACTAATGCATGCGTCAAACTTTAGCTACCTGAGCACACAGTTATGGAACGCACTGCCGCACAGCTTATAATCGATCTACGAAAGAACAAACTTCCGCATATTACTGAAGACCCATCTCTTTAATAAAGTGTACCACAAAGATCAACCAATGTGAATATGCACAACTCGCCCATCTATGTTTAGAACTGTTTCACTATATCTGCTTGTATATTATAACTTTGTTTAATTATCATCATGCTGACCAAGACTTTGTAATGCTAAATGTTTGTTTACAATATTCTTCCACTACTCATGATGTATTGTAAGCCACTTTGAGCCTGCAAAGAGGTGGGATAAGGTGGGATACAAATGCAACAAATAAACTAGAAGACATGAAATGAAACTGCAAGGAGGTAAGCTGACTAGCAACATCAGGAAATACTTTCCACAGAGATGGTGGTGATACCTGGAATGCTGTCCCAGTGGAGGTAGTTGGGACCAGTGACGTAGCTAAAGGTGGGCTGGGTGGGCACAAGCCACCCATTCTTGCCTCAGGCCCACCCAGTCAGCATCCCATGAGACCTCAAAACTCTTTAGTGGCGGCAACTCACTACTCTCTCCCTCTTCTCCACTCGTGGCCTGGCATCTGCCTGTCTTTCTCTGGAACCCCCCCACCCCCACCCCCCCGGTCTACCTCAGAGCTGCTGCTGGCGGCAATTCCTATAGGCATCCTGCGCCGGCCTCAAGCTTCTCTGTATCATGTCCTGCCCTCAATGATATCACGTCTTGTTTCTTTTGCGTGAATGCGGTAGAGAAAAGCCTGCAGAGCCAGCACAGGTTGCCTATAGGAATCGCAACGGGCAACGGCTCTGAGGTAGGACCGGGGGAGGGGGTTCAGAGAGAAATGGGCAGGTCAGGTCATTTAAAAAAAAAAAAAACCCACTGTATTGTATGTATGTACAGGGGTAAGGGTGGGGGTGGTAAGGGCCAGTGCTTTTTTTGTAGAAAAAAAGGTGCCGGTACTAATTATGGGCGGGGTCACCACATATGGCTCCACCCCTATGATAGCCACACCCACATTAACCACACCCCCTATACCAGCCATGGCGCATATAAACAGACATCATTGAAAATATTACAGTACTATAGGAGAGAAAAATAACGTGATTTGCTAAGTAGTAGTAGTAGTATACCCAGTGCAAAATAAGACAGCCAATGTAAATTCTCAAATTGGACATATTACAAACACTAAAATGAAAATAAAATGATTTTTTTCTACCTTTGTTGTCTAGTGACTGTTTTTCTTTCCATATTGGTCCCAGTCTGTGATTCTCCTTTCCTTTGTTTTCGCTTAACTCTTCTGTGCCATTTGTCATTTTTTGTCTCCTTTTTCTTTGCTTTCTTCAATATTTTTCAGGCTCTCTCTCTGTCCAGATTTAATTCATTCTTACTATCCATTCTTTAATTTCCTTTATCTACCTGTGGCTTTTCATCTTTTCCTCACCCTTGTTCTCCCCATGCCCCTTCCTCTTATTCTCCAGTCTTTCTCTATTCCCCTTTTCCATCCAGCAGCTCTGCTTTCTCTCCCCATCCTTCCAGTGTCTCCCCTATTTCTTTCTGCATTCTTCCATCCAGCGTCTTCCCTCTTTCTCTCCCTATCCTTCCGTTTTCCCTCTCTCTCTCCCCATCCTTCAATCTGTTTTTCCCTCTCTCTCTCTCCCCATCCTTCCATCTGTTTTCCCCCCTCTCTCTCCCCATCCTTCCATCTGTTTTTCCCTCTCTCCCCAATCCTTCCATCTGTGTTTTTCCCTCTCTCTCCCCATCCTTCCATGTTTTTCCCCTCTCCCCAATCCTTCCATGTTTTTCCCCTCTCCCCAATCCTTCCATCTGTTTTTCCCTCTCTCTCCCCATCCTTCCATCTGTTTTCCCCTCTCTCTCCCCAATCCTTCCCTCTGTTGTTTTCCCTCTCTCTCTCTCCCCCCAATCCTTCCCTCTGTTGTTTTCCCTCTCTCTCTCTCCCCCCAATCCTTCCCTCTGTTGTTTTCCCTCTTTCTTTCTCTCTCTCCCCAATCCTTCCCTCTGTTGTTTTCCCTCTTTCTTTCTCTCTCTCCCCAATCCTTCTCTCTGTTGGTTTCCCTCTCTGTCTCTCTCTCCCCAATCCTTCTCTCTGTTGGTTTCCCTCTCTGTCTCTCTCTCCCCAATCCTTCCCTCTGTTGGTTTCCCTCTCTCTCTCTCTTTCCCCAATCCTTCCCTCTGTTGTTTTCCCTCTTTTCTCTCTCTCCCCAATCCTTCCCTCTGTTGTTTTCCCTCTCCCTGCCAAGTTTCCCGCGAACGGCGCGAAGTCGCGACGCACGTGGCACCAGCCCCTATTTCCGGCCGCTGCTGCTTCTCCTGTTGAGCAGCAGCGGCCGCTACACAAAGAAAACGAAGAGTTAAAAAAAAAAATTGAAACCTGGCTGAAACGCGGCACCCCGGCACTGTAGACAGCCATTAGGCATTGGCTGTTGCCCCGCAGCCGCTCCTCCTCTTGCCTCTACGTCACTGCCCCTGGAGGAAGACCCCGGAGGAGCGCAGTGACGTAGAGGCAAGAGGAGGAGCGGCTGCGGGGCAACAGCCAATGCCTAATGGCTGTCTACAGTGCCGGGGTGCCGCGTTTCAGCCAGGTTTGAAGTTTTTTAAAAAATCTTTTTCTTTGTGTAGCGGCCGCTGCTGCTTAACAGGAGAAGCAGCAGCGGCCGGAAATGGGGGCTGGCACTGCGTCCGTCACTGGGCAGGGGGAGCAAAAAAAAAAAGGTGCTGGTATGCCGTACCGTTGCGTACCGGCACAAAAAAAGCACTGGTAAGGGCCCACCCAGGTTAACTCTGGGCCCACTCAAAATGGCACGTCTACCTATGCCCCTGGTTGGGACAGAAACTGACAATTTAAAAAAGTGGGATAAATATAGAAGATCCCTATCTAACAAGAGGATGGGATCAAAGGAAAACAAATGGGGGTGTAATATGCAGGGAGAGGCAGGTACAATCCTAAACACAGAGGAGCATAGAGGAGGTAATCTGGATAATTCCACACACAGCGGTAGATGCAACTCTAGTCACCTTGCTAAGCAGACTAAATGGACCATGCTTTCTTTGTTTGCCATCTGTACTAGTCTAGCATGATGATAAGGAAGGTGAAATTTATTCACACCTGTTAATTTCTTTTCCTTGAGTCCTGGAAACTGTTGTATAAAGGATGTCATTCAGGCTTAATCTGCTCTCTCTGAATTTGTATATAGCTAATTCAAATTTCTGTTTCATAATATATGCTGCAGTGGTTTTGATGGAGTTAATTTGGAGTAATGTCCGTGAAATAGTTCTGCATCCCTTCCTCCATTTGCTGGTAGAGAGACTCATCTTGAGTTTATGGAAAGATATTAGTTAAACATCTTTTTTATTATTCTTTCCAACCCATGGGAAGTTGAAAAGAATTACACAGAAGGGATCGAGAATGTCTGTCTGTTTTCTCATCCGGGATCAAAATAACTGTCTATAAATTTAACAGAATGGTGTGAAATTTGGCATTTTGGAGAAAAAAAAAAAACATAAAAAGACATCAAGTTCAAAAATGGGCAAAATTGGACCAGGTTTTTCAGAAAACCAAATAAATAGCCAAAAAATAAATGGCCCAATTCATTTCTATGGTGGTAGGTCTGGGGCAAAATTTAATAGAATGAAATAAAGTTTGGCAAGTAGGAACAACGGCTAAAAAGACACATTGAGATACATTGGGTCAAATCACATGCAATGCTTTTCTATGGGAGTTCTAGCTTCTGTAACAGAAATGTATACAGTGCAACATAACGGTTAGGACTGCCTCTTTTCAAACTGCCTCTCCCTGTTATCTACTTTTCCAACAACCCAAACCACCCCATCCCCTAAAACTACCCCCACAACTTCACCGCTATACAAATGGCTAACACCCCCAAAACTACTACCACAGTTGCACCACTACTCTGCAGGTTGCCCCACCCTCAAAATTAGCTGCTCACAACTCTCCCACCCTCAAAACCTATCCTCCCACAACTGACCTCACTTCATAAACTGCTTCCACCCCACAAACTTTGCCCTCCAAACTTGCACAAAACCCAACAAACTGCTGCCTACAACTTTTCCACTGTTTTGCAAATGCCCCATCCCCAAAATCAATGCTCCATAAGTGCCTTACCACCCTGTTAATTGTCCCATAGTCAGAAAATAAATCCTGTACCTGCCCACCACCCATAAATATTTCTCCCCCACAAACTGCCCTACTCCTAAAAAGTACTCTCCAACTGCCCCACTCCTAAAAAGTACTCTCCCACAACTGTCCTATACGCAGAAGTACCCTCTTACAATTACCCAACCACCCTGATAAAGTACCCCTCCACAACTGCCCCACCCCAAAAAAGTACCTGCTCTCAACTGCCCTACCTCCCAAAAAAATTATCCTTGCAAACTTCCCCACCTCCCCAAAAATGTTGCCCTCCAATTAAACTGCCTCACCACCACAAATTCCCCTGCAAGCCCATCAGCAAGTTGTCCCAAGCCAACTCCCTTCCCTTTCAAAGTGCACCACCCTCCCACTCCCAACTAACCCCCCTCCCTACACACACATATAATATACTTCCCATGCTCACACATACACATGTTGGAAAGAATATCATGAACGATGCTCTGCATGCTTTCCCCATTTGTTTTTGGATGTGGTTTTGTCTTTTTTTTATTACAAGGTATCAGTGAAGAATCCTGTTATCTGAGCTAGGAAAATATTTGAAGAAAAATAACTTTATTTCTCTTTTATGTCTGTTTGCAGTTAAACGCAGTCCAAGAAAACCTCGTGGGAGACCACCACGGACAAACTCTGTGCGAAGTCTTTCTGTAACATCCAGCCCACCACCTACATTTCCCACTTTGAGCAAATCAGAGCCCAAACCAACTGAGAAAGTAAAGAGAAATCAAGTGACAACAGGAGCAAAGAGGCGGGGACGGCCTCCAGCCCTCAGCAGTGTCAAGTTCAGGGTAGCCCAGGAAAAAAAGGTTACTGTGGCCTTTCCGAAAGGGGACAGAAGTGAGAAAGAGGCTCTGAAAAAAGTAAAGAGGACTCCTTCTGCAACCTGCCAGCATGCTGCCAAAATCAAGAAGCTGCGTACTGCTAAACTCTCTCCACTTAAGTCTAAATTTAAGAACAGGAAACTTCAGCTTGGGAGGAAGGGTGGGGTATCTGTTGTCCGTCGGCGAGGACGGCCACCATCCTCTGAGCGTTCAAAGGCTGTTTCTACATCACTGCTTCTTGGCTCTCAGTTGGAGAAATCCCAGAAGATGCGCAAAGAAAAAGATGGTGTGGCACCACTCACAAAGGAGGAAAAAGCTGTTGGGAGACAGAGCCCCCGGAGGATTAAGCCTGTTAGAATTATTCCTGCCACTAAAAGGACAGATGCCACAATTGCTAAGCAACTTTTGCAGAGAGCTAGGAAGGGAGCACAGAAGAAGATTGAGAAAGAAGCAGCTAAGCTACAGGGCAGGAAGGGACGGACACAACTCAAGACTATCAGGCAGTTTATCATGCCGGTTGTCAGTGCTATTTCTTCTAGGATCATCAAGACTCCCAAGCGCTTTATTGAAGATGAGGACTATGATCCCCCTATTAAAGTAGCTCGTTTGGAGGCCATGCCCAACAATAGGTTCAGTGCTGTTTCCTGCGGCTCTAGTGAAAAGTCAAGTGCCGTATCTCAACACTCATCACAGTTGTCATCAGACTCGTCCAGATCCAGCAGCCCTAGCGTTGACTCTTCCACAGACTCTCAGGCTTCAGAAGAGATTCAGGGGCTTATGGAAGAGCAGAGCCACACTCCAGAGGAACGCGTGCCATCTCCTGTACCTCAGACCACAGAAAATGAAGGCAATGAACGCAGGAGCAGAAGGTTTTCAACATCGGAGAGGAGTTTTGATCCAGGGTCAAGTAAAAGACCTACATCATCACAACCTGTATCACAGCAACAAATCTCATCCTCTCCCCCACCTCCATTGCTTACTCCTCCCCCTCCATTGCAGCCCCCATCCAGTATCTCTGATCACACACCTTGGTTAATGCCCCCAACCATCCCATTAGCTTCACCGTTTTTGCCACCTTCTGCAGCTCCCGTACAAGAAAAACGCAGATCAATTTTACGGGAGCCCACTTTCAAGTGGACTTCTCTGAAGCATTCTCGACTGGAACCTCAATACTTTTCCTCTGCAAAGTATGCCAAAGAAGGCCTCATCCGCAAACCAATATTTGATAACTTCCGACCCCCACCATTGACCCCGGAGGATGTTGGTTTGGCCTCTGCCTCTGGTTTTTCACCATCTTCAACAGTAGGGACTGGACGTTTGTTCTCAGCCCTTCATGGTGGGACTAGGTTTGATGTGCACAAAAGAGGCCCTCTCCTCCGAGCACCCAGGTTCACTCCTAGTGAGGCACACTCCAGAATCTTTGAGTCTGTAACGCTACCATCTGTTGTTGGAAGGTCATCAGGACAGTCTGCAGTAATAGGTTTGTCTTCAAGGAGGCGGAAGAGAAGAGTTTTCAGTCCTATACGGTCAGAAACAAGATCTCCTTCACACTCTATGAGGACAAGGAGTGGAAGGCTTAGTAGCTCTGACTTGACTTCTTTGGCCCCTCAGTCTTCAGTTTCTTCCTCATTAACTAGCATTTCTGTTAGTTCACTCACAACCAGTGCCTTAAACTCAACTTATACCTTTTCTTCCCCTTCTTTGTCACCATCTGGAAAATCATCAGAGAAAAGTCAGAGGAATCGGAAACAGACCAGCACCCCAGGTGGGGAGGCTTTCTCTTCCAGCAGTCCTACCCCTCTCTTCCCATGGTTTGTATCAAGTCCACAGACCGAGAGAGGGAGACATAAGGATATAACATCAGAAGAACTGTGTAAAGAGAAAGACATTAACAAAAGTTTAGAGAAGGAGAAAAGCAGAGAAAAGGAAAGGGAGAGGGAAAAGGAAAAAGAGAACAAGCGCAGGTCAAAAAAAGAGAAAAGGAAAAAGGGAATGGAGATTCAGAGCAGTACTGCTTTGTTTTCCATGTGCAGATCATCCAAAGACAAAGCCACCACCGAAGATATTCCAGAGGTGTCCTCAACAAAAAAAGCTCCAGGTCGGAAGAAGGGAGCTGTGGTAGAGACTGTGACTAATATCCCTGCCACACCTCTCTTTGATACAGCAGCTGGTAAATCCAAACTCTCCAAGAAATGTAGAGGGCCTGAAAAGGTGGGCCTGGAGCCTAACACTTCTGGACCATGCATGGAGAAGGCTCCAAGTATTTCCATGCCTTCAAGCACCCTTAAACATTCAACAGCCTCAATAAGCACCATGCTTGCTCAAGCAGATAAGCTTCCTGTGACAGATAAGCGAGTGGCTAGCCTGCTGAAAAAGGCAAAAGCCCAGCTCTATAAAATAGAAAAGAACAAGTCACTAAAGCAGGCCGATCAGCCCAGAGCACAGGTATTACTTCAAGGGTGGGGTGGGGTGGGGTGGGGAGACTTACTTTTGAATTGTGGTTGCTGTTTCATTGAGTTTAGCTCTAGCTGTGAGCAGCTTGCTTTTCCTTATTTTTTTATTGCATGGTATCTATCCCCTTATTGCATAGTCAAGTAAAATGTTTGCATCTAATTGCCTTTTTACCAGCAGAAGCAGGAAAGTAGAGGACAACACAGACTTCCACATGGGAAGTGTTGAGCAATACAAACTTTATTGGAACCAAACGAAGACCCGACACGGGGCCTTGTTTTGTGGGCATACCTACCTGCCTCAGCAATCAAGTACAACACTGTATGGAAATATGTGTAAATACAATAATTCAAAAAACAATCCTATATAATAATTCTCACCTCCAATGTTCTAATCGTGCTGCTTCAGACCGTGGCTCCTTGTTCTGCTAGGCTCCGTAGATCAGGCTGACAGAGCCGGAGGAGGAGGGGCGAAAGGGGCAGGGCACAAGGGTGGAGGCGGAGCTTCAACGATAAACAGAAAGGGGCCTGTAACTGGGAAGGAGGGAAGGGAGGGACGACGATCCTGGAACTGCGAGGGAGGGACGAGAGAAAGTGCGAGGGAGACGGAGGGACCGAGCGAGGCTGGTACCGGGACAGCGGGAGCACGCACAGAAGACAAGTGCCCAGATGGCGGAGGCCGCGGTGGACATCCACCCGGATTTACAGCCGCAGAGTCAGCCCCGCTCCTGTACTTGGCCTCTGCAGCGGCCGGAGGCGGAGGGGCGCGGGACGGACAGGCAGGAGCCGACGGCAGAGGAGGTGGGATGGAGGCGGAGGGCAGAGCCCAGGCCCCCGCGCACAAGCCACTGCCATACTACACAAACTGACCCTAGGCACAGGGGGCACAAGCTGACCCTAGGCACAGGGGGCACAGAGAAGTCCTGGCACCAGTGCATCACAGAGAAAAAAAAAAAAAGAGCACCACACACACGTCCACGGAGACAGAGGCAACGGATGAATAGTGCAGCCGACAGCAACTCCAGAAGCCCAACATGTGGTGAGTGGCCGAGGTACCTGAGCCCAACTACCCTGAAACTCGGAGGGACGGGGAGGGGGGACCCTGAAACTCGGAGGGATGGGGAGGGAGGACCCTGAAACTCGGAGGGAGGGGGGGACCCTGAAACCGGAGGGACGGGGACCCTGAAGCTCGGAGGGAGGGAGGGACGGACGGACGGACCCTGAACCTTGGAGGGAGGGAGGAAGGGAGGGAGGCGGGGGCGACCCTGGAACGGGGAAGGAGGGGGGCCCCTGGCATACACTCTCACTCTCACACACAGTCTCTCTCTTACAGACACACTCGCACCCAGTCTCACTCTCTCTGTCACACACACACACTCACACATTCACTCTCACACACTTACTCTCACACACACTCTCTCTCAAACATACACACTCCGAGGAAAACCTTGCTAGTGCCCGTTTCATTTGTATCAGAAATGGGCCTTTTTTACTAGTATAATATAAATAATGATAAATCTACATTGGACTGCAAAATTAGACAAAAACCCACTAAATTATACCCAAATATGTACATAAAAATATGAATTATAAAGTGCCTATGATAGAATAATAACTGCAGTCTTCAAAAATTAGTATTTAAAAAAACAAGCATGTATAAAAATGTGCTAGAGGCAATAAATACATTGAACTATGTTACAGAATTAATAGAACAAACCAATGACTAAATACCAATTTTTGTAGACTGTAGTTATTATTCCATAAGAGGCACTTTACAGTTCATGTTTTTATATACATATTTACGTATAATTTAGCAGGTTTTCTAATGTCTATAATTTGGTATTACAATGTAGTTTTTATCATTTACATTATATTGTTTTTGATTTACTGTATTTATGCATGTTTCCATACAGTGTTGTACTTGATCCCTGAGGCAGGCGGATACACCTTCAGCTTGCCAGCTGTACTTGCCACATATTTGTGATTCTTACATTTGTGTAACATGCAGCCACTCCTAGCTTTTATTGTGTGACAGCTTTTGTTACACTGCTGAGTGTGCATTGAGCAGTAGAGGGTATTGCTTTGACCAAGATGTCACAATTTTCTAGCAAGCTGAAGGGGAAAGAGAGGAGGGTGTGGAGGAAGAACCTATGGACATTTCTGACCTGGCTAGGAGAAAAGTATTTTGTTTTTGTTTCATGAATATCTTGGAGGTGTACCTGTAAACGTCAGATTCAGGACCCCTGAGGAAGGCCTATTGGCCGAAACACGGACCGTGTAGGGTCCCATTAAACTTTTCTGGCGCTCTTACTCCCTTGGTTTTTGGTCTGTTTTGGTTTATCTTCCGCCATTTTTTGTGGTTTGTTTCGTTCTAGTCTTAGTTACCAGACAGGATTTTAACATATTTGTGATTCTTACATTTGTGTAACATGCAGCCACTCCTAGCTTTTATTGTGTGACAGCTTTTGTTACACTGCTGAGTGTGCATTGAGCAGTAGAGGGTATTGCTTTGACCAAGATGTCACAATTTTCTGCAGAGCTGAGATTTTTTGCTGACCGTTGCTTCTAGAGCACTAGTCACTGCTGGTGTATAACGGTTAAAGATGGAAATACTCTGATTCAATGCTGCTGAGATTTTTGTGTATAGTATAACAAAGTTCAGCAGTGCAATCCTGAATTACTAATGCAAATTTCTCAGATTCTTGTGTGTGATTCTCTAAAATTGTGAAGATTTTAAGGTCCTTCATTGTATTGTATTGTTTGTTTGTTTGTTTGTTTATTTATTTATGCTTGCTAGACCACTCTAGCCATCAGGGTGGAACAGAGCAGTGTACATACTAAAATAACAGAAAAAAAGGGGAAATTATCTCTATTGATGGTGGAAAAGCAGTACAATCACGCAAAGAGAAGTAAAAGTAGATAAAGTGGGAAAAGGTAAAAGGACTGTAGCCAGAGGGTCCAGTCATACTGTTCCCCCAAAGGCTTGCCTGAAAAGCCACGTATTTAGGTTGATATTAAAATGTTTAAAGGATAAGTCGCTCTGAAGAGAGAGAGGGAGATTATTCCAGAAGCTGAGCAAGGTTGTTAATATGCTTTCCTTATTTTTATACGTTTTAAAATTGGATTTCTCTATACACGTCAAACCAGTTTGCAACCAAAAACAATATACAGATGTATTGCTCAAGTCTGAAAAGCTATGTATTCCAAAGAGGGATTTGTATAGTCAAGATCCCTTCCTAGCCTAAATGTTCATGAGCTGCCTTCTACATCTTTAGCATGTGTCACATTAGAATTATAGAGAATTTATGCTTCACTGTTTTCTTAAAAGAAAAGAAATGGCGACAAAAGCAAAATCAGCACTAAGGGAATCAACATATTTTAAAAGTTTAAGAAAGTTTTTAATCATACTAAAAGCACTTAATAAAACTATCATGGCCATGTTTTGCTCCTAGGCTTTATCAGGATCGGTAAACAGAATTAAAAATGCCAGTGTTGAAGATGAAAACTGGCAGCCAGACAAGTGATGTTCAAACCGTGTCAGTCTATGCACTCAAATTTGTTCTGCTGGAAATCCACAACAGTGGCTGTGTTGGGTTTTATTAGTAAAAAAGGCCCGTTTCTGTATGAAATGAAACGGTCGCTAGCAAGGTTATCCCCCCCTCCCTCGCTCTCTCCCTCCGTCCCCACCAAGTCCCATGGCCCCCTTTCCTCCCCTTCGATTTCCAGGCTGTCCTCGCTCCCCTCTCCCACTCCCCTGCAACTCACCACTTGTCCATAAGTTTCCAGGTGTTCTCTAGGGGCCTGATTGGGGGTGCTGATTTTTTTTTTTTTTTTTTTTTTTTTCAAGGTGGTGCATTCCCCCCCTCCTTCCCCGAGCACCCATCTCCTCTGAGTCCCAGGCCTACCCTGTCCTCTGAGTTCCAGACCCCCCTCCCTCCCTCGAGTTCCAGAACCCTCTCTCCCTCCCCCGAGTTCCAGACCTCCCTCCCTCCCTCCTCCAAGTTCCAGACCGAGTTCCAGACCCCCCCTTCAACTCAACTCAGTTCCAGCCCGATCTCTTCTCCCACTCCCACAACAGTCCTTCACCTGCCCCTTGCCTTCCTGCGTGCCGCCCACCCAGAATTTAAAAGGCATTTAAAAAACACAGAGCTGACCCCTCTGCTACCCTTCCCTGCCCCCTCTTACCGGGGTACCGGCAGCAATGAAACGCGAACAGGCTCGGTGAGTCGGCTGCCTTCCCTTCTCTTCACTCTCAGCTCTGCCTCTGGTCCCGCCCTCATTTCCTGTTTCCGCAAGGGCGGGACCAGAGTCAGAGCGAAGAGAAGGGAAGGCAGCCGACTCGCCGAGCCTGTTCGCGTTTCATTGCTGCTGGGACCCCGGTAAGAGGGGGGGCGGGGAGGGGTAGCAGAGGGGTCAGCTCTGTGTTTTCTAAATGCGTTTTAAATTCTGGGTGGGCGGCACGCAGGAAGACGAGAGGCAGGCGAAGGACTGTTGTGGGAGTGGGAGAAGAGGTCGGGCTGGAACTGAGTCGAGTCTGAGGGAGGGTCTGGAACTCGGAGAGAGGGAGGGGGGTCCCGCCTCCTGGCATCGAATGTAATATAGTCATTTGCTCTTGCAACGTTCCAATGTGAGAGAGTGACGTCAGCTGGTGGTTATGAACGCAGCCAGAGACATTGGAACGTTGCAAGAGCAAATTATTATATTATATATTTATTTAAAATATTTAGTGTCTGCACAATCCACCATTCTAAATGTGGTACAATAAATGCATACAGAGGATGTTCAGACTATTTATTGGGATTTATTAACCGCCTCTATGAAGAGATTCACCCAAGATGGTTAACATCAAACTTAAATTTCATTAACAGCATAACAATATTAAAATGAACCAGTATAAACATAAATACAATGAAAGAGGAAAACTTGAAAACAGAAAATTGAAACCTAATAATAGGACTACCATGAAACAGGTCATAAATATACACATTTAACAGCACTGAAATTCAAATAGCAGAGATATAATACGATATAAGCATAATAGTAATGGAATATTTAATAAGCACACAATTAGAACATTCAAATATCATTGCTATGATACTAATGCTTTTCTACAATACAGCTTACCATATAGCTGAGAGGCCAAGTGCAGATATATAGATGGGGACAAGATGCATGGTACAGAGTTAGTTGGGATAAATAAATGGGTGGCTAAACACAAAGCAAGTTCTTTGTACAGTTAATCAAGATATAAGGAACTGGTCTGAGTTACAGTGTGTTTAGCAAGCTAGTCCAGGTTCAGAATGGGTGTATAGTCAGTCACCCTATGTATTAAAGGCTTGGGAGTAGAGCCAGGCTTTTACTTGCTTCGTGAAGTAGAGGTAGCCTTCAGTTATACGTAGCTCCTCTGGGAGTAAATTCCAGAGCTTGGGGCTTACTCCTGAGAAGCCTCACTGGTAGGTATCACATCGTACAATTTCTTTTGATGAGGGGACAAATAGTGATGATCCTTGAGAGGATCGTAAAAGTCTCAAAAGTATGTAAAGGGCTAACTTATTCTTTAAGTACTCTGGCTCATTTTGTCAGAGGACCTTGAAAATGAAACACAGAGTTTTAAATTTAGCCCTGTAAGGTACAGGCAGCTTTGATTAAAAACTTTCTTGAAAATTTGGAATACATTGATTCTCTTGGTGCTGTTTAAAAAAATGGGGCAAGGAATAAATAAGTGGATGTTAGAAGGATACTGAAGTTTGTTTTATCTCTGCTTTGTGGGGGGGGGGGGGGGGGGGAGACAGCAATCAAATTCAGCATTCAGTAATACAATATAAGAGCTTCTGTAGTCAGTGGCGTAGCTACGGGGGGGCTCGGGGGCCCAGGCCCCCTCATCCCTCTCTCAAGCTCCCCCAAAGAGGTGCCTGATTTTTAGACCCCACTTACCTCTAGGTGAGGCTTTCAGGTGAGTCTCTGCTTGACAGATGCAGCAGCTGCTGTTCTCTGTGCGTGCCTTCTGTCTCCCAACGTGCCTCTGATTGCTCCCAACGATTCTGGCGCCCGCCCCTGCTGCCCGAATGTGCTGGCTCCTGCTTATCAGCACCACGTTGAATTACTGAGTCACATGGTGCTGGTAGGTGGAGCCAGCACGTCCACAGCTGGGCCACAGAGATAGGCGCTAGCATCATTGGGCGCATTAGAGAATGGAGTTGCGCTGCTGCAAGAGCCTGCAATTCCGCAAAGCTGCTGCTGAAGAGGGTGAGGAGCCTGCGAAGCTGCTCCTGAATTGGCTTCCTACCCTCACCCTCGTGGGCTCATCATTTGTCTTTCTCTCTCTCTCTCTCACAATCCAGCATCTCTCACTCCTTCCACTCTGCCCCCGCACCTCCACACTGGTCTGGTGATCTTTCATTCCATCCAAGTTTCCACCCTCCAAACCTTCCTTAGATTGCCGACGGCGGCAGCGTTTCACTTAGGCTGTCTCTGGCCAATCCGAGGAGCGTTTCTTCTGCAAGATCCTGCCCGCCGAAAAGAAGGGCGGGAAGCAGAAGAGAAAAGGCCCCATGGGTCAGCCAGAGACAACCTGAGTGAAACACTGCCACCATTGTCGGCAATCTGAGGCAGATTTGGAGGGCAGAGGCTCGGATGGGGTAACAGATGACTGGATCAGGGTAAGGCCCAGGGGGTGGCAGAGTAAAGGGAGTGAGAGAATGCTCGCAGCTCCCCAGCTCTATCACTGGAGCCCAGTTCCGCCCCCAAAACCTGCACTTTCCCACCAGTCCAGCCCTGAGTGTTCCTGTGCATGCAAGCATTTCTCAGTCCCATGACCATGCACCATTTTCACCCCCAGCATCACACCAGCTGCTTCTCTCTTCCTATCTCAACATTGCAGCAGCATGATACTTATTTATTTTTTCCTTCTACTAGGTTATAATGGAGGGTAGAAAAGAGGGAATAGTGAGGAGGGAAAGAGAAGATCTTTAAAATGAGGGTCAGAGATGGAGGAGATAAATGAGAGATATACCTGCTGGATTCTTGAGAGGTGGGGCAGGAAGAAGAGAAGAGAGACAGAGAGCTGCTGAACCTAAGAGAGAGGGACACATGCTGGCCCTGAGGTTGGGGGAGGGGTACAAGAGGGAAGGAAAAGAGAGTGAGAGAGAGAGATGCTGACCCCAGGGGTAGGAAAAGAAGAAGGAAAGAAAAAGACATGTGGCCCAGGGGAGGGGATGAAGATAGATACAGATATGCTGGCACTGGAAGGGGGCGGTAGTGTGGGAGAATTTGGGAAAAGCGAGAGGAGAAGCTGAATATGAGGAGAGAAAAGGGACATGTTTGATGTGGGGGTGGGGGCATAGAGACACAGAGGGGGGGTGATGGTCATGTGAAGGGGACAGAGACACAGAAGAGCAATGCTGGACAGGACAAGAGTAGGAACAGAGAGCGTAGAGATGCTGAACATGGTGGAAGGATGGGGCAAAGAGGGGAGATACTGGACAGGGCAGATAGAAACGCAGAGGGAAGATAGATGGTGAACATGGAGAAAGAAATGTCAAAATGGACAAGGAGACCATGGCAAGAGAGTTAAAATTTAAAAAAGCAGAAACAAGTGACTTGGACAACACAAATAGAAAAAGAAAATGACAGACAACAAAGGTAGAACAAATAATTCTATTTTCAATTTATTTATTAGAATATGTTAGTTTTTTTAATATATGCCATATCTGGTGTAAGACATTGCTGGGGCCTCTGAAAAAATACCTCACTTCCATATCATCAAGCTGATCAATCCATAGACTGGTGGGTTGTGTCCATCTACCAGCAGGTGGAGATAGAGAGCAAACTTTTGCCTCCCTATATGTGGTCATGTGCTGCCGGAAACTCCCCAGTATGTTCTCTATCTCAGCAGGTGGTGGTCACACACAGCAGCAGCTCTGGCTAGGCCTCCAAGCCTAATCCTTAAGTTTTGTTGAGGCCTGGGGTTGAGGGCTCTTTTGAGCAAGTGCAAACCTGGTGGTGCCAGGTCCCTCCTTTTCTCCCCCCTCCCGCTGGCTCCGTTTAAAAAAAAAAAAAAAAAAAGGCGTTTAATTCGACGTTTCTTTAAACGTTCATTGCAGCTACTCACTGGGACACCAGTTCGTTACAGCTCGGAGCGGCAAGCAGGTAATTTTACCTTTTTATAGCGGGCAGGGGGTTCCCCGATTCTTCTCCTCGTGGCAATGGCGTCGGAGGGCGAGGGCGCAAAGGGTCGCTCCCCGGATCGCTGGAGCGCTTCTAGAGGGGATGCGGGGGTTTTACAACCTGATTCGCCCTTGATGGGTGATAGTTTAGTGACCGATGAATGTCCCGGTCGTTCCTCCGGCGTGGCGGTTTTTTCCCGCCATAAACGCCCATCCCCCGCTCCTCGCCTCCGCCATCTTGGCCGGCCACGCGGCTCGGACGGCTTCTTCGGGGCCGCCCTTGAGGTTGGAGACATTAATGCCATGAACGCCCTTAATTTGGGCGCCGGCACAAAGCGGCTAAAGTTAAGCGCCGTTCTTCCCGCGCGGCTCCTTCACGGAGTTTCGCGCCGGACGCCATTTTGGATGCGCAGCATGTCTCTCCCCCGCTATTGCGAGCGCCGGTTGAGAGTGCGTCTAGGGCTGTTGCCCAGGCTGCGGAAGTGCACAGTCTGGGGGGTTTCTCCCCCGAGTTTGTTTTGCTGCTGCATCAGGCTTTCCTCATGCAAAACGCTGCCCCTGCTCCCTCTTCGGATAAAGAGGTTGAGGTTCCCAGAGGTAAACGCCCTCGGGTTGATTTCCAGGCCTTGGAGGACTTTTGTCTCCTCCGATGTAGATGAGGGCAGCGTGTCTGAGGTCTCCCAACGATCCTTTGCGGATTCCTTGGAGGAGATAGATCCCCGCTCGGATGGAGCGGATGACCCCTCTGCAGCGCAGCTTTTTAGCCCAGAGGATTTGCCCAACCTGTTGTTACAGGCCATGGACACTTTGAAGATTTCCTCTCCGGAGGACGTCTCTCCCTCAGCCCCTGTTGGCTCTGCCATTATGCTGGGGACGAAGCGCCCGCCTAGAACCTTCCACGTGCATGATGCCATGCACACCTTAATTGCGGCTCAATGGGATGTCCCGGAAACGAGCCTTAAAGTGGCTAGGGCTATGTCCCGCCTCTATCCTTTGGCTGTGAGTGAACGTGAGGCCTATCTGTGGCCTACCGTGGATTCTTTAATCACTGCGGTGACTAAGAAAACGGCGTTGCCGGTGGAAGGTGGCACGGCCCTAAAGGACGCCCAAGACAGAAGATTGGAGGCGGCCTTAAGGTCGTCCTTTGAGGCAGCTGCTTTAAGTTTGCAGGCCTCAGTTTGCGGCTCCTATGTGGCCAGGGCGTGCCGGACTATGGTGCAGCGGGCTTCCCCCTCGGATCATTCCTTGAGGGCTGATTGGCCGGCCCTGGAATCGGGCTTAGCCTATTTGGCAGACTTGCTGTATGATGTCTGGAGAGCCTCAGCTAAAGGCATGGCTCAGACAGTCTCTGCGCGGCGGTGGCTTTGGCTGAAACATTGGTCTGCTGACCACGCCTCTAAATCCCGCCTGGTTAGATTGCCTTTTAAAGGCAAGCTGCTCTTTGGGGTCGAGCTGGACAAAATCGTGACCGATCTCGGCACGTCTAAGGGCAAGAAATTACCAGAGGTCAGGGCTCGGGTTAGTACTCGTCCCGATACCTCCAGAGGACGGTTGCAGGAAGCCCATCGGTACCGCCCGGGCAAGTCGGGTTCCTCTGCCCCCTCTTCCTTCAAGAGGAATTTCTCCCCCAAGCAGCATTCCTTTCGCAGAGACCGCCGTCCCGGAGGTGCTCCCTCCGGTCCTCCCCCAGGGTCTCGTACCCAATGACGGGGCCTTGGTCCACGCCCCAGTGCAGATTGGAGGACGGCTGTCCTAGTTTCTGGGCGAGTGGACCACTATAACTTCAGACGCGTGGGTGCTGGAAGTCATCAGAGACGGCTACAAGCTAGAGTTCTGCCAACCCTTAAGAGACGGGTTTGTACTCTCTCCCTGCAAGTCTCCGGTCAAGCTGTGGTAGTGCAGCAGACCTTGGACAACCTGATCCGCCTGTGTGCGGTCGTTCCGGTGCCAAAAAATCAGATTGGCAAGGGACGTTACTCCATTTACTTTGTGGTTCCAAAGAAAGGAGGTTCTGTCCGGCCTATCCTCGACCTCAAAGGGGTCAATCGGGCCTGGAAAGTGAGGCACTTTCGCATGGAGACTCTCCGCTCTGTTATAGCGGCAGTGAAGGCAGGAGAGTTCTTGGCTTCCTTGGACATCAAGGAAGCGTACCTGCATATTCCCATCTGGCCTCCTCTCCAACGCTTTCTGCGTTTTACAGTCCTGAGACGACACTTCCAGTTCAGAGCCCTCCCTTTCGGGTTGGCTACTGCTCCGCGGACCTTTTCCAAAGTAATGGGGGTCATAGCGGCCTTCCTGCTAAAGGAAGGAGTACAAGTCCATCCTTATCTGGACGACTGGTTGATCCGAGCCCCCTCTTATGCAGAGTGCGGCAAAGCTATGGACCGGGTAGTTGCTCTTTTGAGCTCCCTGGGATGGATCATCAACTGGAAGAAGAGCCAGCTGCGCCCGACTCAGTCCCTGGTGTATCTGGGAGTTCGATTCGACACCCAAGTGGGCAGAGTGTTCCTGCCAGACAATCGGATTGTCAAGCTTCAGGCTCAGGTGGACAAGTTCCTAGTAGCCTCTCCTATTCGGGCTTGGGACTACGTGCAGCTGTTGGGCTCTATGACGGCCACGATGGAAGTAGTGCCCTGGGCCAGGGCTCATATGAGACCACTACAGCTATCTCTGCTGCTGCGCTGGACTCCGATGTCGGAGGATTATGCTGTGCGCCTTCCCGTGGACCCAGCAGTGCGCAAGGCGCTGAGCTGGTGGACGCAGACAGACAAGTTGTCTGCAGGATTGCCTCTGGTGACCCCGGAGTGGATTGTCGTCACGACAGACGCCTCTTTGATGGGCTGGGGAGCCCACTGCTTGGGAAGGACAGCGCAGGGGCTCTAGTCTCCTGCAGAGGCAAGTGGTCTATCAACCTCCTGGAACTCAGAGCCATTCGGTTGGTGTTATTGGAGTTCATCCCGGTACTGGTGTTGAAGCCTGTACGGGTCCTGTCGGACAATGCCACGGCTGTGGCCTATATCAACCGCCAGGGAGGTACCAAGAGCGCCCCTCTAGCCAGGAGGCTATGAGTCTTTGCCAGTGGGCAGAAGCGAACCTGGAGCAGCTTTCAGCGGCCCACATTGCCGGAGTCATGAATGTCAAGGCGGACTTTCTCAGTCGCCATACCTTGGAGCCCGGAGAGTGGCAACTATCTGCTCAGGCGTTCTTGGACATCACGAAGCGCTGGGGCCAGCCGAGCCTAGATCTGATGGCGTCATCGGCCAATGGCCAAGTGCCGCGCTTTTTCAGCAGAGGACGGGACCCTCGATCCCTGGGAGTAGATGCTCTTCTCCAACAGTGGCCGACACAAGAGCTCCTCTATGTGTTCCCGCCCTGGCCCATGTTGGGCAGGGTGCTAGACCGGGTGGCAAAGCATCCCGGCAGGGTAATCCTGGTGGGTCCGGATTGGCCCAGACGTCCCTGGTATGCGGACTTGTTCAGGCTCTCAGTCGACGATCCTCTGCGGCTGTCAGTGGAGCAGGGCCTGTTACATCAGGGTCCCGTGGTGATGGAGTATCCCTCTCCCTTTGGTCTTACGGCCTGGCTATTGAGCGGCAGCGTCTGAGGAAGAAGGGCTTCTCAGACAAGGTCATCGCCACTATGCTGAGAGCGAGGAAGCGCTCTACTTCTACTGCTTACGCCAGGGTTTGGTGTAGCTTTGCAGCATGGTGTGAAGCAGGCTCACTTTCTCCCTTCACTGCTCCAATTTCTTCAGTGTTGGCGTTCCTGCAAGAAGGTCTGGAGAAAGGCCTGTCGCTCAGTTCCCTTAAAGTCCAGGTAGCAGCTCTGGCTTGCTTCAGGGGCCGCCTGAAGGGTGCTTCCCTGGCTTCGCAGCCAGATGTGGTGCGCTTTCTCAAGGGAGTTAATCACCTGCGCCCTCCTCTGCACTCAGTGGTGCCTGCATGGAATCTCAACCTGGTGCTAAGAGCATTGCAGAAGCCGCCTTTGGAACCCTTGTCGAGGGCATCTCTGAAAGACCTGACGTTGAAAGCAGTCTTTTTGGTGGCTATCACTTCAGCCAGAAGAGTTTCCGAGCTCCAGGCGCTCTCATGTCGAGAGCCTTTTCTGCAGTTCACTGAGGCAGGAGTGACTATTCGCACAGTGCCTGCCTTCCTGCCCAAGATTGGTTCTCGCTTCCATGTGAATCAGCAGCTCTGTCTCCCTTCCTTTCGTAGGGAGGACTACCCAGAGGAGTACTCCGCTCTTGAATATCTGGATGTGAGACGAGTCATCATCAGATACTTGGAAGTGACCAATGATTTCCGGAAATCGGATCATCTGTTTGTCCTGTTTGCAGGTCCTCGTAAGGGTCTGCAGGCTGCTAAGCCTACAGTGGCAAGATGGGTCAAGGAAGCCATTGCAGCGGCTTATGTGGCCGCGGGGAAGGTGCCGCCTATCCAGCTGAAGGCTCACTCCACGAGAGCTCAGGCGGCCTCGATGGCAGAGGCCGGATCCGTCTCCTTGGAAGAGATATGCAAGGCGGCAACGTGGGCTTCGGCTCATACATTCTCCAAGCATTACCGTTTGACTGTGGCTGCACGGGCGGAGGCCCGGTTTGGAGCTTCAGTGTTGAGGTCAGGGATTTCTATGTCCCGCCCTGGGTGAGTACTGCTTCGGTACATCCCACCAGTCTATGGATTGATCAGCTTGATGATATGGAAGGTAAAATTATGTATAATCATACCTGATAATTTTCTTTCCATTAATCATAGCTGATCAATCCATAGCCCCTCCCAGATATCTGTACTGTTTATATTCTGGTTGAATTTTAGGTTCAAGTTTAGCCTTCAGTTACTTCAGGAGGACTTCGTGTTCAAGTTCTTCTTTCACTTGGATTCTTCAAGAGTTGAGACGAGTTTGTGTTACAGTGAGCTGCTGCATTCCTCTCCCCTCCGTTTTACGGGGCTGGATTGAGACATAAATTCTGCCGGCACTCCCTCCCGCTTCGTGCGGCTGTAGGGCAGCTTTGTACCCCTCCCGCTTCGGCGGTGTTAGGGTCAGTCAGCTCCTCCCGCGGTTGCGGTTGCAGGATAAGCCAGATCCCCCCGCATCGGCGGGTGTGGTGTCCCTCCCCCGCTCCGCGGGGATGAGCTGGACGGATTCCCCTCCCCCACTTGTGTGGGGATGAGCTGGGTTAATTCCCCTCCCCCGTTTCGGCGGTGGTGAGCTGGGCAGAGTGTCCCTTCGTGGGTGTAATTCTCTAAGTGCTGAGTCCTGCGGATGGAGCTTTGATATCGACATACTGAGGAGTTTCCGGCAGCACATGACCACATATAGGGAGGCAAAAGTTTGCTCTCTATCTCCACCTGCTGGTAGATGGACACAACCCACCAGTCTATGGATTGATCAGCTATGATTAATGGAAAGAAAATTATCAGGTATGATTATACATAATTTTACCTTACTGGCCTGAAATCTCCAGCATAGCAGTGACAAATCTTCAGCTTTGGCATGGGCTACGCTTGGCATCTCTGCTCCCCCTCCATCGGCAGCAGGAGAGCTGTTAATAAGATTATTATTATTATTATTTATTGCATTTGTATCCCACATTTTCCCACCTTTTTGCGGGTTCAGTGTGGCTTACAATATGAGTTAAATATTGGAAATACAATTTGTTACAGATTGGTTATGGATTACATTTTGTATAATTATTCGAAACAATTGGAGTGTCCTTGGGGGTGTAACAATGGAGCACAAACATTGAAACATTGGGAGGAAACAATGGGAGCTTAGAGGGCGATAAGAAGGCATGAAGACATATGATATATGTCTTTCTGTGATTAAAGTTATGAATGATGTGATATTACGGGAATGAGAGTTCCGAGGTGAATGTGTGAGGCATTCGTGAATAGTAGGTGTGGACTTTGTGTTTTGGTTCTTTCCGTAAATCTTTTCGAAAAGATGGGTCTTCAGTGATCTGCGGAAGGAAGCTTGTTCGTTGATTGTTCTTAAATTGCGTGGCAGTGTATTCCAATACTGCGTGCTCATGTGAGAAAAGGTTGATGCATGTAGCATTTTGTATTTCACGCCTTTGCAATTGGGGAAGTGGAGGTTTAAGAAGGTTCGGGATGATTTTTTGGCGTTTCTGGGTGGTAGGTCTATTAACTCAGACATGTAGGCTGGGGCTTCGCCGTGAATGATTTTGTGGACTAATGTGCATACTTTGAAAGTGATGCGTTCCTTTAGTGGAAGCCAGTGTAGTTTCTCTCGTAATGGTTTTGCACTCTCATATTTTGGTTTTCCAAAGATGAGTCTGGCTGCCGTATTCTGGGCTGTTTGAAGTTTTCTCAGTGTTTGTTCTTTGCAACCTGCGTATAGTGAGTTGCAGTAATCCAGATGGCTGAGCACGAGGGATTGTACTAGGCTGCGAAAGACGGATCTTGGGAAGTATGGTCTTATCCTTTTAAGTTTCCACATGCTGTAGAACATCTACATGCATCTCCTACATAGATGGCATCTCCTGCTACTGCAGGAGCAGTTTCATAATACAAGCTGCAAAATCTCACAGCTTTTATCGTGAGACTAGTTCTGTGCCTTTTTATTTTTATTTCTCCTGTGCTCTGCTTATAGAGAATGTGATTTCTCAGTGTTTCCTGTTCTAATTTTTGGTCCTTTATTCTGTAATTGGTGAGGGTTAATCTGTATTCTCCGAGGACAAGCAGGCTGCTTGTTCTCACTGATGGGTGACGTCCACGGCAGCCCCTCCAATCGGAAACTTCATTAGCAAAGGCCTTTGCTAGCTCTCGCGCGCCCATGCGCCACCGCGCATGCGTGGCCGTCTTCCCGCCCGAACCGGCTCGTGTTCGTCAGTCTTCTTTTGTCCGCGCTGGGGACGGTCCTGTTTTGCCGCCGTTTCGTGCCCCTCAAGTTGACCCTCACGCGTCTTCGCGATTTCGCTAAGAAAAAAAAAAAAGAGACCTTTGTCCCTTCCCGTGTGTCCAGTTTGTTGCCCCGGCGTAAGTTTCCTTTCGCTTTCGGGGTAGGCCTTTTTTGTGGCCTCGGTACGGGTTTTTTCTCTCTCCCTTAATTTTGGTGCCCCTCGTCACCATCGCGAATTTTGATCTCGCCGGCGTGATTTTTCCGCCCATGTCATCGAAGTCTCCCAGCGGCTTCAAGAAGTGCACCCAGTGCGCCCGGGTAATCTCGCTCACTGATAGGCACGCTTCGTGTCTTCAGTGTCGGGGAGCTGGGCACCGCCCACAGGCCTGTAGTCTTTGTGCTCTTTTACAGAAGAGGACTCAGGTAGCGAGATTGGCCCAGTGGAACGTGTTGTTCTCGGGCTCTTCGTCGACAACAGCACCGGAGGCATCGAGTGCATCGACGTCGACAGCATCGAAGTCTTCGACCTCGGCATCGACGGCATCGAGGTTTCGACCCTCTGCATCATCGGTACCGAGACATCGGAAGACTGCGTCGGTGTAGGTGGTACCGGGACCTCCGCTGTTGCTGATGTCGGACGGTGGTGCTTCGACTGGAGTGCAGGTGAGGGCTGTCCATTCCCCTGCTGATGGCGGTGAGCCTTCGGGTGGGTCTCCCCCTACCCTGAGGGCTCCTGCGGTACAGCCCCCCCCGAGACCCACCTTCGACCTTGGCCCCGAGGAAGAGACGGTTGGATTCTACGTCCTCCTCGTTGGTACCGGGAAGCTCTGGTGACATGCTTCGTTTGAAGAAATCAAAGAAGCATCGACACCAGTCTCCTTCCTGCGTCGGTATCGAGAGCTCTTGGTCGCCGAGGGAGTCAGCACCCAGTAGGCATCGGCACCGGGAGGATCGCTCACCCTCTGTTCAGGAGGTGTCGATGCGCTCCACCTTGGACAGCCCGGAACAGCCTCCATGCCCGGAACAGACTCTGACCTCGACGCCTGCATCGGCTTCCATGTCTTTCTCCACAGCTGCTCTGCACGAGAGTCTCTGGGCCGTTCTCCCAGAGATCCTGGGAGAGCTGTTGCGCCCTTCCCCTCCGGTACCGGGGGTGCCTGCGCCACCGGTACCGTCGAGTGAGGCGCCGGCTGGCCCTTTGCCCGGGTTGTGGTCTCAGGAAGACTCCCCGACGACGTCGGTGGAGGGAGCTTCGCCGGTGCTGGCGAGGGAGTCTACCTCTCGGCGCTCCCACCGTGGCCGTGTTTCCACGGAGTCGAGTCGGGCACGGCTTCAGACACAGGTTCATGAACTTGTGTCTGATACCGATGGTGAGGCCTCGTGGGAGGAGGAGGAGGACATCAGATATTTCTCTGACGAGGAGTCTGATGGGCTTCCTTCTGATCCCACTCCCTCCCCTGAAAGGCAGCTTTCTCCTCCCGAGAGTCTGTCTTTTGCGGCCTTTGTCCGGGAGATGTCTATGGCCATCCCCTTCCCGGTGGTCGTGGAGGATGAGCCCAGGGCTGAGATGTTTGAGCTCTTGGACTATCCTTCTCCACCTAAGGAAGCATCCACAGTACCCATGCATCATGTCCTAAAAAAAACATTGCTGGCGAACTGGACCAAGCCTCTAAGTAATCCCCACATTCCCAAGAAGATCGAGTCCCAGTACCGGATCCATGGGGACCCAGAACTGATGCGCACTCAGTTGCCTCACGACTCTGGTGTGGTGGATCTGGCCCTAAAGAAGGCTAAGAGTTCTAGGGAGCATGCTTCGGCGCCCCCGGGCAAGGACTCTAGAACCTTAGACTCCTTTGGGAGGAAGGCCTACCATTCTTCTATGCTCGTGGCCAAGATTCAGTCCTACCAGCTCTACACCAGCATTCACATGCGGAACAATGTGCGGCAGTTGGTGGGCTTGGTGGACAAGCTCCCTTCTGAGCAAGCCAAGCCGTTTCAGGAGGTGGTCAGGCAGCTGAAGGCGTGCAGAAAATTCCTGGCCAGAGGGGTATATGATACCTTTGATGTTGCGTCCAGGGCCGCTGCTCAAGGTGTGGTGATGCGCAGACTCTCATGGCTGCGTGCCTCCGACCTGGAGAATAGAATCCAGCAGCGGATTGCGGACTCCCCTTGCCGAGCGAACAACATTTTTGGAGAAAAATCGAACAGGTGGTAGAGCAGCTCCACCAGCGGGATAAAGCTTTCGACAAATTCTCCCGCTGGCAGCCTTCAGCATCTACCTCCTCAGGTAGACGTTTTTATGGGGGAAGGAGGACTGTTCCCTACTCTTCTGGTAAGCGTAGGTACAATCCTCCTTCTTGACAGCCTGTGGCCCAGGCTAAGCCCCAGCGCGCTCGCTCTCGTCAGCAGCGTGCGCCTCAGCAAGGCCCCACAGCTCCCCAGCAAAAGCAGGGGGGTGAGCTTTTGACTGGCTCCAGAAGAGCATAGCCGATGTCAAGGTGTCCGTGCCGGGCGATCTGCCGGTCGGGGGGAGGTTGAAAGTTTTTCACCAAAGGTGGCCTCTCATAACCTCCGACCAGTGGGTTCTCCAAATAGTCCGGCAAGGATACACCCTCAATTTGGCCTCGAAGCCTCCAAATTGCCCACCGGGAGCTCAGTCCTTCAGCTTCCAGCACAAGCAGGTACTTGCAGAGGAGCTCTCTGCCCTTCTCAGCGCCAATGCGGTCGAGCCCGTGCCATCCGGGCAAGGAGGGCTGGGATTCTGTTCCAGGTACTTCCTTGTGGAAAAGAAAACAGGGGGGATGCGTCCCATCCTAGACCAAAGGGCCCTGAACAAATATCTGGTCAAGGAAAAGTTCAGGATGCTTTCCCTGGGCACCCTTCTTCCCATGATTCAGCAAAAAGATTGGCTATGCTCTCTGGACTTAAAGGATGCTTATACACACATCCCGATACTGCCAGCTCACAGACAGTATCTTCGATTTCGTCTGGGATCACGTCACTTCCAGTACTGTGTGCTACCCTTTGGGCTTGCCTCTGCGCCCAGAGTGTTCACGAAGTGCCTAGCTGTGCTAGCAGCATCGCTTTGCAGGCTCTGAGTGCACGTGTTCCCTTATCTCGATGATTGGCTGGTAAAGAACACTTCCGAGGCAGGAGCTCTACAGTCCATGCAGATGACTATTCGACTCCTGGAGCTACTAGGGTTTGTGATAAATTATCCAAAGTCCCACCTTCTCCTGGTACAGAGACTCGAATTCATAGGAGCTCTGCTGTATTCTCGGACGGCTCGGGCCTATCTCCTGGAGACGAGGGCCAACAATCTGCTGTCCCTCGTCTCCCGGGTACGAGCGTCCCAGCAGATCACAGCTCGGCAGATGTTGAGATTGCTTGGCCACATGGCCTCCACAGACCATGCGACTCCCATGGCCCCGCCTTCACATGCGATCTGCTCAATGGACCCTAGCTTCCCAGTGGTTTAGGGCTGCTGGGGATCTAGAGGACGTGATCCACCTGTCCACGAGTTTTCTCAAATCCCTGTATTGGTGGACGATTTGGACCAATTTGGACAAAAGGTGCTGACTACGGATGCGTCGCTCCTGGGGTGGGGAGCTCATGTCGATGGACTTCACACCCAAGGAAGCTGGTCCCTCCAGGAACGCGTTCTGCAGATCAATCTCCTGGAGTTACGAGCGGTCTGGAACGCTCTGAAGGCTTTCAGAGATCGGCTGTCCCATCAAATTATCCAAATTCATAGAGACAACCAGGTTGCCATGTATTACATCAACAAGCAGGGGGGCACCGGATCTCGCCCCCTGTGTCAGGAAGCCATCAGCATGACGCTCTGGGCTCGCCGTTACGGCATGTGGCTCCAAGCCACATATCTGGCAGGCGTAAACAACAGTCTGGCCGACAGGTTGAGCAGGATTATGCAACCTCACGAGTGGTCGCTCAACTCCAGAGTGGTGCGCCAGATCTTCCAAGTGTGGGGCACCCCCTTGGTAGATCTCTTTGCATCTCGAGCCAGCCACAAGGTCCCTCAGTTCTGTTCCAGACTTTCAGGCCCACGGTCGACTGGGGGGAAGGCCTGCTGTATGCTTATCCTCCCATACCTCTGGTGGGGAAGACTTTGTTGAAACTCAAGCAAGACCGGGGCACCATGATTCTGATTGCTCCCTTTTGGCCGCATCAGATCTGGTTCCCTCTTCTTCTGGAGTTGTCCTCCGAAGAACCCTGGAGATTGGAGTGTTTTCCGACCCTCATCACACAGGACGAAGGGGTGCTTCTGCATCCCAACCTCCAGTCTCTGGCTCCAATGGCCTGGATGTTGAGAGCATAGACTTTGCCTCTTTGGGTCTGTCGGAGGGTGTCTCCCGTGTCTTGCTTGCTTCCAGGAAAGATTCCACTAAGAGGAGTTATTTCTTTTTATGGAGGAGGTTTGCCGTCTGGTGTGACAGCAAGGCCTTAGATCCTCGCTCTTGTCCTACACAGACCCAGCTTGAATACCTTCTGCACTTGTCTGAGTCTGGTCTCAAGACCAACTCTGTAAGGTTTCACCTTAGCGCAATCAGTGCATACCATTACCGTGTGGAAGGTAAGCCGATCTCAGGACAGCCTTTAGTTGTTCGCTTCATGAGAGGTTTGCTTCTGTCAAAGCCCCCTGTCAAGCCTCCTACAGTGTCATGGGATCTCAATGTCGTTTTCACCCAGCTGATGAAACCTCCTTTTGAGCCACTGAACTCCTGCCATCTGAAGTACTTGACCTGGAAGGTCATTTTCTTGGTGGCAGTTACTTCAGCTCGTAGAGTCAGTGAGCTTCAGGCCCTGGTAGTCCAGGCCCCTTACACCAGATTTCATCATAATAGAGTAGTCCTCCGCACTCACCCTAAGTTCTTGCCGAAGGTAGTGTCGGAGTTCCATCTGAACCAGTCAATTGTCTTGCCAACATTTTTTCCCCGCCCTCATTCCTGCCCTGCTGAACGTCAGCTGCACACATTAGACTGCAAAAGAGCATTGGCCTTCTATCTGGAGCGGACACAGCCCAACAGACAGTCCTCCCAATTGTTTGTTTCTTTTGATCCCAACAGGAGGGGAGTGGCTGTGGGGAAACGCACCATATCCAATTGGCTAGCAGATTGCATTTCCTTCACTTACGCCCAGGCTGGGCTGGCTCTTGAGGGTCATGTCACGGCTCACAATGTCAGAGCCATGGCTGCGTCAGTGGCCCACTTGAAGTCAGCCACTATTGAAGAGATCTGCAAAGCTGCGACGTGGTCATCTGTCCACACATTCACATCTCATTACTGCCTGCAGCAGGATACCCGACGCGACAGTCGGTTCGGGCAGTCAGTGCTTCAGAATCTGTTCGGGGTTTAGAATCCAACTCCACCCCCCTAGGCCCATGTTTTATTCTGTTCCAGGCTACACTCTCAGTTAGTTGGATAAATTGTTAGGTCAATCTCAGTTATGTCCTCGCCGTTGCGAGGCCCAATTGACCATGTTTGTTGTTTTGAGTGAGCCTGGGGGCTAGGGATACCCCATCAGTGAGAACAAGCAGCCTTCTTGTCCTCGGAGAAAGCGAATGCTACATACCTGTAGAAGGTATTCTCCGAGGATAGCAGGCTGATTGTTCTCACAAACCCGCCCGCCTCCCCTTTGGAGTTGTGTCTTCCCTTGTCTTGTCTTGCTACATACGGGACTGATGAACACGAGCCGGTTCGGGCGGGAAGACGGCCGCGCATGCACAGTGCGCATGGGCGCGCGAGAGCTAGCAAAGGCCTTTGCTAGTGAAGTTTCCGATTGGAGGGGCTGCCGTGGACGTCGCCCATCAGTGAGAACAATCAGCCTGCTGTCCTCGGAGAATACCTTCTACAGGTATGTAGCATTTGCTTTCTGCATGTGACCAAGGTGAGAGATTTGCTGGTATATAGTTTGTGTGGAGATCCATAAGAGTCTGACTTGTTTGGAGGAAGCATATTGATGTTCTATATTTTTACTGCTGCCTTTGTAAAGGTTCAGTTATTAGTATTTGTGTGTTTTAGAATTGGTGCTGTTAAGTTTGCTACATGGGCTCTGAGAAGCATCTTTGCAAGATTTACTGTTACTTCATAAAGTATGTGGCATTGAAGAGTTTTTGTGTTATTATTGAGGTGCTGCCAGAATTTCTAGTGAGTGATGGGTAGAGGAAGCATTGACAGGGTCAAAACTGCTGCTTTGTGCATGTGACTTCTGCTGCACGTGGTGTCATTATATTATGCTTCCACTACCCACTTTTTATGAGGTAAGGATCTTCCGTGTTTATCACAAAATTTATGGAAGTTGATTATGATTTTAGCTTCCAAGAGAGACAAAGTTCCTGACAGTGTTCCCAAGAAAACATCATCCAGTCTGCCCAGTTATGTTGTCCACACTGCTATGGACACTTCTCAGCTGCTATCACAGTGAGACCATTTCAAAGAATTTCCCTACTTGTGTCAATTCTTTATTTGACTGCTCCTTCATAAGGAGAAGGGGGTGGAAAGGATACTTGAACTTAATGTTAGCTTCAGAAAGGAGAGAAAGCAGTAGAACCAGAGGAAGAGAAAAGAAAACTTCAAAGGTATTTACTTATTTTAGTAATACAGCTTAATAAGGCATTTTATATTTGTTTTAAAGCCAAGTAGAGGGGATATGTGCCACTGCAGTAATAAATTTATGATATGTGTTGAGAAGGTGACCAGACTCATGTCTTCTATAATGGCAAAGTTTAAGTTATGGGATAATGCAACTTTATTTTAAAATGTCAGTTTCCAAAGTTTCCATGTGCGTATGTGGTTTATGTTGATTGATGTAGGGCAGACTGTTTACTTAGAAATCCGTTATCAAGTGCACTCTAAGGCATTATTTAGGAGTAAGTCAAGCACTACTCACACCTATATGCCTAGTGCCCCCTCAAGTTAACCCTGCCCCCCCCCCCCCCAAAAAAAAAGATATATCAAGTCTGTCTACGCCCTTGCTGTCAGTTGCCTAATCCTGGTACTCCTCTCAACCTAAGTGAACTTCTGACTAAGTTATTAGTCTTTTAAAGACCTGTTGTAATTTGGTGAAAGTGTAATTATGTTTTCGTGAGAAATGTAAATAAGTAAGTTGTTTCATGTGATTGTAAGTTCACAGCATGGACATGAGGGCATGATCATGCTGCTTTAAAAATGCACCAGAAGCTTCATGGTGTTAACATTCCCTTATGGGAGCACATGACAGGCTCATTTCACTGTGGATGAAGATTTCAGTTGTTTCTATGGTAAGTTGCTATAAAAAAAAATGAGACCTGAAAGCTACATGTTGGGTCTGAAATTTCCAGTTCATATTCTTGCGCTACTCTAATTAAACACAAGTTTTGCACACTTAGTTACTGGTGGATAATTGTGAACATCTGACTGTGAGGGTGCCAGTTGCATATCAGACATCATAAATGGATTTTTGAACAAAGTACAGACCGAGTGTTACAGGATTTAATTCCTCAGTCACTGGTGGATGGCCATGTTGGCACTTTGCCTGAAATGTTTTGCCTGGGCAGAGGGGCACAGTGCTGATTCAGTGGAAACACAGTGTGCTGAAATCTGTTTCTTGCATATCTGATGCTCCAGGCTCAAGAAAGCGATTCATCTGAGACATCCATACGAGGGCCCCGTATCAAGCATGTCTGCAGGAGGGCTGCTGTGGCTCTGGGACGGAAACGGGCTGTGTTCCCTGATGACATGCCCACCCTGAGTGCCTTACCTTGGGAAGAGCGGGAGAAGATCTTGTCTTCCATGGGCAATGATGGTGAGAGCATGGCTTTCAGCACAGAATCTCTACTTCCTTGTGTGTAATATTCTGCTCCAATAACTCCACTTATTTAGTGGGACACAAAATATGGTGTCTCAGAGTGAGGGTGGTTCCATGCTTATGAAAGCCGTTCATAGCACAGTGATACAGTGAGCTGTCAAACCATTACTTACATTAATCCATTATGATAAAATGGTGCGTTAGGTGTTTGTATGAGATATTTAGGGATATAGACTTTACAGGAGAGTTGCTGATTTCCTGCTGTTTAGAAATTTCTACAAAACCTAGATCCCAGAAAACAGTAAGACAACCAATCTGCAAAATCCAACGTGGAAAACAAACAAGCAGATCAGTATAATATCCAAAAAAAACTTTATTGAAGATACCGTGTATAAGACAAATGCCCGACACAGGCCGTGTTTCGCCCAACGATAGGGCTACGTCAGGGGCTAGTCTGTATCTTTCTCAAATAAGAGCGGTATCAAATAATAGGACAAGGATACAAGGAATTTGCTTCTTAAAAAACCAGCATGAGCAGCTCAAAATAGCATATCCTGCGTGACGCCAGATAATGGATAAATAGTCTGCTAACAAACCCATTTGTCTTACACACGGTATCTTCAATAAAGTTTTTTTGGATATTATACTGATCCTGCTTGTTTGTTTTCTACAAAACCTAGATGCCAGCATACAGAAGAAGGATATAAAAGATGTCCACATTTTTGGCAGATTACAAAATGCAAGCCACCAACTTCTATATTTGACCTTCTTATGTGATGGGAGAAACCTGCTGGAATTCACACTGCCATAAAAAGGAGTATCATCAAATTCAGATATTTTTTCCTATGTTATGTCTGAAACTAACAGACTCCTGAATTAATCCAAGTCTGTACAGTATTTAGAAAACCACTAGAATAGCATGTTAATACTAGAAATAAGCTGTCCAGGATGCATTTCACAGAGAATGAGCTTTTTCCTGGGGCATCTGAGTTTAATATGATGAAAGTAAAGAGAAATGTCTCAGAGAGCAGTGAAGAAAAGAATCACAAATTAATAGTTTTTACTTAATAAAAGATAGTGATCCTAAGAGGACAAATTGGTCTATGGAAACATGAAAAAACAACACTTTACACCGTAAAAATGGAGGAAAAAGGGGCCTCAGTTAGTGCCGCAGCTGAAATAATGTTCTAAATTAACTTTTCAAATTATCAACTGTAAACGGCTGTTCGATCATAGTTTCTCATGAGAAAACCTCCACTAGCAAAGTGACATGTAAGGTGATATATATTTTTCTTTTTTTCAATTTTTTGTCAAAAGAGATTTTATAACATGTCCATATAGAGCAAAATAGCTTATCAAATTGACCTTAACATCATTGCTGGGAGTACAGGAAACTTCTCTTCTTTCCTAGACTTAATATAATGAACAAGCGTGAGGGTGGTTAAAAGAGACTTAGCTTTATTTTAGACTACCCTGACAGGGACTTGTTGCACGTCCGCTTCTTCAGAGGAAGTCCAAAGCATGTCTCAAATTCTGTAAAGCAATAAGAATGTAAAAAATGCTTTCTGTAAAGCATTTTTTACATTCTTTTTGCTCTATGTGGACATGTTATAAAATCTCTTTTGACAAAAAATTGAAAAAAATATAAAAAAAGTATACAAAAAGAAAAATATATGCCACATTACATGTCAGTTTGCTAGTGGAGGGTTTTTCAGGAGAGCCTATGATCAAACATCCGTTCAAAGTCGATAATTTGAAAGTTCATTTAGAACTTTATTTCAGCTGCGGCTCTGAGGCCCCTTTTCCCTCCATTTTTACGGTGTAAAATGTTGATTCTCCGAGGACAAGCAGGCTGCTTGTTCTCACTGATGGGTGACGTCCACGGCAGCCCCTCCAATCGGAACACTTTACTAGCAAAGGCATTTGCTAGTCTTCGCGCGCCGATGCGCACCGCGCATGAGCGGCCGTCTTCCCGCCCGAACCGGCTCGTGTTCGTCAGTCTTCTTTTGTCCGTGCTCGGGACGGTCGTGTTTTGCGCCGTTTCGCGCCCCTCAAGTTGACCCTCGCGCGTCTTCGCGTTCTTTCGCTTAAAAAAAAAAGAAAAGAGAGAAAAAGACCTTTACGGTCTTTACCCCTTTCCCGTGTTTCCAGCTTTTGCCCTGCGTAAGTTTCCTTTCGCTTTCGGGGTAGGCCTTTTTGAGGCCTCGGTTCGGGTTTTTTCTCTCCCTATTTTTGGTGCCTTTTTCGTCATTGCGAGTTTTGATTTCGCCAGCGTGATTTTTCCGCCCATGTCATCGAAATCTCCCAGCGGCTTCAAGAAGTGCACCCAGTGCGCCCGGGTAATCTTGCTCACTGATAGGCATGCATCGTGTCTTCAGTGTCTGGGGGCTGGGCACCGCCCGCAGGCCTGTAGTCTTTGCGCCCTTTTACAGAAAAGGACTCAGGTAGCGAGATTGGCCCAGTGGAACGTCTTGTTCTCGGGCTCTTCGTCGGCAACAGCACCGGGGGCATCGAGTGCATCGGCGTCGACAGCTCCAAGACCTTCGCTCTCGGCATCGGCTACATCGACTGCATCGAGGCATCGACCCTCTGCATCGTCGGTACCGAGACATCGGAAGGCTGCGTCGGTGGTACCGGGACCTCCACTAGTGCTGATGTCGTCGGACGGTGGTGCTTCGACTGGAGTGCAGGTGATTGCTGTCCATTCCCCTGCTGATGGCGGTGAGCCTTCGGGTGGGTCTCCCCCTACCCTGAGGGCTCCTGCGGTACAGCCCCCCCCCCCCCCCCCCCCGAGACTGACCTTCTTCGGCCTCGGCCCCGAGGAAGCGACGGCTGGATTCGACGTCCTCCTCGTCGGTACCGGGAAGCTTCGGTGACATGCTTCGTTTGAAAAAATCAAAGAAGCATCGACACCGGTCTCCTTCCCGCATCGGTACCGAGAGCTCTGGGTCGCCGAGGGAGTCGGCACCCAGCAGGCATCGGCACCGGGAGGACCGCTCACCCTCTGTTCAGGAGGTGTCGATGCGCTCCACCTTGGACAGCCCGGAACAGCCTCCACGCCCGGAACAGACTCTGACTTCGACGCCTGCATCGGCTTCCATGTCTTTCTCCACAGCCGCCCTGCACGAGAGTCTCTGGGCCGTTCTCCCAGAGATCCTTGGAGAGCTGTTGCGCCCTTCCCCTCCGGTACCGGGGGTGCTTGCGCCACCGGTACCGTCGAGTGAGGCGCCGGCTGGCCCCTTGCCCGGGTTGAGGTCTCCGACATCGGTGCCGCTTGCGGTACCGACTGCGGTCGCCTCTCAGGAAGGCTCCCCGACGACGTCGGCGGAGGGAGCTTCGCCGGTGCTGGCGAGGGAGTCTACCTCTCGACGCTCCCACCGTGGCCGTGTTTCCACGGAGTCGAGCCGGGCACGGCTTCAGACACAGGTTCATAAACTTGTGTCTGATACCGATGGTGAGGCCTCGTGGGAGGAGGAGGAGGACATCAGATATTTCTCTGACGAGGAGTCTGATGGGCTTCCTTCTGATCCCACTCCCTCCCCTGAAAGGCAGCTTTCTCCTCCCGAGAGTCTGTCTTTTGCGGCCTTTGTCCGGGAGATGTCTACGGCAATCCCCTTCCCGGTGGTTGTGGAGGACGAGCCCAGGGCTGAAATGTTTGAGCTCCTGGACTATCCTTCTCCACCTAAGGAAGCGTCCACAGTACCCATGCATCATGTCCTAAAAAAGACATTGCTGGCGAACTGGACCAAGCCTCTAAGTAATCCCCACATTCCCAAGAAGATCGAGTCCCAGTACCGGATCCATGGGGACCCAGAGCTGATGCGCACTCAGTTGCCTCACGACTCTGGTGTGGTGGATCTGGCCCTAAAGAAGGCTAAGAGTTCTAGGGAGCATGCTTCGGCGCCCCCGGGCAAGGACTCTAGAACCTTAGACTCCTTTGGGAGGAAGGCCTACCATTCTTCTATGCTCGTGGCCAAAATCCAGTCTTACCAGCTCTACACGAGCATACACATGCGGAACAATGTGCGGCAGTTGGCGGGCTTGGTGGACAAGCTCCCTCCTGAGCAAGCCAAGCCATTTCAGGAGGTGGTCAGGCAGCTGAAGGCGTGCAGAAAATTCCTGGCCAGAGGGGTATATGATACCTTTGATGTCGCATCCAGGGCCGCTGCTCAAGGTGTGGTGATGCGCAGACTCTCATGGCTGCATGCCTCCGACCTGGAAAATAGGATCCAGCAGCGGATTGCGGACTCCCCTTGCCGAGCGGACAATATTTTTGGAGAAAAAGTCGAACAGGTGGTAGAGCAGCTCCACCAGCGGGATAACGCTTTCGACAAGTTCTCCCGCCGGCAGCCTTCAGCATCTACCTCCTCAGGTAGACGTTTTTATGGGGGAAGGAAGACTGTTCCCTACTCTTCTGGTAAGCGTAGGTACAATCCTCCTTCTCGACAGCCTGCGGCCCAGGCTAAGCCCCAGCGCGCTCGCTCTCGTCAGCAGCGTGCGCCTCAGCAAGGCCCCTCGGCTCCCCAGCAAAAGCAAGGGGCGAGCTTTTGACTGGCTGCAGCAGAGCATAGCCGACATCAACGTGTCAGTGCCGGGCGATCTGCCGGTCGGAGGGAGGTTGAAAGTTTTTCACCAAAGGTGGCGCCTCATAACCTCCGACCAGTGGGTTCTCCAAATAGTCCGGCAAGGATACACCCTCAATTTCGTTTCCAAACCTCCAAATTGCCCACCGGGAGCTCAATCCTACAGCTTCCAGCACAAGCAGGTACTTGCAGCGAAACTCCCCGCCCTTCTCAGCGCCAATGCGGTCGAGCCCGTGCCATCCGGGCAAGAAGGGCTGGGATTCTATTCCAGGTACTTCCTTGTGGAAAAGAAAACAGGGGGGATGCGTCCCATCCTAGACCAAAGGGCCCTGAACAAATATCTGGTCAAGGAAAAGTTCAGGATGCTTTCCCTGGGCACCCTTCTCCCCATGATTCAGGAAAACGATTGGCTATGCTCTCTGGACTTAAAGGACGCCTACACGCACATCCCGATACTGCCAGCTCACAGACAGTATCTGCGATTTCAGCTGGGCACACGTCACTTCCAGTACTGTGTGCTACCCTTTGGGCTCGCCTCTGCGCCCAGAGTGTTCACGAAGTGCTTGGCTGTAGTAGCAGCGGCGCTTCGCAGGCTGGGAGTGCACGTGTTCCCCTATCTCGACGATTGGCTGGTAAAGAACACATCCGAGGCAGGAGCTCTGCAGTCCATGCAGATGACGATTCGCCTCCTGTAGCTACTGGGGTTTGTGATAAATTATCCAAAGTCCCATCTTCTCCCAGTGCAGAGACTCGAATTCATAGGAGCTCTGCTGCACTCTCTGACGGCTCGTGCTTATCTCCCAGAGGCGAGAGCCAACAACTTGTTGTCCCTCGTCTCGCGGGTGCGAGCATCCCAGCAGATCACAGCTCGGCAGATGTTGAGATTGTTGGGCCACATGGCCTCTACAGTTCATGTGACTCCCATGGCCCGCCTTCACATGCGATCTGCTCAATGGACCCTAGCTTCCCAGTGGTTTCAGGCTGCTGGGGATCTAGAAGACGTGATCCACCTGTCCATGAGTTTTCTCAAATCCCTGTATTGGTGGACGATTTGGTCCAATTTGACTCTGGGACGCCCTTTCCAAATTCCTCAGCCACAAAAAGTGCTGACTACGGATGCGTCTCTCCTGGGGTGGGGGGCTCATATCGATGGGCTTCACACCCAGGGAAGCTGGTCCCTCCAGGAACGCAATCTGCAGATCAATCTCCTGGAGTTACGAGCGGTCTGGAATGCTCTGAAGGCTTTCAGAGATCGGCTGTCCCACAAAATTATCCAAATTCAGACAGACAACCAGGTTGCCATGTATTACATCAACAAGCATGGGGGTACCGGATCTCGCCCCCTGTGTCAGGAAGCCGTCAGCATGTGGCTCTGGGCTCGCCGTCACGGCATGGTGCTCCAAGCCACATATCTGGCAGGCGTAAACAACAGTCTGGCCAACAGGTTGAGCAGGATTATGCAACCTCACGAGTGGTCACTCAATTCCAGAGTAGTGCGACAGATCTTCCAGGCGTGGGGCACCCCCTTGGTAGATCTCTTTGCATCTCGAGCCAGCCACAAGGTCCCTCAGTTCTGTTCCAGACTTTCAGGCCCACGGTCGACTGGCATCGGATGCCTTCCTCCTGGACTGGGGGGAAAGTCTGCCTTATGCTTATCCTCCCATCCCTCTGGTGGGGAAGACTTTGTTGAAACTCAAGCAAGACCGAGGCACCATGATTCTGATTGCTCCCTTTTGGCCGCGTCAGATCTGGTTCCCTCCTCTTCTGGAGTTGTCCTCCGAAGAACCGTGGAGATTGGAGTGTTTTCCGACCCTCATCACACAGGACGAAGGGGCGCTTCTGCATCCCAACCTCCAGTCTCTGGCTCTCACAGCCTGGATGTTGAGAGCGTAGACTTTGCCTCTTTGGGTCTGTCAGAGGGTGTCTCCCGTATCTTGCTTGCTTCCAGGAAAGATTCCACCAAGAGGAGTTACTTCTTTCTGTGGAGGAGGTTTGCCGTCTGGTGTGACAGCAAGGCCCTAGATCCTCGCTCTTGTCCTACACAGACCCTGCTTGAATACCTTCTGCACTTGTCTGAGTCTGGTCTCAAGACCAACTCCGTAAGGGTTCACCTTAGTGCAATCAGTGCATACCATTACCGTGTGGAAGGTAAGCCGATCTCAGGACAGCCTTTAGTTGTTCGCTTCATGAGAGGTTTGCTTTTGTCAAAGCCCCCTGTCAAGCCTCCTACAGTGTCATGGGATCTCAATGTCGTTCTCACCCAGCTGATGAAACCTCCTTTTCAGCCACTGAATTCCTGCCATCTGAAGTACTTGACCTGGAAGGTCATTTTCTTGGTGGCAGTTACTTCTGCTCGTAGAGTCAGTGAGCTTCAGGCCCTGGTAGCCCAGGCCCCTTACACCAAATTTCATCATAACAGAGTAGTCCTCCGCACTCACCCTAAGTTCTTGCCAAAGGTTGTGTCGGAGTTCCATCTGAACCAGTCAATTGTCTTGCCAACATTCTTTCCCCGTCCTCATTCCTGCCCTGCTGAACATCAGCTGCACACATTAGACTGCAAAAGAGCATTGGCCTTCTATCTGGAGCGGACACAGCCCAACAGACAGTCTGCCCAATTGTTTGTTTCTTTTGATCCCAACAGGAGGGGAGTGGCTGTGGGGAAACGCACCATATCCAATTGGCTAGCAGATTGCATTTCCTTCACTTACGCCCAGGCTGGGCTGGCTCTTGAGGGTCATGTCACGGCTCACAATGTCAGAGCCATGGCTGCGTCAGTGGCCCACTTGAAGTCAGCCACTATTGAAGAGATCTGCAAAGCTGCAACGTGGTCATCTGTCCACACATTCACATCTCATTACTGCCTGCAGCAGGATACCCGACGCGACAGTTGGTTCGGGCAGTCAGTGCTTCAGAATCTGTTCAGGGTTTAGAATCCAACTCCACCCCCCTAGGCCCATGTTTTATTCTGTTCCAGGCTACACTCTCAGTTAGTTGGATAAATTGTTAGGTCAATCTCGGTTATGTCCTCGCCGTTGCGAGGCCCAATTGACCATGTTTGTTGTTTTGAGTGAGCCTGGGGGCTAGGGATACCCCATCAGTGAGAACAAGCAGCCTGCTTGTCCTCGGAGAAAGTGAATGCTACATACCTGTAGAAGGTATTCACCGAGGACAGCAGGCTGATTGTTCTCACAAACCCGCCCGCCTTCCCTTTGGAGTTGTGTCTTCTTCCCTTGTCTTTGTCTTGCTACATATGGGACTGACGAACACGAGCCGGTTCGGGCAGGAAGACGGCCGCGCATACGCGGTGCGCATCGGCGCGCGAGGACTAGCAAATGCCTTTGCTAGTAAAGTGTTCCGATTGGAGGGGCTGCCGTGGACATCACCCATCAGTGAGAACAATCAGCCTGCTGTCCTCGGAGAATACCTTCTACAGGTATGTAGCATTCGCTTTTTTCATGTCTCCATAGATCAGCTTGTCCTCTTAGAAAGTAAAGAGAAGCCATATAATCGTAGCTGAACTTCTTCTTTTTTTTTTTTTTTTTTTTTAACCTATGCTTGACAGATAAGTCCTCGATAGCTGGCTCAGAAGATGCAGAACCTCTTGCTCCACCAATTAAACCAATCAAGCCAGTTACCAGAAACAAGACACCTCAGGAGCCTCCTGTGAAGAAAGGTCGGCGCTCCCGGCGCTGTGGTCAGTGCCCTGGCTGCCAAGTCCCTGAAGACTGTGGGGTCTGTACCAACTGTTTGGACAAGCCCAAGTTCGGAGGGCGTAACATTAAGAAGCAGTGCTGCAAGTAAGTGTCAGGTCAGCTGTTGGACAAGAACACAGTCTGAACACATCACACTGGCAAGAATAGGGTGGCTACTGCTTCCAGCTTTTTGTTCATAACTCCTTGAGAGATATTTTTGCCAGTCAGAGCAGGATGAGAAGCTAGTATATAGAGATGACGTTTGCTAGTACAATGCTTCCACTGTTTTTGTGGTTGTGACCTCATGATTGTGTCTAAGTAAAACTGTGTGGTCTCCTGGAGGTGTGGAATAATGCACCTGTGGAGAGCCCACAGGTCAGGACCCCAAAGGCAGGCTTTGTAACCCCACAGTTTGGGAAGCTCTGCTCTAGTAGGAGGAATTGCTAGAGGTGAATGAGATCTGTAGTAGGAAGAGTAGATGCTGCTGTAAAGGCTGAAACCTGGTACATGGGACAGAAGCTGTGTAGAAATTGTGGTACTGATGTTGATTGGGATATAAGGCAGAAAACTTGAAAGAAGAACTTCTTGAACCTGGCTGGTAACCTGATAGCCATCCAGCTTTTTGGGATATCCATAGTGAATATGCATGAGTTAAATTTGTATACTTTGAAACCACATTATATGCAAATGAATATGATACATATTCATAGTGGGTGCTCCAAAAGATGTCTGGCTGTGAGGTCACCAGAACAGGTTTGGGAAGCTTTGCGTTAAAGACACCACTGATTGGAAAATGCTATTGCACAAAATCTTGTAACTGAGAACCTTAATTTTCTTGTCTTCTGATTTCAATTACCATAGACAGAGAAAGTGTCAAAATCTACAGTGGATGCCTTCCAAAGCATATCTTCAGAAGCAAGCAAAAGGTAGGAACAATAAGAATCTGTTTTAACCACTATTGTGGGAAGAGGGAAAGGAACTAGTAGCTCTGTTAAAGTCATACGCTGTGGCCAGTTTGACCTTTTTCATCATGTAGTTTGTCTTCTCAGCTTTTTCCTAGTCTTTGCTGTACCATAGGGCTAGCCCCAAGGCTGACTGAGTTGGGTGACTCCCTTAATCAACTGTTAATGTTCAGTGAGGAAAGCAATATCTTTTTTTTTTCTGTTTGCCGTCTCCAAGCAGAAATTGGATCCCTGATAGGATAAACAGAAAAATAATCTGAAACATGGAGTACATTTAGCTACAGGTTTTTTTTGTTTTTGTTTTTCTTTGGGGGAGGGGCATTATGTTATTTTCTTAGCTCTTTGCATAGTGGTAAAAACTCAGTTACTGATTTCTGTCTTTCCAGCTGTAAAAAAGAAGGAGAAGAGAACCAAAAGCAGTGAGAAGAAAGAGAGCCATTCTGGGAAGAATCCCCTGGACTCAGGAAGGGATAATAATGTGCAAAAGAAAAATGATCCTCCGCGAAAGACCCTCATGGAGAAGCCAGAGGATGGGAGCTCCATGGTGCCTGCACTTGATCCAAAACCAGTTTCCACTCCTGCCACTAGGAAGAATTTTAAACAAGTCCCCCTGCCAGTACAGCTCCCTTTACCTCCACAACCTATCCCAGGGCTTGCCAAGAAAGAGGTTTTGAAGAACACCCTAAGTGAGCCTAAGAAAAAGCAGCCCCCCTTGGCAGAACCAGGTGATGGAATTAAAAAAACAAAAAAATATATAAAACAAATACTAATGTATGGGTTAGAAATTGTTAAGCAAAAGACTTCATGAGATTGTAAACCTCCTTATCTTTGAAACAGTTGGATTTAGCTCCACCAAATTTTATGTGGCATTAGATGCTTTGAAGGCATCAGATTAAAATTTAGTTTTAAACATTTATTAATGCTGTGGGGCATGGGAATGGTGCAGAGTTTACTACTTATGTATTTATTTTTTAAAATAAAATGTGCCCCTTCCCATCACCCTCTCTAAGCTTGACACTTTAGAGTTAGGTCCTTGATGGGGGAAGGAGAAGGAAACAACATGAGACTTTTCTGGTTTGGAAAGATGGAGAATGATTTGGAGAGATGTGGGGTGGGAACAAAGTTGACAAATTGTCTATAAAAAAATATATCAAGGTTGAACCATATCCATCTGGCAGATTAATTTTTCTATTAGTTTTCTTAGTATATCCCACATTTAGTTAAATTAAATGTTAACCCTTAAGTCAAATAACCTTCCCAACTTTCAGAGCTCATTTGCTGTACCCTCCGCTTTGTATTTATTTTTTATTATTAAGTGACTACCTTGCATACTAGCTTCAGTTCTGGAGCCCTAGGGATACACAAGGCATTCTTATGGTTCTAAGGTACATGTAACTTACTGGTGGTACTTTCTGAATCCATAAGTTGTTTAAATAAGATTTTAATGCCTTTTTTAACATCATTTATTTGGTGTGTGTAGTTTAAAATATTGCATATGCTTTGCAGGATGTAACACAGGTGTTCCCAAACTGTGGGTCATGACGCCAAATGGGGTCACAAAATCCTCATCATCTATGTATCCTGTTTCCAACAGGGGCCAATCCAGGTCACACAAGTACCTGACAAGATCCCAGAACAGTAAAATAGATTTTATGCTGCTTATCCTAGAAATAAGCAATGGATTTTCCCAAGTCCATCTTAATAATGGCTTTTGGACTTTTCTTTTAGGAAATTATTCAAACCTTATTTAAACCCTGCTAATCTAACCGCTTTTACCACATTCTCTGGCAACGAATTCCAGAGTTTAATTACACGGTGAGTGAAGAAATATTTTCTCCAGTTTATTTTAAATTTACTACTTAGTAGCTTCATTGCATGCCCCCTAGTCCTTGTGTTTTTAGAAAGAGTAAACAAGCAATTCACGTCTACCCGTTCCACTCCATTCAATATTTTATACACCTCTATCTTATCTCCCCTCAGCAGTGTTTTCTCCAAGCTAAAGAGAGCTAGCCGCTTTAACCTAAGGAAGGCATCTCATCCCTTTTATCACTTTCATCGCCCTTCTCTGTAACTTTTCTAATTCCGCTATATCTTTTTTGAGATGCAGTGAGCAGAATTCCACACAGTATTTAAAGTCTGGTCACACCATGGAGTGATGCAAAAGCATTGTAACTAAGGCTGCATTTTGATTAAACTTTTAATTGTGATTAAAGGTATGTTATTTACCCAGGTCCCACCCCCACCCCACTGCAGCTCCTTGTGACCCTGGGCAAGTCACTTAACCCTCCATTGCCCAGAGTCACAAAGAGCTGCAGTGGGAAATAAGTATAATACCTTTAACCACCGAATCACACAATCTTGATTACAAATTGTAATCAAAATACAGCCCTAAATAAATTAAAGAATAAATAAATAATGAAAAGATAAGAAATACAAAATACAAATTGACAAAATTTAATTACCTCACTAGTTACTCCCATCTCTAGATCATTTGTAAATATGTTAAAAAGCAGCAGTCCCAGCACAGACCCTGTGGAACCTCACTATCTAACCTTCTTCATTGAGAATACTGACCACATAACCATACTCTCTGTTTTAACCAGTTTTTAATCCACAATAGGGCATTACATCCTATGCTATGACTTTCTAATTTCCTCAGGTGCCTTCATGAGGTACTTTGTCAAATGCCTTTTGAAAATCCAGATACACAATATTGACCGACTCACCTTTATCCACATCTTTATTAACCCTTTCAAAGAAATGTAGTAGGTGAGGCAAGATTTCACTTGACTAAATCCATGTTGGCTTTGTGTCCTCAATCCATACTTATGTATATGCGCTGTAATTTTGTTTTTTATAATAGCCTCTACCATTTTGCTCAGCACCGACGTCGTATTCACCGGTCTATAATTTCCCTGATCACTCTGGAACCCTTTTTAAAAATTGGTGTTACATTTTCCACCCTCCAATTTTTCGGTACCATGCTTGATTTTAAAGATAAATTACATATTACTAACAATAGCTCTGCAAGTTCATTTTTCATGAACACAGTAGGGAAAAAAAAACTGTATTATCAGACTATACATGCCAGCAGGACACTTTAACTTGGCCTGCATGAGCTTAGTGGGAGTCACGACATTGGCATGCAGGAGATAGGGCTGGGATCATGTGAATATTTCACAGATTTAAAATAGGGTTATAGGCAAAAGAGTTTGGGAAGCACTGTTATAGGAGGTAGAGGATGGACCTTCTGCAAATGAGTTGGCGATCTACATTTGTAGTAAGGTCCAGAACATCAGAAGCTTGTTTTCTAACCCAGGCTGTCTCTCTTACCTTGTACTACCTTGTACTAGTTCTGATGTATTAACCTATGAGACATTCATGAAAGCTGTGCAGGACCATTTTGCACCTGTTTCATTTGAAACTCTCTCTGTGTTTCTTAGTTGGTTCAGTTAGGGTTATTGTGGTCTGGATCATTGTCCCAATACTCTTTTTAAGCATTTGCCTATGAAGGATTTTTTTTTTTTGTTTTGTTATTTTCATTTATTGGCATGCTCTTGGAAAAGTGTAATATTTCTGGGACTTACTACACTCACTCTGATTGTGAAGGATGTTGGAAAGGATGTGTAGATTTGCTCTAATTACCTCCTCGTTGTGAGCATTCCTTTCTTGGCCAGATCTTTGGAGGCAGTCATTGGTACCCAATTACAGGTCTATTTGTGGCAGCATAATTTGTTGGACCCTAGGTAGTTGGGTTCCTGAAGGAGATTTAGCACAGGATCTTGCTTACTGGTGTTAACATTGGAGAAGAGATCTCCTTGATAAACATACAACAGCTTTCCAATACATAGCTTCCCACTATTCCAGAACCTGTTTGATAGTTGTGTTCATCAACCGTCAGGTGGAGATAGAGAACTGAAATCTGAGCCAAGATTTATCTCCCTTGGCATCTAGTCCAGCTCCTCAGTATTTTCTATCTCCCAAAGGTGGATGGACACACTTTTCAGCATCTGGTTCTGATCCAGATGCTTTGCTCCTGGTCCAGTTGATCAACTGGTTCCCAGTTGAGCTTTGTGGATGGCTTGAATCCACAGAGTCGTATCAGGAGGTGTTCAGATACCTGTCTCTGGTGCCCCGCAAATTTACTTCTTTTCTGAGGACAAGCAGGTATAATATTCTCACATGTGGGTGGCATCATGCAGGGAGCCCAGTGCAGACACTGCCATAGTGCACTGTCACTTGAAAACTTTAAGGCAGTGCCCTCACTGTGCATGCACGGGTGCCTTCCTGTTCAACACTCAAACTCAGGACCAGCAGTCTAGTATTTTCCACAGAGCAGAGAATTTTGGTTTCTTATCTCTGCTCAGCTCATTAAACTTTTTCCTTTTGGTGCCTTCCCTTTTTCAGGATATTTTTTTTCTCATATTTTTCTTTTTTCTTTATTACTTTTGTTCAAATTATTGATTTTTCAAATTATTATTTTTTTTGTTTTTTTGGCCTTTGATGCCTCTGAGCCCTTCTTTTGCCCGGGGAACATCGACCATTTTCAGGTACAGAACTACTTGAGTTCCCCGGACCAATTGAGCCTTTTGACCTTGTGTCAGCTGTTTTCCCCTCCATAACAAAGAGGGTGCCAAGTGACTAAGAAGTGTACTAGATTCAATAGAACCATTTCAGGCATAAACCTCTATAACTGGTGTGTTCAGTACCTGAGTTCAGAGCACCTGGTCATACAGTGTGGCCTCTGACTGCGCATGCAAGAGAGGACACTTAAAGCCCGCATAGTCCAGCTTGAAAAACATTTTGGATCGGCATCGAACATGGCAGAGGATTTGGCTTTAAACATCACCCTTCTTTGTACCTTTTCTAATTCCACTATATCTTTTTTGAGATGCGGTGACCAGAATTGAACACAGTATTTCAGGTGCAGTTGTACCATGGAGCGATACAAAGGCATTGCAGCGTCCTCATTTTTGTTTTCCATTCCTTTCCTTTCCTAATAGCCCAGACAGTTTTTCTCTCTTACATGAACTATTGCAATGTTCCTTACTTGGGACTTTCTAAAAACAAAAACATTTACATTACCTTCAGTTTTAAAAAAAAGAAACACAGCGGCTAAGGCGATTCTTCTCAAGCATAAATTTGAAAGAGTTACTCCTTTGTTGTGCTAGCTTCACTGGCTGCCTATTGCTGCTCATAGAGAATTTAAATTATTTTGTTTGATGTTTAAAATTCTTCATGGTGTTGCCCCTGTTTGTCGCCTTGTCTGTCACTTCAATCAAGGAATCATCCTTGTTCTTGCCATGTAAATCAGGTCAGGTTGCCCCAGGTTTCAAGTATTCAGCAAAAATCTATCGGTATTTTTTTTTCCAGAGGTTGACTCGGATTGTGGAACTCCCGTTTGAAATTAGGTCTGATGATTTTCTGAGATTTTGGAAATTGCTGAAGATGTGGCTTTTCACTAAGTTTTATTCCTGCTCTTAAGATGCTTCAGGGTTAGGCATTCGCACTTGACTTGCGCACCTGCCAAGTTTCAGGGGCTGCCGGTTGGTGGTTTTTATTATGGGTATATGGTTTATCTTATTTTGGGTGGGATTTAGACCACTAATTAAGCTGCTGTTGATGTTTTTGCTGGAATGGAGTTTTATTGGTTGTAAGCAGTGTTGTTTTATGCTTATTGGGTTTTTTGTTTAAGACAATATATAAATAAATGTTATGTAAATGTTACTGTAGCATTTCTACGTTTCAGATTTTTGAAGGTACAGTTCTGTTTATATTGAAGGGCTATATATCAATTTTTAAATTTAAAGTAAAAACTGGCTATCCTTTGAACCATAATCCACCACATCTTGTAGCTGGCCAGCAGAACAGAGCCCCTGCCCGCTGTTCTTAGTCTTGCATCCACTTCTTGTATGTGATACCTATTGTTAGAGGGTTAGGCCTCATCTCATACCAGTTGAAACCATGCTTAATATTCAAGCTCTTATTTGTAATTTATATGAAAAATCTTTACTGATAAGTAAATCCAAAATGGAGTTTAGCTGAAAGTTAGTCTTCAGATTTATATATCCATCAGACAGCAGGCTGGGATTATGCTGTTGGTTCCAATTTATCTTTTTTTTTTCCCCCCTGTCTATTTCCTACCCCAAGCACTGTTTTGTTTTCTTCTGTAGGTGTGGAGCAAAACAAGCAAAAGAAGGGAACTCCTAGGCCAGGTCCCCCGATCAAGCAAAAACCAAAAGAAAAAGTAAGTAATTGTTAAATTCCCTAAAATACGCGTGATCAAAAAACATGGGTTTGGTGCATAGGATTTCTTGTTCTAATATAAAGTTGAAAACTTCAGTACTGTCACCAAGTTTCTCTCTGCTCTCAGGAAATGAGGTATGAAGGCAGTGAAGTTTAGTAAATTTCATAGACTGGATTTAAAACTGTGTTGTAAATATGGCCTTGGGGGAAGAGTAGGTTATTTTGTGCAGAATTTAGAAGGGATTATTTGTTAGCGGTTCTAGCATTTGGGGTAGAATAAATGATAGTGTTCATATGTCTCATCTTTTCTAGGAAAAACCACTCCCAGTAAGCAAGCCAGAGAGTAGCACACTGAGTCTGCTTAATACTCTTTCCAATGGAAGCAGTTCTAAACAAAGGCCTCTTGCAGATGGAGTGCACAGGATCCGTGTGGATTTTAAGGTAAACAGGAAAAGATAAGTAGGTGCTCTCTTATTGCCTTTTATAAGATATATACAGTACAAAATGGTGTTGTTGGTACCTGTGTTCCTCAATACCAACCTGAGGTCTGAAAATTTTAGTTTTTGGTGAATTCTAAACTGCAAACTGTGGCTTCCTTATCGTCCCTGCGGACCAGCCCAGCATGACTGGTAGGTTGTACATCCTTCCAGCAGGTGGAGACTGAGAACATTGAAACTTGAGAGCGAAAAAGAGCCTATCTCAGCCCGCTCAAGACTCAGTCTCAGTCTACAGCAGGTGAAAGACGTGGTGAGCCCTTCAGTCTCGGTCCTTATTTCTCTTTATTTCTGTGGTTGTCTAGTTGTTTAAAAAAAAAAAGACGAGTTGCTTTCAGAGTGGGTCTATGCACCATCTAGTAATTTGGCTGGCAGAGGTTGAGGCCCGCGGGGGTCTCTTTTGCCTCAGGAGTGAAAACTTGGTGGCTGAGTCCCTCCCTACTTCACTCTCCCCGAGCTACTAGGCAGTCCCTAGCTCTAATTCCAGCATCCATCCCTTTGAGGGAAGGGTGTTGCAATGCCGAGGGGAGCAGTCACGGTTCTAAACTGAAAAAAGTTAAAGGCTGCATGAACCAACAGTGGAGATTTAAAAAAAAAAAAAACGTGGCTCCATTTTTTGTTTTGGCTGTGCTCCTTAACTGAATCTTTCCCTAGAAGAGTCTGGCTGGTGCGTCAATATGGCAAGAAAATTGAGGAGATGCACGGTTTGTCAATGGTTGAGACTCACTGCTGTGAGAGTGCGTAAAATCTGTACTGTGTCAGGTCCTTCAATTGCAGTGTCGGCGGTAGACGCAGGGGTTAGGAGTTTGGCGGCTTCTGCAGTTTCCAGTGCAGGAACAGAAGCAAGAACAGGCAGCAGTTCAGCTCTGGTTTTGGTGGGAACTTCCGCCATTTTAGATAAGGCAACAGATTTGGGGCATGCTGCAGGGAAGCCCTCGCACCTTGCTCGTTCAGATTCGGGAGAGCCTGAGGGAACACACGAAGGGGTCCCTTCAGGGGGATTTCCTCCTGAGTTTTTCTTGGTTATGTGTAAGGCCTTTTTATTAAGGTAATCATCCCCTCTTCAGTTAGTGGCCCCAGAAGTGACCAAGGAGTCTCTTTCTAGCACAAAAAGGGCCAGGATCAGGAAGAAACCCTGGGATTGGATACAGAGCCCTTTATGACAAATCTACAGGCTCTGGATATGGACACAGAGGACTTTGGAGGTGAGGATGCAGGTTTTTCTGTGATGGAAGATTTGCCTCCAGAGGAGGACCCATCTGTAACATAGTAACATAGTAGATGACGGCAGAAAAAGACCTGCATGGTCCATCCAGTCTGCCCACAAGATAAATTCATATGTGTATACCTTACCTTGATTTGTACCTGTCTTTTTCAGGACACAAACCGTATAAGTCTGCCCAGCAGGATTCCCCGCCTCCCAACCACCAGTCCCGCCTCCCATCACCGGCTCTGTCACAGACCGTATAAGTCTGCCCTCCACTATCCTCGCCTCCCAACTACCAACCCCTCTTCCCCCCACCTGCTCCGCCACCCAATTTCGGCTAAGCTTCTGAGGATCGATTCCTTTATGTATATCCCACGCATGTTTGAATTCCATTACCGTTTTCATCTCCACCACCTCCTGCGGGAGGGCATTCCAAGCATCTACCACCCTCTCTGTGAAAAAATACTTCCTGACATCTTTCCTGAGTCTGCCCCCCTTCAATCTCATTTCATGTCCTCTAGTTCTACCGCCTTCCCATCTCTGGAAAAGATTTGTTTGCGGATTAATACCTTTCAAATATTTGAACGTCTGTTTCCATATCATCATGCTGATCAATCCATAGACTGGTGGGTTGTGTCCATCTACCAGCAGGTGGAGATAGAGAGCAATCCTTTTGCCTCCCTATATGTGGTCATGTGCTGCCGGAAACTCCTCAGTATGTTCTCTATCTCAGCAGGTGGTGGTCACACACAGCAGCAGCTCTGGCTAGGCCTCCAAGCCTAATTTTTAGGTTTTGTTGAGTGCCTGGGGTTGAGGGCTCTTCTTGAGCAAGTGCAAACCTGGTGGTGCCAGGTCCCTCCTTTTCTCCCCCCTCCCGCTGGCTCCATTAAAAAAAAAAAATAATAATAAATTTTGGACGTCCTTAAGGGCGTTTATTTCGACGTTTATTTAAACGTTTATTGCAGCTACTCACTGGGACACCAGGTCGTTACAGCTCGGAGCGAGAAGCAGGTAATTTTTACCTTTTTATAGCGGGCAGGGGGTTCCCCGATTGATCTCCACGTGGCCTATGGCGTCGGAGGGCGAGGGCGCGAAGAATCGCTCCCCGGACCGCGTGTGCGCTTCTGGCGGGGATGCGGGGGTTTTAAAGTCTGATTCGCCCTTGTTGGGTGTCAGTTTGGAGGCCGGTCAGTGTCCCGGGTCTTCCTCCGGCGTGGCGGTTTTTCCCGCCATAAACGCCCATCCCCCGCTGCTCGCCTCCGCCATCTTGGCCGGCCACTCTGCTCGGACGGCTTCTTCTTGGGCCACCCTTGAGCTGGGAGACGTTCATGCCATGGCCGCCCTTGATTTGGGCGACGGCAAAAAAGCGGCTAAAGTTAAGCGCCGTTCTTCCCACGCGGCTCCTTCGCGGAGTGTCGCGCCGGATGCCATCTTGGATGCGCAGCATGTTGCTCCCCCGCTCTTGCGAGCGCCGGTTGAGGGTTCGTCTAGGGCTGTGGCCCAGGCTGCTGAAATACACAGTCTGGGGGGTTTCTCCCCCGAGTTTATTTTGCTGCTGCATCAGGCTTTCCTTATGCAAAACGCTGCCCCTTCTCCCTTGTCCGATAACGGGGTTGAGGCCCCCGGAAGTAAACGCCCTCGGGTGGATTCCCAGGCCTTAGAGGACGCTGTTTCCTCTGATGTAGATGAGGGCAGCGTATCTGAGTTCTCCCAACGGTCCTTTGGGGATTCCTTGGAGGAGACGGATTCCCGCTCGGATGGAGCGGATGACCCCTCTGCAGCGCGGATCTTTCGCTCAGAGGATTTGCCCAACCTGTTACTGCAGGTCATGAGTATTTTGAAGATTTCCTCGCCAGAGGACGTCTCTCCCTCAGCCCCTGTTGGCTCTGCCATTATGCTGGGGACGAAGCGCCCGCCTAGAACCTTCCACGTGCATGATGCCATGCACACCTTAATTTCGGCTCAATGGGATGTCCCGGAAGCGAGCCTCAAAGTGGCTAGGGCTATGTCCCGCCTCTATCCTTTGCCTGAAAGTGAACTTGAGGCCTTTCTTTGGCCTACCGTGGATTCTTTAATCACTGCGGTGACTAAGAAGACGGCGTTGCCGGTAGAAGGTGGCACGGCCCTAAAGGACGCCCAAGACAGAAGATTGGAAGCGGCTTTAAGGTCGTCCTTTGAGGCGGCTGCCTTAAGTTTGCAGGCCTCAGTTTGCGGCTCCTATGTGGCCAGGGCGTGCCTGACTATGGTGCAGCGGGCTTCCCCCTCGGATCCTTCCTTGAGGGCTGACTGGCCGGCCCTGGAATCGGGCTTGGCTTATTTGGCAGACTTACTGTATGATGTCTTGAGAGCCTCGGCTAAAGGCATGGCTCAGACAGTCTCTGCGCGGCGGTGGCTTTGGCTGAAACATTGGTCTGCGGACCACGCCTCTAAGTCCCGCCTGGCTAAGTTGCCTTTTAAAGGCAAGCTGCTCTTTGGGGTCGAGCTGGATAAAATCGTGACCGATCTCGGCACGTCTAAGGGCAAGAGGTTACCAGAGGTCAGGGCTCGGGCCAGTGCTCGCCCCGGTATCTCCAGAGGACGGTTTCAAGAAGCCCGTCGGTACCGCCCGGGCAAGTCGGGCTTTTCTGCCCCCTCTCCCCCAAGCAGCATTCCTTTCGCAGAGACCGCCGTCCCGGAGGTACGCCCTCCGGTCCTCCCCCAGGGTCTCGTACCCAATGACGGGGTCCTGGTCCATGGCCCAGTGCAGATTGGAGGATGACGCCTGTCCTCGTTTCTGGGTGAGTGGACCAAAGTAACTTCAGACGCTTGGGTGCTGGAAGTCATCAGAGACGGCTACAAGTTAGAGTTCTGCCGACCCTTAAGAGACGGGTTTGTACTGTCTCCCTGCAAGTCTCCGGTCAAAGCTGTGGCAGTGCAGCAGACCTTGGACAACCTGATCCGCCTGGGTGCGGTCGTTCCGGTGCCAGAAAATCAGACTGGCAAGGGACGTTACTCCATTTACTTTGTGGTACCAAAGAAAGGAGGTTCTGTTCGGCCTATCCTCGACCTCAAAGGGGTCAATCGGGCCTTGAAAGTGCGGCACTTTCGCATGGAGACTCTCCGCTCTGTTATAGCGGCAGTGAAGGCAGGAGAGTTCTTGGCTTCCTTGGACATCAAGGAAGCATACCTGCATATTCCCATCTGGCCTCCTCATCAACACTTTCTGCGTTTTGCAGTCCTGGGCCGACACTTCCAGTTCAGAGCCCTCCCTTTCGGGTTGGCTACTGCTCCGCGGACCTTCTCTAAAGTAATGGTGGTCATCGCGGACTTCCTGCGAAAGGAAGGAGTACAAGTCCATCCTTATCTGGACGACTGGTTGATCCCAGCCCCCTCTTATGCAGAGTGCGGCAAAGCTGTGGACCGGGTGGTTGCTCTTTTGAGCTCCCTGGGGTGGATCATCAACTGGAAGAAGAGCCAGCTGCGCCCGACTCAGTCCCTGGAGTATCTGGGAGTTCGATTCGACACCCAAGTGGGCAGAGTGTTCCTGCCAGACAATCGGATTGTCAAGCTTCAGGCTCAGGTGGACCAGTTCCTAGTAGCCTCTCCTCTTCGGGCTTGGGACTATGTGCAGCTGTTGGGCTCTATGACGGCCACGATGGAAGTAGTGCCCTGGGCCAGGGCTCATATGAGACCACTACAACACTCTCTGCTGCAGCGCTGGACTCCGATGTCGGAGGGTTATGCTGTGCGCCTTCCCTTGGACCCAGCAGTGCGCAAGGCGCTGAGCTGGTGGTCGCAGACAGACAAGTTGTCTGCAGGAATGCCTCTGGTGACCCCGGAGTGGATTGTCGTCACGACGGACGCCTCTTTGTCGGGCTGGGGAGCCCACTGCTTGGGAAGGACAGCGCAGGGGCTCTGGTCTCCTGCAGAGGCAAAGTGGTCTATCAACCTCCTGGAACTCAGAGCCATTCGGTTGGCGCTTTTGGAGTTCATCCCGGTACTGGCGTTGAAGCCAGTACGGGTCCTGTCGGACAATGCCACGGCTGTGGCCTATGTCAACCGCCAGGGAGGTACCAAGAGCGCCCCTCTAGCCAAGGAGGCCATGAATCTATGCCAGTGGGCGGAAGCGAACCTGGAACAGCTGTCAGCGGCCCACATTGCCGGAGTCATGAATGTCAAGGCGGACTTTCTCAGTCGCCATACCTTGGAGCCCGGAGAGTGGCAGCTATCTGCTCAGGCGTTCTTGGACATCACGAAGCGCTGGGGCCAGCTGAGCCTAGATCTGATGGCGTCATCGGCCAATTGCCAAGTGCCGCGCTTTTTCAGCAGAGGACGGGACCCTCGATCCCTGGGAGTAGATGCTCTTCTCCAACAGTGGCCGACACAAGAGCTTCTCTATGTGTTCCCGCCCTGGCCCATGTTGGGCAGGGTGCTAGACCGCGTGGCAAAGCATCCGGGCCGGATAATCCTGGTGGGTCCGGACTGGCCCAGACGTCCCTGGTATGCGGACTTGATCAGGCTCTCAGTCGACGATCCTCTGCGGCTGCCAGTGGAGCAGGGCCTGTTACATCAGGGTCCCGTGGTGATGGAGGATCTCTCCCCCATTGGTCTTACGGCCTGGCTATTGAGCGGCAGCGTCTGAGAAAGAAGGGCTTCTCAGACAAGGTCATCGCCACTATGCTGAGAGCGAGGAAGCGCTCTACTTCTACTGCTTACGCCAGGGTTTGGCATATCTTTGCAGCGTGGTGTGAAGCAAGCTCACTTTCTCCCTTCACGGCTCCAATTTCTTCAGTGTTGGCGTTCCTGCAAGAAGGTCTGGAGAAAGGCCTGTCGCTCAGTTCCCTTAAAGTCCAGGTAGCGGCTCTGACTTGCTTCAGGGGCCGCCTGAAGGGTGTTTCCCTGGCTTCGCAGCCAGATGTGGTGCGCTTTCTCAAGGGAGTTAATCACCTGCGCCCTCCTCTGCACTCAGTGGTGCCTGCGTGGAATCTCAACCTGGTGCTAAGAGCATTGCAGAAGCCGCCTTTTGAACCCTTGTCGAGGGCATCTCTGAAAGACCTGACGTTGAAAGCAGTCTTTTTGGTGGCTATCACTTCAGCCAGAAGAGTTTCCGAGCTCCAGGCGCTCTCATGTAGAGAGCCTTTTCTGCAGTTCACTGAGGCAGGAGTGACTATTCGCACAGTGCCTTCCTTCCTGCCCAAGATTGTTTCTCGCTTCCATGTGAATCAGCAGCTCTGTCTCCCTTCCTTTCGTAGGGAGGACTACCCAGAGGAATACTCTGCTCTCAAATATCTGGATGTGAGACGTGTCATCATCAGATACTTGGAAGTGACCAATGATTTCCGGAAATCGGATCATCTGTTTGTCCTGTTTGCAGGTCCTCGTAAGGGTCTGCAGGCTGCTAAGCCTACAGTGGCAAGATGGGTCAAGGAAGCCATTGCAGCGGCTTATGTGGCCGCAGGGAAGGTGCCGCCTATCCAGCTGAAGGCTCACTCCACTAGAGCTCAGGCGGCCTCGATGGCAGAGGCCGGGTCCGTCTCCTTGGAAGAGATTTGCAAGGCGACAACTTGGGCTTCGGCCCATACCTTCTCCAGGCATTACCGCTTGACTGTGGCTGCTCAGGCGGAGGCCCGGTTTGGAGCTTCAGTGTTGCGGTCAGGGATTTCTATGTCCCGCCCTGGGTGAGTACTGCTTCGGTACATCCCACCAGTCTATGGATTGATCAGCATGATGATATGGAAGGTAAAATTATGTATCATACCTGATAATTTTCTTTCCATTAATCATAGCTGATCAATCCATAGCCCCTCCCAGATATCTGTATTGTTTATATTCTGGTTGCATTTCAGGTTCAAGTTTAGTCTTCAGTTCCTGTTCAGGAGGACTTCGTGTTCAAGTTTTTCAATGAATTCTTCAAGAGTTGAGACGAATTTGTGTTACAGTGAGCTGCTGCATTCCTCTCCCCTCCGTTTTACGGGGCTGGATTGAGACTTAAATTCTGCCGGCGCTCCCTCCCGCTTCATGCGGCAGTAGGGCAGTTTTGTACCCCTCCCGCTTCGGCGGTGTTAGGGTCAGTCAGCTCCTCCCGCGGTTGCGGTTGCAGGATAAGCCAGATCCCCCCGCATCGGCGGGTGTGGTGTCCCTCTCCCGCTCCGCGGGGATGAGCTGGACGGATTCCCCTCCCCCACTTGTGTGGGGATGAGCTGGGTTAATTCCCCTCCCCCGTTTCGGCGGTGGTGAGCTGGGCAGAGTGTCCCTTCGTGGGTGTAATTCTCTAAGTGCTGAGTCCTGCGGATGGAGCTTTGATATCGACATACTGAGGAGTTTCCGGCAGCACATGACCACATATAGGGAGGCAAAAGGATTGCTCTCTATCTCCACCTGCTGGTAGATGGACACAACCCACCAGTCTATGGATTGATCAGCTATGATTAATGGAAAGAAAATTATCAGGTATGATACATAATTTTACCATCATATCACCCCTGTTTCTCCTTTCCTCCAGGGTATACATGTTCAGGTCAGCAAGTCTCTCTTCATACGTCTTGGAACGCAAATGCCATACCATTCTCGTAGCTTGGGTCTTTCACATGGAAGCTTTGGTGGCTGACGCGTTGAATTTTGAAGATGTACCAGCAGCTACGGAGCAGTGCAAGGTCGATCCCTTGTTCAAGGGGGTTCGCAAGGCTGGCAGATCTTTTCCTATGCATCAGGACATAAGGGATATTGTCCAGGCGCAGTGGGGATAACCCAGGTGCTCTTTTCAGGTTAGCTCGCTCCATGGTTTGTCTTTACCCTGTGCCAGAACAGGACACGGACTGGCTTAAGCCCCTGGTAGTAGATGCAGTGAGTAAGAAGAATTCCGTACTGGTGGATGGAGGCACAGCTCTCCGAGACCCTCAGGATCACCGGATTGACACGCTATTGAAGCATTGTTTTGATGTTTCGGCCCTAGCAGTGCAGATGGCTATTTCTGGAGCCTTGGTGGCGTGCATGTGTTTCCGGTAGTCAGAAAGAGTGTTGGATAGGGCTTCAGATGATTTTTCCTTAGGGGACCAGGAAGTAGCTAAGATTGAGATGGGGGTCAGCTTTCTTGTCAAGTGCTCTTTATGATTTGCTACGTGCATCAGTGAAGTCAATGGCATTAGGTGTGGCAGTGCGCTGGACCCGGCTGCACATGTGGTCGGCGGATATGGCTTCAGCTTCGAAGTCCAAGTTCAGTGAGTAAGTTCCCTTTCAGGGATTCCTTGCTGTTTGGTGATGAGTTGGACAAGTTGGTTAAGAGTTTGGGGAATTCTAAAGTTCCTTGTCTTCCAGAGGATCGGCCATAACACTTTAGTCGGGGCAGGTCGACCTTTAGAGGATGGGGACGTGACATGAGGCTTTTCATGTTGGAAGAGGGGCTACTTTTCAGCAATCTCGTTACTAATGTACACAGTCCTTTCGTGGGGGACGGCGCAGGAGATGCGACGGGAGTTTTTCCTGTCAAGTTCAAACTTGCCCCACACAATGACGGTGTATGGGCCCATCCAGTAGGTGCCAGATTAAGGGAGTTCTTGGGGAGGTGGGCCCAAATCACTTCAGATTGCAGGGTCCTCGAGATCATTCGCGACAGTTATGCGTTAGTTTGCCCACTCTCTTCCGGACTTTTTTTTTTTCTTTTTGGAATCCCCTTGTTGTTTGAGAGGAAAGGTTCTAGCAGTCAGAGAAACCTTGGGCAGATTGGTCAGTTTGCGGGCAGTCTGTCCAATTCCAGAACTCGAGCGGGGCACAGGCAGGTACTCCATTTACTTTATGGTGCCAAAACAAAAAAAAGGATGGTTCCAGTTGGGCATTTCAGATCTTGCCTTTCCACATGGAAACATTGTGGTCGGTTATTCTGTGCATTCTGGAGAGTTTCTCACAGCCCTGGACTTGACAGAGGCCTAGTTGCATATTCCCATACGGCAAGCACACCAGCGTTTCCTTCGCTTTGCAGTACTCTGTCAGCATTTTCAGTTTTGTGCGATGCTGTTCGAACTAGCGATGGCTCCGAGGATGTTTACCAAAATTATGATAGTTGTAGCGCGACTCTTCACAAACGAGGCATTCTAGTTTATCCTTATCTGGACAACTGGTTGATTTGTGCAAATTCATACCAGGAAAGTTGCAGGGTGACGGCTCAAGTGGTGCAGTTCTTGGAGTCCTTAGGTTGGGTGATCAATTTGCTCAAGAGCTCTCTAGTTCCGTCTCGGACCTTGGAATACCTGGGGATCTTGTTTGACACGTGGCGGGAAAGGTATATTTCCCACTGTCACTTATCATCAAGTTGCAGTCTCAAGTGAAAGTTCTCCTGGGTCAGACGGTACCCTGCGCTCAGGATTATCTTCAGGTTCTGGTGTTTATGGTGGTAGCCATAAAAGCGGTACTGTGGGCCAGGACTCACATGCGGAGTCTCCAGCTTTTTCTTCTCTCCAGGTGGTCACCTCAGACAAACTCCTTGGCGATCAGGCTACCTTTACCCAGCGGGGGTACGTCGGGATCTCCGGTGGTGGCTTCGGAGCAGCATCTTGTCCAAAGGTGTGAGGTTGGACCCTCCTTGTTAGACAGATGTGACCACTGATGCCAGTCTCAGGGGCTGGGGAGCTCTCTGTCTGGGTCAGCTAGTGCAGGGATGTTGGTCGGTGGAGGAAGCGAGTCTATCCATCAATCTGTTAGAGATTAGAACGATTTGTCTAGCATTGTTGGAATTTTGCGACCTCATAGAGGGCAAGGTGGTTCGAGTGTTGTCCAACAATGCAACAGCGGTAGCGTACTTCAATCATCAAGGAGGTACAAATAGTTTTCAGCTTGCGAGGGAGATGATGGTGCTCCTATCATGGTCGTAATGCCATTTTGAAGATCTTGCTGCATCACATGTGGCAAGAGTTGGATCCGGGAGAATGGTTTCTCAGTTCTGTGGTATTCAAAACAATAGTTCACTGGTGGTGTTTGCCGGTGAGGGACAATGGCAATTCAGTGGAATGCCAAAGTGCCACGCTTCTTCAGTTGCTGGAAGGAACGGACCTCGGTTGGGCTTGGATGCTTTTCATCCATGGCCAACGGAGCTTCTGTTTGCATTTCCTTCCTAACCTCTGTTGGATCGGGTACTTTAAAGAATTTTTTTTTTAAACACGGCCTGGTGATCCTTGTAGCTCTGGATTGGCCAAGGTGTCCTTGGTACGTGGACCTTTCATCGTTGTCTGGTGTTACCCAAGCTAAGGCTTCCAGACTCGGTGAGGCTGCTGTCTCAGGGGCCAGTTCTTATGCTGAATCCGGCTCGATTTTGTCTTACAACTTGGCTCTTGAAAGGGCTCAGTTATGGAAGTACGAGTTCTCTGCGGAGGTGATTGGTACAATGTTACGTTCACAGATTTTCAGAAAGCTTTTGATAAAGTTCCTCATGAGAGACTCCTGAGAAAATTAAAGAGTCATGGGATGGAGGCAAGATTCTGGTGTGGATTAGGAATTGGTTATTGGACAGTAAAGAGAGGGTAAGGTTAAATGGTCATTTCTCTCAGTAGAGGAGAGTGATTTGTGGAGTTCCGCAGGGATCTGTACTGGGACTGGTGGTATTTAACATATTTATAAATGATATGGAAATCAGAACAATGAGTGAGGTGATCAAATTTGCAGATGATAGAAAACTGTTCAAGGTTGTTAAAACACGTGCAGACTGTGAAATATTGCAGGAAGACCTTAGGAAATAGGAATACTGGGTGTCCAAATGGCAGATGAAATTTAATGTGGACAAATGCAAGGTGATGCACATTGGAAAGAATAATCCAAATCACAGTTACCTGATGCTATGGTCCACCTTAGGGGTCAGTGCTCAAGAAAAAGATCTGGGTGTCATTGTAGATAATACGCTGAAATCTTCTGCTCAGTGTGCAGAGGCGGCCAAAAAAAATGCTAGCAATTATTAGGAAAGGGATGTTGAATAAGACCGAAAATACTATAATGTCTTTGTTTCGTTCCATGGTGCGTCCGCACCTTGAGTATTGTGTTCAGTTGTGGTCGCCGTATCTCAAAAAAGATATTGCGAAATTAGAAAAGGTTCAAAGAAGAGCGACTAAAATGATAAAAGGGGATGGAACTCCTCTCGTATGAGGAAAGGCTAAAGAGGTTAGGGCTCTTCAGCTTGGAAAAGAGACAAAGATATGATTGAGATCTACAAAATCCTGAGTGGTGTAGAACGAGTAGAAGTAAATCAATTTTTAACTCATTCCAAAAGTACAAAGACTAGGGGACACTCGAGAAAGTTACATGGAAATACTTTTAAAACAAATAGGAGGAAATATTTTTTCACTCAACGAATAGTTAAGCTCTGGACCTCCTTGCTGGAGGAAGTGTTAACAGTGGTTAGTGTATCTGGGTTTAAAAAAGGTTTGGACAAATTCCTGGAGGAAAAGTTCATAGTCTGCCATTGAGACAGACTTGGGAAGCAACTGCTTGCCCTGGGATTTGTAGTATAGAGTGTTGCCACGATTTGGATTTCTGCCAGGTACTTGTGACCTGACTAGGCCACTGTTACAGGATACTGGGCTAGATGGACCATTGGTCTGACCCAGTATGGCTACTCTTATGTTCAGTCTACTCCCTTAGTGTATATGCACGTTTGGCGGATTTTTGAAGCCTGGTGTGAGGATTGTAAGATTTCTTCCTTGAATGCTTTGGTATCACAAGTACGGCTTAGCCTTAGCTTCCCTGAAAATTCAGGTAGCGGCTTTGGCTTATTATCAGGGATATGTCAAGGGCCAGTCTTTGGCTACTCATCTGGATATAGTTCAGCTTCTAAGAGGTGTGAATCTCATGCGTCTGCCTAGGCGGACTCCTTTTCCTTCTTGGGATATTAATCTATTTCTCTCGGTTCTTACTGGTCCTCCTTTTGAACTGCTAGCTTCTGTCTCCATTAAGGACTTTATTTTGAAAGCGATCTTCTTGGTTGCTATCTCGTCAGCACAGCGTGTGTCAGAATTTCAGGCTTTGTCATTCAGACCTTCTTTTTGGGAGTTCCTGACAAATCGGTTGGTTTTGCGACCGTTCCTTTTTTTTCTACCAAAAGTGGTCTCTTCATTTCATGTTAATCTGTCCTTGGTTTTGTCGTCCCTTGGCTCTTCCACGAGGTCAGAGGAGCAGCGATCGTTGAGTAAGCTGCATGTCCGAAGAGTGTTGCAATGGTATGTAAGACAGACAGAGGGGTTTTGGCAATCAGATCGTCTCATCTTGATAGGCGGTGGTCGCAAGGGGATGGCGGCATCAAAGGCTACGCTAGCAAGGTGGATTATGGAAGTCATTGTTTCTGCTTATATTTTGAAGAGTAAATCAATTCCCGGTGGAATTAAAGTTTATTCCACCAGAGTACAGGCTGCGTCTTAGCCGGAGTGTTCTTTGGTTTCTCCAGTAGACGTTTGCAAGGCGGCAGTTTGGTCTTTGCTGCATTCGTTTATTCGGCATTACAGAGTGGATGTACAGGTGCGCCAGCACACAGTGTTTGGTCAACGGGTTCTGTTGGTGGGGCTGCAATGGTCCTCTCTTAAGTGATTGGTACTTCCCACCAGTCATGCTGGGCCGATCCAGAGGGATGATAAGGAAAAATTAGGTCTTACCTGCTAATTTGCTTTCCTTTAGTCCCTCCAGACCGGCCCTGCTCCCTCCCTTGGCAGATTGGTTTGTCGATAAAGTTCTGTGTCCTTGTCTCTGTGGAAACAGTTTTTCTCCTTAAAAAACAAATGTAAACAAGCAAATTCATTATGTATGTATATATAATTATGCACTAGGTGTTGGTCAAAGGCAGTGTGCGTTTGCACTGTCCATGTCCATGGCTGTATATAGTCCAGCAGCACACAGATGTTGATCTTCATTCTTGCTTTGTTACTGATATACTGAGGCTTGGAGCTGGACTCTTATTGGCTTTCAAGTTTCAATGTCCTCAGTCTCCACCTGCAGGAAGGCATGCACAACCCACCGGCATGCTGGGCCAGTTCGGAGGGAATAAAGGAAAGCAAATTAGCAGGTAGGACCTAATTTCTCCATATGTTAATATATGGAACAATACATTTTCGATAGCAGATCCACAAATGTGGAACAAATTACCGGGTTACTTGAGACTGTGTAGCAGTAGGGTTCAATTCAGTAAGTTCCTAAAGACATATTTGTTTGAACATGCATGGGGCTGATTTGTTTTATCTTGAATATTGTATAATTCAGTTTCTGTTACTGTTTCATTGTTTTTATTATGTATGTTGATTTGTGATCCACCTAGTTGTAGGCGGACTAGAATTTTTAAATAAATATATATTCCAAGAATTGAAAGCTATTCTTTGGTGTGAGAGGTCGCTCTAACATCTGCTTCCCCATGGCACTGCCATGATGCTGAAAGCCATCAAGTTTTGCTGACACTTCAGGCTGTTTTTTTTTTCTGCTTTTTAGGAGGACTGTGATGTGGAGAATGTGTGGGAGATGGGAGGCCTGAGTATCCTAACCTCTGTACCTATAACCCCTAGGGTGGTTTGCTTTTTGTGTGCCAGCAGTGGACATTTAGAGGTAAGACATTTTAGTTATGCTTTTATTTAGGATTTTGCATAAATGAGGCAATGCACGCATGATATCAAGTGGAACTTCTTTAGTAGCTAGCAAGGTCGGTAGACTACTCTCCTGTTTTCAGTCACAGAGAATAGTGGAAGAGGGCAAGAGTGTTCAAGCAGAATTTAATAACATCAGAGGATGCTGGAGGTGATGCCAGTGATTGGACCTATATATTTTTTTGTATTTATGTAGATATAGGTAAATAGATACATTGATAATTTAATTATTATATTTTAACACTACTGGAGTTCTAGTAGTTTATTACTGAATTACATTTTTGAAAATAGAGATTTTTGCTCTTGAATAGCAAATTAAGAGTCTATAAGAGATTAGATTTTTACATTTTGTTGATTATAAGAGTTTCCTTGATAGTAGATGAGAGAAGGATGTATATTTGGAAAGTTAAGGTGATCAGTTTGTTTCTTTCCTCTTCTCCTGTAGTTTGTGTATTGCCAAGTATGCTGTGAACCCTTCCACAAGTTTTGCTTGGAGGAGAGTGAGCGCCCCATAGAGGAACAGCTAGAGAACTGGTGCTGTCGTCGCTGCAAGTTTTGTCATGTGTGTGGCAGGCAGCACCAGGCCACAAAGGTAGGAGTAGCTAATTACCTTATAGATGTCCCTTATCTGTTTCCTGTTGCCAGGAACTGTTGTCATTCAGTTCTGCTTCGTGACAAAGAAAAAGTGGTATTTCTGACAGCAGTGATATAGAGTAATATGCAGCAAAGTGACTCCAGGAGGTGTTTTTCATGAGAACAAGATTTCACGCTGAAATCTCGCATGTTGCACAAACTGCATTAGGTTGATGTGTGTATTTTCTTTTCTTTGGTTAGGACTGAACAGTCTTGCCCCTTCTAAGACCAGTCTTCACATTCTAAATTCCTGCACAATTGCTGTCTTTTTTTTAATTTTTATTTAAATGAGAAGTTTTTATTGAATATATGCTAGAGAACAACATAGAACATAGGCAGTCATTTCCACAAATCCAGCATAACAGGTCCTCCTAGATACATACAACTCCTCTTTTTATTGAATGGGTGTTATAAAGCAAACCCTAAACCCATCTCCCTCACCCCCCACCCCAAAAAAAGGACAAAGAAAAAGAGAGAGCACCCATCAAGTCCATACCAAGCTAGTACCACCATGCACAAAAGAAAAGAAAAAGATAGTATTCAGTATCCTTATTCACCCACAAAGTTCAAATTGCAAACAGAACCACATATCTTTTCCCATTTAGCAAAGCTGTTGCGCCTAATGGCAGTCAGCTTCTCCAGTTTATAAACCTCTCCATTTTGATGATAAAGGAACTGCAGGGCTCTTCTACTCAGAAGCCAAAGTCAGTTTAGTAGCGTGCAGCAGAGACAAACCAGGAGAATCTGGTGTTTACGCAATCCTAGAATGTTCCTATTCAAAAGATAGATCCTTGGATCCCAGAGAATTGCCAGACCAGTAGTCCATTTAATCTGAAAATGAATTGTATTCCAAAAATCTGTGACTTTGAGCAGGACCACCAAATATATGTCCCATAGTGCCCCAGGCTCCACAGTCCCCCCCAGCACAATGGTGAGGATTGAGGAAACCAACGGCAAAGATGATCAGGGATTAAATGCCAACAATATAATATTTTAACATTGTTCTCTTTGAAATTTGAGGCTATCACAATTTTAGCTAGAGATTGCTTCATAACATTCCACTCCTCCTTAGTGTAAGTCACTCCAAGTTCCTGTTCCCATTTGCTTCTATGACTCAGCTCAGGGGCCCTAAGATCCCTGAGGTAACCATAGAGTGTACCCACCAAAAGCTTAGATCAACCATCTAAAATCCTCATAGACATCCACTAAAAAAGGAATAAGGGCTCGTTGATTGTGATCTAAATCTGTTGGAGGACAGTAAATGCACTAGCTGGAGGTAGGCATAATGGTGTGAATGTAGAAGCTCATACTCCCTGGCCAAGGTTTGAAAAGATATTAACTTATCATTGTCATCATACAATTGCCTCCATTTCTGCAACCCCTTCTTCTGTTCCCAAGTTCTGTAAACCAAGGGACAAGACTCAGAGGAAACTCTGGATTGTAAAAGATTGGGGAGTAGAGTGAAAACTGGAAATCCACCACAGTACTCAGCATATCCCAAATCTTAAAAGTATGAGTAATCATGGACTGATCCTCATGCAGAAACCCTGTGCCTCCAAGGAAGCCAAAACAAGAAATGCAGGGTGACTGACCCCGTCTGATGCTGCTCAATATGTATCCACAACTTATGATCATGATGCTGAAAACACTCACTAGCAGATTTAGCTTGAGCTGCCCTAGTTCCTCAATTTAGGGACCCCCAGCCCACAACGCTCAGAAGCTCTAAATAAAATTCTATGAGAAAACCTGGGCTTTCTGTCACAACAAATAAATTTATGTATTCTACCCTGAAGAGAAGTGAGAACCTGACGCGAGACCTCAACTGTCAATACTTGAAAGAAATATACAGGTTCATTTTCGAAAGAGAAGGACGCCCATCTTTCGACACAAATCGGTATAATCGAAAACCGATTTTGGACATCCCCAACTGCTTTCCGTCGCAGGGAGGCCAAAGTTCAAGGGGGCGTATCGGAGGCGTAGCGAAGGCGGGTCTTGGGCATGACTAATACATGGACGTCCTCGACCCATAATGGAAAAAAAAACAGGACGTCCCTGACGAGCACTTGGACGACTTTACCTGGTCCTGTTTTTCTTATGACCAAGGCACAAAAAGGTGGCCAAAATGACCAGATGACCACCAGAGAGAATCGGGGATGACCTCCCCTTACTCCCCCAGTGGTCACTGACCCCCTCCTACCCTCAAAAACATCTTTCAAAATATTTTTTGCCAGCCTCAGATATCATACTCAGGTCCATGACAGCAGTATGCAGGTCCCTGGAGCAGTTTTAGTGGGTGCAGTGCACTTCAGGCAGGCGGACCCAGGCCCATCCCCCTCCCTACCTGTTACATTTGTGGAGGAAACAGCGAGCCCTCCAAAACTCACCAGAAACCCACTGTACCCACATCTAGGTGCCCTCCTTCACCTGTAAGGGCTATGGTAGTGGTGTACAGTTGTGGGTAGTGGGTTTTAGGGGGGGGGTTTGGGGGGGCTCAGCACACAAGGTAAGTGAGCTATGTTCCTGGGAGTATTTTATGAAGTCCACTGTAGTGCCCCCTAGGGTGCCCGCTTGGTGTCCTGGCATTTCAGGGGGACCAGTGCACTAGAAATGCTGGCTCCTCCCACGACCAAAGGGCTTGCATTTGGTCGTTTCTGAAATGGGCATCCTTGGTTTCCATTATCGCCGAAAATCAGGGACGACCATTTCTAAGGACGACAAAAATTTCAAGATTTGAACGTCCCCGACCGTATTGTCGAAACGAAAGATGGACTTCCATCTTGTTTCAATAATATGGGTTTCCCCACCCCTGCATCGGGACGTTTTACGAGGACATCCTCAGCAAAACTTGGGCATCCCTTTCGATTATGCCCCTCGTAACCTAGGCAAAACATTCATTTTAATAGAAGTAATTCTATAAATCCAAGTCAATGTTTGAGTCTTCCATTTCTCCAAGTCTTTGCAAATAGCTAAAAAAAAAGTCTGGTATAATTAGCTTCATATAATTGGGAGTAATTTGCTCACAACCAAACCCCTAAATATTTCAATTCATTAGACACATCTAAATGGAAAAAAGAACTGCAACCACAACCTCATGAGCTCATCTGTATTAATATTAAGTGCTTCTGGCTTACTAATATTGATCTTAAATCCAGAGACCTGAGAATATGCTGCCAAATCAGAAATCAGTTTAGCTAAGGTCTTGCCACGGTTCCAAGAATGTTTACCAAGGTTATGAGGGTGGTGATGCCTTTCCTTCAGCACCAGGGAATCAAAGTTCACCTGTACCTCGACAGCCAGCTCATTTGTGTGTCGTCCTATTCGGACAATGTGATGGCGACAGACAAAGTTGTCTCTCTTCTGCAGTCGGATTGGATGATAAATTTTGAGAAATTTAGACTAATTCCATCATAGATGCTGGAGTGTCTGGGCATTCTATTTGACACAGAAAGGGAGAGTATCTTCCTCACTGAGTGCAGGAGGTCAAAGCTGGTTCAACAGATTCATCTTCTCAGTCAGTGACTGCGACGATGAGGACAGGAGGCCCTCCTCTCAGTCAGCTAGAGTACCCAGTGCCTCCAGAGCTTCACAGTGATGCAGTTCTAGTCCATTCTTTTTTTTCCTCTTGTGGGAGGATGTCGTCACGAGTTTGGAGAGAGGTGAGCCAAAATCATGTCGGACTAGTGGATTCTAGATATTCTTACAGAAGGTTACAAGTTGGAGTTCTCCTGCCTGGTTGCTCCTCTCTTCTTGCGGTCGAGGTTTGGAACACAGTAGGTTCCTTGCTGGCGCTCTGAGCCATTGTTACAGTTCCCCAGACTGAACAGGGACAAGGCAGATTATCTGTCTAAAGAAGCAAGGTACCTTTCGTCCAGTCTTTGATCTCAAAGGTCTAAACCGCTGCTTTTGAGTGGCCAGCTTTTGTATGGAAACCATAAGAGCAATCATAGCCTTATTTCAAGTGGGAGAATTTCTCACCACCCTCAATCTGAAGGAGATGTACTTGCATCAGTGGTTTCTACATTGTTCGGCACTTGGCCATCCACTTCCTTGAGGCTTTGTCCTTTGGTCTTGCCATAACACCAAAAATGTTTACCAAGGTTATGGTGGTGGTGGCTTCCTTCCTTCGGTACCTGTCTTTCGACGACTGGCTCGTTCATGCGTCATCCTATTTGGACAGCTTGGCAGCAACGGACAAAGTTGTCCATCTTCGTAGTCATTGAGTTTGGTGATCAATTTTGAGAAGAGCAGACCAACTCCGCAGACGCTGGAGTTTTTGGGCATTCTATTCAACACAGCATGGGAGAGAATCTTCCTCACAGAGCGCAGGAGGTCCAATCTGGTTCAACAGATTCATTGTCTTTTTTTTTTTTTTTTTTTTGTCAAGGCAGGCTCAGAGTTTGGGACTACACCCAGGTTCTGGGGTAAATAACAGCGGCAATGGAAGTGGGGCAGTGAGCAAGGGTTCTTGTGTCCTACAGGAATCTCATTTCAGCTGCTGATCTCCGGTGTCACAGAAGTACGACCTTTGTCATCCTTGGATGCTGGTTTCCAGATGGAGTATACAGTGGTGGTTGTCACCCAGGAATTTGACTGTCAGAACTCCATTTCTGATAACTCAATGGGATGTGGTGACAACTGATGCCATCAAGTTGAGTTAGGGAGCTCATTACAAGTTCCATCTGGCACAGGGTACCTGAACGGAGTCTCAGTTGTTGATAAATTGCTTGGAAATCAGGGCAGAGTGGAATGCCTTATGTGACTTCACTTCCTTTATGGTGGGAACCCCAGTCCGAGTTTTCTCAGACAATGCGACGACGGTGGCTTATATCAGTAAGAAAGGTGGGATCCGCAGCTGTTCAATAACGATAGAGGACGCCTCCTTCATGAGTTGGGTGGAGAAAAATATTCTCCTCTTGTCAGCAGCTCACATCACTGGGTCCTTGACTATGAAGGTGGACTTTCTCATCAGGCTCTCTTTGGACCCAAGGGACAGGAAATTATTCAGCCAAGGATTTCCGCTGATAGTAGGCCAATGGGGTTCTTTGCTTCTGGGTTTGATCACGACGAAAAGGAATGCCAAAGTGCCCAAGTTCTTCAGCTGCTGCTGGAAAGAACAGGGCTCGATGGGGATCAGTGCCCTACTGCAAGCCCTGGCCTGAGACACATCTACTTTGTCTTCACTCCTTGGCCCATGGTATGCCACGTGTTAAAAAGGATCACATTGCACCAGTCGAATAATTCTCATAGGCCCAGATTTGCTGTGGAGTCCGTAGTAAGCAGACCTGATTCAGCTGCGTGACAGGGTTCCTCTCATTCTTCCACAGGTACAATGCCTACTGAAGCAAGATCCAGTGCTCAGTGAGGATCCATGTCCCTTTGGTCTTACAAGTTGACCATTGAAAGGGCCTGGTTGAGATGAATTAGAGTCATGGGATAGGAGGCAATGTTTGTGGATTAGGAATTGGTTATTAGACTAAATAGAGGTTAGGGTTAAATGGCCATTTTTCTCAATGGAGAAGGGTGAACAGTGGAGTGGTGCAGGGATCTGTACTGGGACCGGTGCTATTTTAAATGATCTGGAAAATTGAATGACAAGTGAGGTGAATAAATTTGCGGATGGCACAAAACTATTCAATGTTGTTAAAACACATACAGAATGTGAAAAATTGCAGGAAGACCGTAGGAAGTTGGAAGACTGGGCATACAAATGTCACATGAAATTTAATTGGACAAATACAAAGTGATGCATCTTGGGAAGAACAATCCAAATCATAGTTACCTGATGCTAGGGCTCATCTTGGGGGGTCAGCACTCAAGAAAAAGATCTAGGTTTCGTTGTAGATAATACGCTGAAATCTTCTGCTCAGTGTGTGGCGGCGGCAGCCAAAAAATCAAACAGGATGCTAGGAATTATTAGGAAAAGATGGTGAATAAGACCGAAAATACTATAATGCCTCTATATCGCTTCATGGTGGAACCGAACCTTGAGTATTGCATTCAGTTCTTGTTGCCGTATCTGAAAAAAGATATAACGGAATTAGAAAAGGTTCAAAGAAGAGCAACCAAAATGATAAAGGGAATGGAACTCCTTTCGTATGAGGAAAGGTTAAAGAAGTTATAGCTCTTCAGCTTGGAAAAGAGACGGATGAGGGGAGATATGATTGAGGTCTACAAAATCCTGAGTGGTGTGGAAGTAAATCAGTTTTTTACTTGTTCCAAAAATATAAAGACTAGAGGACACACGAGGAAGTTACATGGAAATACTTTTAAAACAAATATGAGGAAATATTTTTTTCACTCAATGAATATTTAAGCTCCTGAACTCTTTGCCGGATGATGTTGTAATGGTGGTTAATGTATCTGAATTTAAAGAAGGTTTGGTCAAGTTCTTGGAGGAAATGTCCATAGTTTGCTATTGAGACAGACATGGGAAGCAACTGCTTGCCCCGGGATTGGTAGCATGGAATATTGCTAATAATTGGGTTTCTGCCAGGTAGTTGTGACCTGACTTGGCCACTGTTTGGAAACAGGATACTGGGCTAGATGGACCATTGGTCTGACCCAGTATGGCTACTCTTATGTTCTTATGTATGTTCTCATTCAGGGTGTGGAGAAGTTTTGAGCCATGGTACCATGATAGTGGGGGTATCCCCCAATGATTATCATTTTTCAGAATTGTATTGTTTCTGCAGAATGGTTTGAACAAGGGTTTAGCATTAACTTCCCCAAGGGTACAAGAAGCGGCCATTGCATGTTACTGGAGCCCAGTACGGGGATACCCCTTGACAGTACTTCTGTATGTCAGCCATTTTCTAAGAGCTGTTAAACACATAAGACACTTTCTGAGTTTATTGGTGCCACCATGAGATCTCTACCTGGTTCTTTTGGTTTTAGCGCAGATGCCCTTTGAGCCACTTAGCCTCTCTAAAGGATATCACTCTAAAGGCAGTTTTTCTAGTGGCCATCTGTTCAGCCAGGAGGACTTCACAGTTACAGATTCTTCTGTGCCAAGAATCATTCCTGGTTATGTTTAAAGAGAATATAGTAATTCATCCCATTCCCTTTCTCTTGCTTGAGGTAGTATTGCCTTTGCCTATTAACCAGTCTATTGTGTTTCGCTCCAGATGTTTTAGGAGATGAATGATAGTGCAGACTTGGGATGTTTTCACCATCTCTATGTACATTACACATTACGTTATCTTAGGAGAACAGAGAAGTTTCAGTGGTCAGATCAGCTCTTTGTATTATTCAGCAGCATTAGGAAGGGGGAAGTGGCATCTAAAGTGACAGTAGCCCAGTGGATTAAGGAAACTAGTGCCAGCATACATCATTTGCGGTAAACTAATTCCTGATGTCTTAATGGCACACTCAACAAGAGCCCAAGCTGTTTTGTGAGCAGAGCATAGGCTGATTCCTCCACAAGAAATTTGCAGGGCAGCCACTTGGTTATCATAGTACTTGTTCATGAAGCAAGTTAGACATGCATACTCAGGACTTGATCGTTGGAGCTAGAATACTGTCAAAAGACACTTCTGTTTCCCTTTCTGATACTTCCTTGGCACATTCCATGCATCTGGACTGATCTGGGGTGGGGGACAATAAGAAAGGAGAAATTAGAGCTTACCTGCTAGTTTTCTTTCCTTGAGTCCCTCCAGACCAGTCCAGAGCCTACCTGTAGTTCACACAGGAGAGCAGAATAGTCTGGTCAAGCAAGGGAGATAAGAGGATTGGTTCCAAGAGTCTCCATTCGGTTCATCATTTTGCAAAATTATTACTGTCGAAAAACTCATTTTTCTGGGTCTCTTGCCTCAGATCTCATAAGTGGGGGGGGGGGGGGGTTCTTTCATGACTTTCTTAAGAAAATATTGAGTGCACCAAGGTAAGGTATACCCACATGTCCGGACTGGTCTGTAATTTCTTCATATGATGCCTTGAACATTTTTCTCTAACAAAACTGGGAGAGAGGCAGAGAGGAGTTCTGTTCCCCAGATCCAAAGCTATGCTGAAATGCAGTTTTCTGAAATGAAACTGGGGTTGCATTCTGTTGTGAACTGTTATGGACTTATTTCAGCATCATAGCCTCAGGTTTAGGGAGCAAACTTCCTTTCTGTTTTTCCTCTAATTTTAAGAATCATTCAGAAGATAAAACAGGACAAATCAGATTTCCTAGTATGTTTGTTTATGTTTATTGTTGACTTACTATACCGCTTAAACTGACTAAACAGGACAAAGCTGTTTACAAGCTAAAAACACATAAAAAGAAAACTACAAATTGATGAAATAGTAAAAAGCACACAATCATACCAACACAAGAGGACAGACTAGTTATTGGCCTTGTTAAATGTGGTGTCCACAGCTGGAGCTTCAAGATCTGGTCAAATTTGAGTCACACTGAGGCATATTTTCAAAGCACTTAGCCTTCCAAAGTTCCATAGGTTTCTATGGAACTTTGGAAGGCTAAGTGCTTTGAAAATACGCCTCACTGTATCCTACCCTGATCAATCTGCAGGACAGTGAGCAGTTTCACCCCAAATTTCAGTCCCTAATTTTGTTGACATTAAGGCTGAGAGGCTGAGAAAAGAACCCAGATTCCTGCATCACTTAGGAATGAATGTCTTCCCATGGAACCATGCGTTCTACAAGGGCAACTGTTTATCAGCTCTGCATATATGTATATCCTGCTTAGAAAAGTACAAGGAATATCATCTAACCTCATTGCACAGACTCAAGCTAAGCTTAAAAAAAAAATCCTAATTCATTCCTATTTAATCACAGAAACATAGCCACCCTAAATTCCCAGCACCATTCCCAGTTATACAAAAATATTCCTGCGCGAATTCACACCTGCTCTGAGGCAGATGCAACTATGTGCATACAGTTCACTACGTCTAGAGGCTTATGCAAACTCTGAGGCTACAGCAGAAAGATGCTACAGGATGGTACAATGGTGGCTTCTTTAACCTTTTCACCAAAAAAGATTATTTTCAGGACAAGGTGCATCTGCCAGCAACTACTACTACTACTTAATATTTCTAGAGCGCTACTAGGGTCACGCAGCGCTGTACAGTTTAACAAAGAAGGACAGTCCCTGCTCAAGGAGCTTACAATCTAAAGGACGAAATGTCAAGTTGGGGCAGTCTAGATTTCCTGAGTAGAGATATGGTGGTTAGGTGTCGAAGGCAACATTGAAGAGGTGGGCTTTGAGCAAGGATTTGAAGATGGGCAGGGAGGGGGCCTGGCATATGGGCTCAGGGAGTTTATTCCAAGCATGGGGTGAGGCGAGGCAGAAAGGGTGGAGCCTGGAGTTGGCGGAGGAGGAGAAGGGTACTGAAAGGAGGGATTTGTCTTGAGAGCGGCTGTGAACAAACGTCTTCTCTGAGGCTTGAAGCTCATAACTAGGTAAGACATATAATAATGGATGCTGAAATCCTAGGCAAGATGTCAAAGACATGAATGAATGAGGTGGGTTCAGTACTCACCTGTCTAAAATAAAGTGCTAGATAGTTTCCCGTTTATCGTTTATTTATTTACTATACCGTTTCTTATTGCATTCGCAAAACAGAACGGTTTACATCTTAAAAAAGAAAATTTACATTAAAAATGTACAGGAAATAGAAAAGCACAGCAAAACAAAAAAACATCCATATTAAAAGGTATATAAACAATAGACAACCATCCATGCCAAAAATATAATTATACATATTACTAGTTAATACATATTCATTCTGTCCGTTTTTCCCTTTCATCCCAGATTGTCGAATGTATTCTGAAACAAATATGTTTTCAGGAATTTACGGAAGTGAATATAGGACTCTTCTAATAGTTTTTGGAAGGCAGTTCCAAAGTGAAGGGGCTAGAAAAAAGAAAGCTGAGGTTCTTGTAGACTTCCATCTGGCCTTTTGGGGTGACGGAATTACTAATCTATTATCTGCAAGTGATCAAAATGTTCGTATGGGCAGTGGCGTTCCTAGGGGGGAGGCGGTGGGTGCGGTCCGCCCCAGGTGCATGCCGCTGGGGGGGGGGTGCCACGCGCCTGTCAGCTCTGCTCGTTCTGTGCTCCCTCTGCCCCGGAACAGGTTACTTCCTGTTCCGGGGCAGAGGGAGCATGGAACGAGCGAAGCCGACAGGCGCGCGGCACCCCCCCAGCAGGTAAAAATGCTCCCGGGGGGGGGGTCGTTTAGCCAGGGAGGGGGGAGGTGTCGTTTCGCCGGGGGGAGGGCGCATCGGTGATCCGCCCCGGGTGTCAGCCGCCCTAGGAACACCACTGCGTATGGGAGAGAATGGTATAATGAGATTAGCTAAATATGATGGAGTCAGTAAATGTAAGGCTTTATGTGTCAGAGTGAGAATCTTAAATTTTTTTCTGGCTTCAACTGGGAGCCAGTGAAGATGGTATAAGAGAGGTGTAATCCTATCATATTTTGTCATTTGTAACCATTTCATATTGATCTTAGTAAGGCCTGTATAGATGATGTTGCAATAATCCAGACGTGTCATAATATATGCGTATGTTAGGGTACATAGCGAATCTTTGTCGATCGAATTTCTAATTGAACGCAGTTTTCATAGATGATAAAAAGATTTCTTTACTATCTCAGATATTTGCTCATTAAATGATAGAGCTGAGTCAATAATGACTCCTAAATATCTAAAAGATTGTATCGTTGGTATCTGTTTATTAAACCGTGTAGATATTACAGAAGGGACTACTTCACGACCTGTTATCCAGGATGTAATAGTCTTATCTGGATTTAAGACTAAATGTTGTCTTTTAAGCCAACTAGCCACCTCATCAAGACAATTTTGAATTTGTGTTAAGTCAATGTCCAATGGTTTCACATAATGGATCAAGAGAAAGTCATCCGCGTACGAATTTGAACTAATACCCAAAGACTGGATAAATAATGAAAGAGGACTAATGTATAGATTAAACAAAATTGGTGATAAAACCGATCCTTCCATTTCATCAAGCAGATCAATCCATAGACTGGTGGGTTGTGTCCATCTACCAGCAGGTGGAGATAGAGAGCAATCTTTTGCCTCCTTATATGTGGTCATGTGCTGCCGGAAACTCCCCAGTATGTTCTCTATCTCAGCAGGTGTGTGGTCGCACAGCAGCAGCTCTGGCTAGGTCTCCAAGCCTAATTGTTTAGGATTTGTTGAGTACCTGGGGTTGAGGGCTCTTCGTGAGCAAGTGCAAACCTGGTGGTGCCAGGTCCCTCCTTTTCTCCCCCTCCCGCTGGCTCCGTTTAAAAAAAAAAAAAACAACCAGAAAAATAGACGTCCTTGAAGGAAAGACGTCCTTGTTTGCAGCTACTCACTGGGACTCCAAATCGTTGCAGCTCAGAGCAAGAAGCAGGTAATTTTACCTTTTACTAGCGGGCAGGGGGTTCCCCGAACGGTCTCCACGTGGCTATGGCCTCAGATGGCAAGGGCGCGAAAAGACGCTCCCCGGAACGCGTTCGCGCGCCTAGCGGGGAAGCGGGGGGCCCAAAGGCAGAGTCGCCCTTTTTGGGCATCCTTTTGGAGTCGGGAGAGTTCCCCGGTTTTTCCTCCGGTGCGGCGGCCTTTCCCACCTTAGGCGCCCATCCCCTGCTGGCCGCCCTCCCGGTTGTGACCGGCCACGCTGCTCGGACAGCTTCTTCTTGGGCCGCCCTCGAGGGGGCAGACATTAACAGCTTGGTCGTCCTTGACTCGGACGACGGTAAGAAGTCGGCGAAATTAAAGCACCATTCTTCCCGCGCGGCTCCTTCTCGGAGTTTCGCGCCGGACGCCATTTTGGACACGCAACGCGCCTCTCCCCCGCTCTTGGGAGCGCAGATTGAGGGGACCGCGGCTCAGGCTGCAGAAATGCACAGGCTGGGGGGTTTCTCCCCTGAGTTCAATTTGCTGCTGCATCAGGCCTTTCTTTTGCAGAACGCTGCCCCTGCTCCCCTCTCTGATAGGGTGATGAGGCCTCTATGCGCAAACGCCCTCGGGTGGATCTTCAACCCCCGGGGGACTTGGTCTCCTCTGATGTGGATGACGGCAGCGTGTCTGAGTTCTCCCAGAGATCCTTAGCGGACTCTATGGAAGAGACTGATCCTCGCTCGGATGGAGCGGATGACCCTTCTGCAGCGCGGCTTTTTCGCTCAGAGGATTTGCCCAACCTGCTTGTGCAGTCCATGAGCATTTTGAATATTGCCTCTCCGGAGGAAGGCCCTCTCTCAGCCTCTACTGGCTCAGCCATTATGCTGGGAACGAAGCGCCCGCCTTGATCCTTCCATGTTCATGAAGCCATGCAGACCTTAATTTCAGCGCAATGGGATGCCCCTGAAGCGAGCCTGAAAGTAGCCAGGGCTATGTCCCGTCTGTACCCCTTGCCAGAGGGGGAATGGGAAGCCTTTGTCTGGCCCACGGTAGATTCCTTAATCACTGCCGTGACTAAGAAAACGGCGCTGCCGGTGGAAGGTGGCACTGCCCTGAAGGACGCTCAGGACAGGAGAATGGAGGCGGCCTTAAAGTCGTCCTTTGAGGCGGACACTCTTAGTTTGCAAGCCTTGGTTTGCGACTCCTACGTGGCTAGGGCGTGCCTGACTGTTTTGCAGCGGGCTTCCCCCTCGGATCCTTCCTGGAGGGCGGAATGGCCGACCCTGGAGTCGGGTTTGGCCTACTTGCTGTATGATGTTTTGAGAGCCTCGGCCAAAGGTATGGCTCAGACGGTCTCTGCGCGGCGGTGGCTCTGGCTTAAGTACTGGTCTGCTGACCATGCCTCTAAATCTCGCCTAGCCAAGTTGCCTTTTAAAGGCAAGCTGCTCTTTGGGGACGAGCTGGACAAGATCATGACGGAGCTCGGCACGTCCAAGGGCAAGAGGTTGCCGGAGGTTAGGACTTGGGCTAGCAGTGCTCGCCCTGGTTCCTCTAAGGGCCAATTCCAGGTAGCCCGTCGGTATCGCCCCGGCAATCGGGCTCCTCTGCCTCCTCTTCCTTCAAGCGGAACTTCTCCCCCAAGCAGCATTCCTTTCGCAGGGACCGCCGGCCCAGAGGTTCGTCCTCCGGCCCACCCCCAGGGTCGTGTACCCAATGACGGGGACATGGTCCATAGCCCAGTGCAGATAGGAGGAAGGTTGTCCTCATTCCTGGGCGAGTGGACCAGGGTAATTTCAGACGCTTGGGTTCTGGAAGTCATCAGAGACGGCTACAACTTGGAGTTCTGCCGGCCCTTGAGAGACGGGTTTGTAAACTCTCCCTGCAAGTCCCAGGTCAAAGCAGCTGCCGTGCAGCAGACTTTGAACAACCTGATCCGCCTGGGCGCGGTGGTTCCGGTGCCAGTAGATCAACTTGGCAAGGGACGCTACTCCATTTACTTTGTGGTGCCAAAGAAAGAAGGTTCTGCTTGGCCTATTCTCGACCTCAAGGGAGTCAATCGGGCCTTGAAAGTTCGGCACTTCCGGATGGAGACTCTCCGCTCCGTAATAGCTGCGGTGAAGAAAGGAGAATTCCTGGCATCCTTGGACATCAAGGAAGCTTACTTACATATTTTTTTTTTTTGTTACATTTGTACCCCGCGCTTTCCCACTCATGGCAGGCTCAATGCGGCATACATGGGGCAATGGAGGGTTAAGTGACTTGCCCAGAGTCACGCTACTTGTGCCTGAAGTGGGAATCTAACTCAGTTCCTCAGGACCAAAGTCCACCACTCTAACCACTAGACCACTCCTCCACACAGGCGAAGATTTTGTAAACAACACCGTGGTGACTTGCCCTGTCCACATGGTTTAGAGATTATCAGTTGACTAGCTTGACACAATAAGTGGACCATTAGTGGTTGCCCATGTGAAGGAACTACACAGAGGACTGTATGGCAAGTTGAAAAAGATCACTTTAGAGATGGGAGTAATTAGTGAGGTAATTACATTTGCTGATGACACAAAGTTATTCAAAGTCGTTTACTCACGACAGGATTGTTAAAAATTACAGAAGGACCTTACGAGACTGGGAGACTGGGCGGCTAAATGGCAGATGACTTTTAATGTGAGCAAGTGCAAGGTGATGCATGTGGAAAAAAAGAACCCGAATTATAGCTACGTCATGCAAGGTTCCACGTTAGGATATTCCCATCTGGCCTCCTCATCAGCGCTTCCTGAGCTTCGCAGTCCTGGGCCGACACTTCCAGTTCAGAGCCCTCCCTTTCAGGTTGGCTACGGCGCCGGTGATCTTCTCCAAAGTGATGGTGGTCATCGCGGCTTACCTCCGCAAGGAAGGAGTACAAGTGCATCCCTATCTGGACGACTGGTTGATCCAAGCCCCCTCTTATGCAGAGTGTGGGAAGGCTACGGACAGGGTGATTGCTCTTCTGAGCTCTCTGGGATGGGTCATCAACTGGGAGAAAAGTCAGCTGCGCCCAACTCAGTCCCTGGAGTACTTGGGAGTTCGATTCGACACCCTAGTGGGCAGAGTGTTCCTGCTGGACAACCAGAACGGCAAGCTTCGGGCCCAGGTGGACCAGTTCCTAACAGCCTCCACTCTCCGAGCTTGGGACTTTGTGCAGCTCTTGGGCTCCATGACGGCCACGATGGAAGTAGTGCCCTGGGCCAGGGCCTATATGAGACCCCTACAGCACTTCCTGCTGCGGCGGTGGACTCCAGTATCAGAAGATTGCGCGGCACGCCTTCCCTTGGATCCAGCGGTGCGCAAGGCGCTGGGTTGGTGGCTGAGACCAGACAAGCTGTCTGCAGGAATGCCTCTCACGACCCCGGAGTGGGTGGTCGTCACGACGGACGCCTGCTTGACGGTCTGGGGAGCCCACTGCCTGGGAAGGACTGCTCAGGGGCTCTGGACGCCTGCAGAAGTGAAGCGGTCTATCAACCTCCTGGAACTCCGAGCCATTCGGCTGGCGCTTCTGGAGTTTCTCCCAGTCCTGCTGCTGAGGCCAGTACGGGTCCTGTCGGACAATGCCATGGCAGTGGCATATGTCAATCGCCAGGAAGGTACCAGGAGTGCCCCTTTAGCCAAGGAGGCCATGAAGCTGTGCCTGTGGGCGGAAGCAAACCTGGAACAGCTGTCTGCGGCCCACATTGCGGGAGTCATGAATGTCAAGGCGGACTTCCTCAGTCACCATACTTTGGATCTCGGAGAGTGGCAGCTCTCGGATCGGGCGTTCTCGGACATCACGAGGCGCTGGGGCCAGCCGAGCCTGGATCTGATGGCGTCCTCAGCCAATTGCCAAGTGCCGCGGTTCTTCAGCAGAGGACGGGACTCTCGATCTCTGGGAGTCGATGCTCTTCTCCAGCAGTGGCCGGCACAGGAGCTTCTCTACGTGTTCCCGCCCTGGCCCATGTTGGGCAGAGTTCTAGGCCGGGTGGCAAAGCATCCGGGCCGGGTGATCCTAGTGGGTCCGGATTGGCCCAGACATCCCTGGTATGCGGACTTAATCAGGCTCTCAGTGGATGGTCCTCTGAGGCTGCCAGCGGAGCGGGGCCTCTTGCATCAGGGTCCCGTGGTGATGGAGGATCCCTCCCCCTTTGGTCTTACGGCCTGGCTCTTGAGCGGAAGCAGCTGAGGAAGAAGGGCTTCTCAAGACAAGGTTATCGCCACTATGCTGAGAGCGAGGAAGCGCTCTACTTCTACTACTTATGCCAGGATTTGGCGTATCTTTGCATCATGGTGCAAGGCAGGCGCTCTATCGCCCTCCACTGCTCAAATATCTTCGGTGTTGGTGTTCCTGCAAGAAGGTCTGGAGAAAGGCCTGTCACTCAGTTCGCTGAAAGTCCAGGTGGCGGCTCTGGCTTGCTTCAGGAGCCGTCTGAAGGGTGCTTCCCTGGCGTCACAGCCGGATGTGGTGCGCTTTCTCAAAGGAGTTAATCACCTGCGCCCTCCTCTGCGCTCGATAGTGCCTACTTGGAACCTCAATCTGGTGCTACAGGCCTTGCAGAAACCGCCCTTTGAGCCCTTGTCAAGGGCATCGCTGAAGGACCTGACGTTGAAAGCGGTCTTTTTGGTAGCCATCACTTCAGCCAGAAGAGTTTCTGAGATCCAGGCACTCTTGTGCCAAGAGCCGTTCCTGCGGTTCACTGAGGCAGGAGTGTTGATTCGCCCAGTGCCTTCCTTTCTGCCCAAGATTGTTTCTCGCTTCCATGTGAGTCAGCAGCTCTGTCTACCATCCTTTCGTAGGGAGGACTACCCAAAGGAGTACCCTGCTCTCAAATGTCTGGATGTGAGAAGAGTCATCATCAGATACTTGGAAGTGACCAATGACTTCCGGAAGTCGGATCACCTGTTCGCAGGCCCTCGTAAGGGTCTGCAGGCATCTAAACCTACTGTAGCATGTTGGTCAAGGAGGTGATTACAGCTGCTTATGTGGCTGCAGGGAAGCCTCCGCCTATTCAGCTGAAGGCGCACTCTACTAGAGCACAGGCGGCATCGTTGGCTGAGTCCAGATCCATCTCCTTGGAAGAGATTTTTAGAGCGGCAACTTGGGCGTCGGCTCATACCTTCTCACGACATTACCGCCTGGATGTGGCTGCTCGGGCCGAGGCCCAGTTTGGAGCTTCAGTGTTGCGTTCAGGGATTTCTAGGTCCTGCCCTGGGTGAGTACTGCTTCGATACATCCCACAAGTCTATGGATTGATCTGCTTGATGAAATGGAAGGTAAAATTATGTATCATACCTGATAATTTTCTTTCCATTAATCATAGCAGATCAATCCATAGCCCCGCCTGGACATCTGTATTGCTTTTTGTTCTGGTTATATTTCAGGTTCCAGTTTAATCGTCAGTTCCTGTTCAAGAAGACTTCGTGTTTAAGTTCCTCCAACTGGATTTTCCTTGAGTTGAAACGATTTTGTGTTACAGTGAGCTGCTGCATTCCTCTCCCCCCGTTTCGGCGGTGGCTGGATTGATAAGTAAATTATGCCGGCGCTCCCTCCCGCTTCCTGCGGCAGTAGGGTAGCTTTGTATCCCTCCCGCTTCGGCGGTGTTGGGGTAAGCCAGCTCCTCCCGCGGTTGCGGTAGCAGGATAAGCCAGATCCCCCCGCATCGGCGGGTGTGGTGTCCCTCCCCCACTTCGCAGGGATGAGCTGGACGGATTCCCCTCCCCCACTTCGGCGGTGGTGAGCTGGGCAGAGTGTCCCTTTGTGGGTGTAATTCTCTAAGTGCTGAGTCCTGCGGATGGAGCTTTGATATCAACATACTGAGGAGTTTCCGGCAGCACATGACCACATATAGGGAGACAAAAGATTGCTCTCTATCTCCACCTGCTGGTAGATGGACACAACCCACCAGTCTATGGATTGATCTGCTATGATTAATGGAAAGAAAATGATCAGGTATGATACATAATTTTACCTTGTGGTACCCCACAGGAAACAGAGTGAACTTTCGAAATGGAACGATTTTGTACATCTTTAAATGACCGATTCGTAAGAAAAGAAGTAAACCAATCATAGATCGTACCTGAGATGCCAACTTCCTTCAGACGATTAAGTAATAGATCATGATCTATTAGGTCAAATGCTGCTGACAGATCAAGCGAAATAATCAATGCAATATAACCCTGCTCCAATCTAGTATGTATTTCACTTAAAAGAGAAGTCATAACTGTGTCTGTACTGTGCCCTTTCCTAAAACCCGATTGTCTGGGTGTAGTATATTTTTTGTTGCTATATAGTTGAGCAAACACAACTGTTTCTAATATTTTAGATAAAAATGTGAGATTAGACACCGGACGGTAATTACCTGGGGAGTATGGATCTAATGAGGGTTTTTTTAAACTAGGCTTTACCAAGGCCACTTTAAGAGCTTTTGGAACTATCCCCTCTATTAGACTTCTTTTTATAATTTAAGTATAAGTGAGTTTGTAATTCTAACGATGAACCTTTTAGCCAATTTGATGGTATCAGATCTAACGAACTGTAAGTAGGTGAGATATGCAATATTAATTTTAGTAAAGATATTAAAGATGGAACCTCAAATTGGTGCCATGCTCCTGATAAAGATAAAGTGGGCATCTCCTCTGCATTTATATCCTTAACAAACTGAGATCTTAACTTATCAATTTTGGAAATGAAAAATTTCGCTAATGTTTCCGATTCTATATATAATTTCTCTGTACTTGTACCTGGCTTTGTTGTTAGATGTTTCATAATGAGGAATAACTGTTTAGATGGATTTGAAGCCTCCTGTATTTGCTTAGAAAAATAAGTAGTTTTTGCTATCTTTATCTGCATTATGTAGTAATGTTGACATTGCTTACATTTATCTTTTAGTTCTATTGTTTTTCCCTTGCGCCATAATCGTTCAGCTCTACGCATTTGCTGTTTACATAATTTTAAACCGGGATGATACCACAGTTGAGATTGTTTCGTCATTTGTTTCAATATTTTCACAGGAGCAGTGTTGTCAAATGCTGCCAAAAGAACCTGGTTCCAAGTAGTAATCTGTTCTTCCAATGATAAATCAGAGAAGTTTGATGGAAACCTTTCTGATAATGGAGGCAAAGTAGAAGGATCTATCTTTCGTAAACCCCTTGTTTGAATAGTGGATTAAGCAAGTCTCTGTATTTTTTTAGGAAATAATAAATTAAAGTGAAGGAAAAAATGATCTGACCAGTTCACTGGTACAGTTCCAATCTTTGTACATTTGAATTCCTCTGGCATGCATGTCATAACTAAATCCATTGTATGACCAGCTTTATGAGTGGGTCCTTTTACATATTGTGTTATATCAATATCTTGTAAAAATTTAAAATATTTCTTAGAACGTGAGTTTAATCGATCATCTAAATGAATATTAAAATCACCCCATATTAGGAGATTGGGAAACTTTACGACTGCATCTTCTAGTGATTGATATATATTCTCCCAGTCTTCACCTGTAATAGAGGGAGCACAATATAGGAGAAGTGTATGAAAAGTAATATTGGCTGTACTTATTTGTAATAGAAGAAGCTCTGAATAAGAGAGGCCATGCTCAGAAATCTCCTTAACTTTTTAAGGTTTGAAGCATAAAAGTAAGCTAATCCACCTCCACACTTACCCACCCAAGATATGTAGCTCACTGAATAACCTTTCGGTAAACATTGAAATAAATAGGACTCTTCTCCAGAGAGAATCCAGGTCTCTGTTATCACAAAGAGATCAAGCTGATAAGATTGTATAAGATCCATGATATAATTGTACTTACGTTTCAAGGACCGACAGTTTACCAGTGCTAATGACAGGGAAGAGGGAGAAGGGTTGTCATCAAGAACTACCCTTGTGGAAATTGGAGGAAGTGTTAAAAAGCGTGGCCTATCCATAGTGTATTTTTCCGACTTGGAAAAACAAACAAAATAATCTATCCCTTTAAAATAAAAATACTTTTACCATAACTCTCTGTTAGTTTAAGATCTTATCCTTTAAAAAACAATTCCCCTCTTGATTTCAGCCAGTGTCCTTTTGTGTCTTCTCACAGTAGCTGCCCATAGCCCAGGTCCCCTTCCTCTGTATGTCCCACTCATATTTGAAGTTGCCTGCTCTTCAGAGAATCCTATCAAGCAAGACTATCTTATTACACAACGTTTGTTGGTTACATTAACTGGCCATTCAGTTACCAGGTAGTATGGGGCTTAATTGTCAGCTGCAGTCAGTCATGACCAATTCCTTTTTTTGGTTCTTCTGACAAAGATTTTCTTTTGTACAGCTTGATGGTTCCATGACCCAGCTGTACTAGTCTCCTACAAATTGTGAGCCAGCAGACATGTTTTACAGTTGCAGAACAGCTGTTTATAAACTGCATTGTTAATACAGGAGGACTCCATGAGTGACTAAAACAAGTTTTGCATAAATCTCTTAGTTAAAAGAGCACTTTTTTTCTTTTTCTTTTTTTTTTTTAAACTAGATAACTGACAGGAATGCCTGGGGATGTTTCCATTGAATTCTGTGTGTTTTGTTCTTTGCATTTTTTTGTGTGTTGTGTTTTTATTTTGTTTTTTGGTTCTGTAATACAGCAGCTCTTGGAGTGCAGTAAGTGCCGAAACAGCTATCACCCTGAGTGCCTGGGACCAAACTACCCTACAAAGCCTACCAAGAAAAAGAAAGTTTGGGTGAGTTGTTTGAAAGCCTGCACATTCAGTGGAAGAATTCTCTCTCTATACACTAGTTCATAACTATAGGGCAGGGACCTAGTTTTAACCCTATTTGTTCTGGACTAAACTGATTTTTTTTAAAGAAAATACTGATACCATTTAATGGATCATCATAAGAATAATCTAAATGTCATGTGATGCATAATTTTTCCAGACCATATAGGGCCCTTCTGACAGATATGCCTTTAGAGAACACGTCTCCCATATTACAGAATTTCTCTTAATTACAAGTGTCCCATTAAAAATTCTAAATGTTAGTGTCCCATTAGGCATCATGTGGGAAACAGCTAGAATATCTGGAGGAGAAGATGGTGATATGTAAATGGCCAGATAAGGACTAGTGATGATCTGCTGGTTGCTGTTCCTGCATGAAAGAATGCAGGTTTCTAGCAGCTAGGAAATATGCTTTGACCTACAGTGCTGTCACTCAAAAACTCTCTTCCCAGATCTCTTCAGTTAGAGAGGGATTACTTGAAAATAAGATGATACATTTTTTATTGGACTACCTCTTATTAGCCTTCGAAGGTAATACCTTCTTCAGATCAGAAATAAGTAAATGATGACAAATATAAGAATATATGAGTGAAGTATAAAAGCATTCCATTTGCTCATTTCTGATCTGAAGAAGATGATGTTGCCTTCCAAAGCTAATCAAAAATGTATTGTTAGTCCATTAAAAAAAGGTATCTTAATTTCTTTTTATGTTTTGTTTTATTTCTGTTTATTACCTTTAAAAGTGAACTAACACAGGTACCACACCATTTTATACTGAGACATTAGAAACTCCCAAAGGCTCGGTTTTTGAGCTATTCTTGACTACTTGTGGTGCAATTTAGGAAACTATGCTCTAATCTTGGGGTGGGATCTGTCATCAAGAACTAGGTATGTGTATGTTTTATGTGTTTTGAAATGAGAACTGATTTTCCAGTTATTTACATTTGTAATATTTCATTATTCTGTGCATTATTTAGCATAGGAGTAGGTGATTAAATGCTGATATACATCCTCCTTGGAAAAAGTCTTTTGCCAAAGTCAACTGTCTCCAGAGCACTGTAAAATATCAGAATGATCAGCTTCTTAATGTGTTTTAATTCACAGAAGAAAAATTATTGGATAGTAGATATGGTCTTTCTCTGCTGTTGTTTTCTGTATTTGAAACTGAAAACACGCAAACAGGAAATAGAGCTTCCCAATAATGCAGAATTATATCTTTCAGATTTATAGAACAGCCCTTATTGAACCTCAAATAACAGATTTCTGCTAAGAGAAATATTGTGGACAATCATTAAAAATGAGTTTTAACCAGAGCTTGGGCTAGAGGACAAGCTGGCTTTCCAGTGTTGTAGTTAAAGTCTGCTGTGCTTGATCTCCCCCCCCCCCCCCCCTCCCCGAACTGCAGAATAATGATGCACCTATAGAGAGCCCACCCAACGTTTGTGACCCCATTTGGGAAGCTGTATCTTAAAGCTTTCTGCTCTTACGTTTGCTTTGCTTTGCTTTGCAGATCTGTACCAAATGTGTGCACTGCAAGAGCTGTGGTGCCACGACACCTGGCAAAGGCTGGGATGCACAGTGGTCTCACGATTTCTCTTTATGTCACGATTGTGCCAAGCTTTTCGCTAAAGGTAAGATGCCTCCAGATGAGAGTTTACAAGGTCAGAGGTGAAAGGGGGGAGGGAGAGACACTATGAGGCTCATTTTCAAAGCACTTAGCCTCCCAAAGTTCCATAGAAACCTATGGAACTTAGCCTCCCAAAGTGCTTTGAAAATATGCCTCTATGATGCTTAAACATGACGTAAGAAGCTATTTTGTAAGCTCACTGAATTTTCTTCTTTTCACTTGAGCTTTTAAACAAACACCTTCCTCAGTTAAATTATAGGCTGGTCTATTTCTGCCATTGTGTTTTATTCTTTCTAATGAAAATTGGAGAGAATTGTGTAAAAGGAGTTGAGAATGTCAGTCTTTATGGGGGGAAAATAAATCTTCAAAAAAACAGAATGGATTGTGTGTATAAACAGTGAAAGGACACATCTAATTCGAAAATGGGCCAAATCAGACCAGAGGTTCCAGAGAACTAAGGCCCCGATGATCAAAGCTAAATGCAGGCTCTAGAGGTCACTAGCGCCTACATTTACCTGCACCGGCAAACGGCGCCCAAGCAAAGCAATAGCACAGATCTCATTTAAATTAGATTTACATGAGCTGTGCTTGTATTCCACCCCTATGATCAGAGAAGAGCGCTCTGATTGTAGGGGCAGACTAGCGCCTTAACCCTACACCAGCTCAGAACTGGCGTTAGGGTTAAGGCTCTGTTCTCAACCCCCATACCCCCCCCAATCAGAGTCAGGCAGCCCGGGCTGCCACTGTGTCCTGGGGGGTCCATTGGACTCCTGGGACCCCCCCTCAAAAAGCAAGGCCCTGTTGGCCTAGTGCCCCCCCCACAACTCCCCAGGATGGCAACATGGGGGGCTAGTGGTCCAATGAGCCTCAAGCCCCCCCCCCACCCCCCACACACAGAAACCATACCTGGTGGACCAAGAGGGCTCCCACCACCCTCCTTGGTAGTCTAGTGGCCAGCCCACTCTCCCCCACTCGTACCTCTGCGTTGGAGGAGGGAATAGTACTCCCTCCTCTTTCCAGTGCCACCTTCAAAACGGTGGGACTTCCCTACCATGAAAGGGAGGATGGGGGGTTGGGTCTGCAGCCCACTTAATATGTTTTTTTGGTCTGGGGAGTTTAGGGGGGGGTGGGGTTGGAGATCCACCGGACCAGCAACCCCTATGCCATTATGTCGGGGAACTGGAGGAGGGTCTGGGTGTTTGACAGGTCTGTGCTTTTGACAGCCCGGATCTGTCAAACAAGTGCAGGAGGATTGTGCCTGAGCGCATGTTCTACAATCCTCCCACACTTTCCCAGGATGATCAACACTAATAACGTGCTTAAATTTGCATGTTATTAGCTTTAATTATTGGGGAGTTAATTCCCTGAGCTGTTCTGGCGCTCTATTTTTAGAGTGCTGTTTTGGAACATCACAGGGAATTGATCATCGGGGAATAAGCCCCTTAAAAAATGGCCTAGTGCATTTCTGTGGGAGTTGTAGGTTCCATAGTATAGAACTTAGAGTGAAACATAGGAGTTAGGAAATTCTACCTTTCAAACTTCTTTCCCCATTCTTTACTCTTCCAAACCCACACAACCGCCCTATCACCTCCAAATTTGTACCTGCAACAGCCCTACCTCCAAGCAAACTGCCCCCCCCCCAAAAAAAAAAACACCTCCTGCAATGCTACATCTACCCCTGCACACTGCCCCCCCACAAAATGCCATCCTCAGCATGCCTTCCTACCCCTTCTCCCCCACCCCCAATACAACACATACAGTGGGAACACAAAACACACAAAAGAGAGAGAGAAAATGAGACACATAGGGAGGTAATTCTGTATAGCTCACCTAAAGTTGGGCACTGGAATGATGCACAATGATTGTGACATCTATAAAGGCAACTGCGTGCGTAATTGTTGTTCTCCAAGGACAAGTAGTCTTCTATATTCTCACAAGTGGGTGATGCCAATCCGTGTCGCTTGGTCCGGCATTTTCCCAAAACTAAAAGGAGAGCTTTTAGGAGTTCGATCCACACTGCACCGCGCATGCGTGAGTGTCTTCTCACCCAACGCACAAACGCAGTCTTCTCTGTTCTCTTTTTTCTGTGTGAGAAGAAGGTGGTGTTTTTGTCTTCTCCTCACATGTCCAGTCTGAGAGCTTTCTTTTTTGTGCCTTCTGGCTGGTTTTTTTTGTTGATTTCTTTTTAGCTCTTCTCATAGGAATCGTTTTTCTACCCTTCCTTTATTTCTTAGTACTTTTTGTCCGGTTTTAAGTTTTCTTAACTTTTCATCATCACTGGGCCAGTTTTAGGCCCTGATTTCGGACAGGCTCTTTCTTTGGATTTTTCTCTGAGCCTTGCCCCTTTTTTTCAGGCACCATTGAGTTGTTTGATTTAGCTGGTGAACTTTTCCCGTCCATGTCCACGAAGAGTCCCAGTGGTTTCAAGCGCTGTACCTATTGCAATCGGACTATCTCGGAAAAGGACACCCATTCTTGTTGTCTGCAGATTCTTGGGCCTGACCGTAACCCTGCTCATTGTGTTCTCTGTCTTCGTATGAAGAAAAAGACTGCTTTCTCAAGAGACTCAACGAGAGATTTTTGGAGCCAGGTCCAGTTCCTCGGCATCGAGATTGGAGGCATATTATCGGACCTGACCCTGAGGCGATGTGAGGATTCAACATTGTCCTCATCAGCACCAAGGAGCCTTGGTAACACGCTTCGGGCAAGGGCCAAGAAGCATCGCCATCGGTCACCCTCAACACATAGTGCCGGGAGCTCCGGGGCATCGAAGGATTCAGCACCCGAGATGCATCGGCACCGGAAGGATTGCTCTCCCTCAATACATGAGGTGCCAATGCGCCTGTCTCCAAGCATCTGAGATCCCTGCTCCTGCGTCGACCCCAGCGGTTCTGCAACCTGCGCCTCAACTGGCACCTGAACTGCTATGGATTTACAGCCTGTCTCACTGACACATACTACTGTGGATTCTTTTGGATTCGTAATAAGTAAATGAAAACCTTTATTAGAGGTGCTAAATTCTACAATGATTAGGATATATACAATGATTAGCACATATACAATGATTAGCTAAACAATCATTACATCACTGGTCTCTACATCTAAGTAGTGCAAAGAGTTCTTAGACCAGGAAAAGAAGCAATAATACACTATGCATACAACATCACTGGTCTCCATCATCCAGGCTCTTATCAGCTGGGAGTGCCCGGTTCACAGCGAGAGCCAGGAGCTTTAGACTAGGAACAGATCCTCTGCGCAGTCCATACGTTACTCACAGATGAGCTCCCACTGTGCTGTGACAAGCCCTCCCTTTTTTTAGGCTCTGAGCGCATGTCCAGAGCTAAGGAAAGTTACAGAATGCTTCTAAGGAAAATTACAGAATGCTTTTTAGGACTGTGAGAATGTGGTCCCATGATTTCCAACTCCAGGTGGCCAGGCTGGACCTGGAAACAAGAACCATCCTCCCCTTTGCATACCAAATTAGTTAGAGCTGTAGTTGAAAAACAATCTTTAAAACTCACTTTCATTACAGCACTCCAGCTTTTTTCCCAGTGTTGGCCCTCAATGAGTGCATCCGGGTCTTGTTTCCAGGGCTGCTGGATGGCCTCAAGCAGTGGTGTGCATCGGTATCAGGGGTGCTTGTGCCTCCCATACCTCCTGTTGCAGCCCCAGCTGGCCCTCAGCCTGTGGTGGAGGAAACTTCACTGGAGTCAAAATGGGAGCCATCTTCTCGACGCCGTTCTCAAGGGCACGATTCCTCGGCATCGAGGCAGGTTCAGTCTTGGCAATCCTATAGGGAGATACTGTCCGACACCAAGGAAGAGCACTCATGAGATTCAGAGGAGGATGTGAGTGAGACAAACACATAAGAAGACTAGCCTCTGCACTTGGAATCCCAAAGAACAAAGTCACAGCGGAGGAGACAGAAAAGATGATGCTCAAGAACTTCTACTGGACTAAAAGAGTTCACAGCAAAAGTTTATTAACACAAAGTGGACTCGACATGAGTCGTGTTTCAGCTGCTCTGGCCTGCCTCAGGAGTCCCTGTATATAGTTGCTGCAAAAAATGCAGGAAGATGGCAAAATCTTCTGAAAATCTGTCAAATTGTGAAGTAGATTTGAGCTCAAAAAACTGTCATGACTCTGAGGAGATACACGTCGTGTTTGATGGCATACTCATGAGGAAAGCAGTTTTGGAAAAGCACAGTTTTTTGAGCTCAAGTCTTCTTCACAATTTGAGAAATTTTCAGAAGACTTTGCCATCTTCCTGCATTTTTTGCAGCAACTATTTACACAGAGCTCAGAAGTCCATGCGGATGACTATTCGGGTGCTCAAGCTACTAGGATTCATTTTAAACTATTCCAAGTCCCATCTTTGCCCTGTTCAGAGATTGGAGTTCATCAGAGCCCTGCTCGATGCTCAGATGGTTTGAGCCTTTCTCCCGGACACAAGAGTGGGCAATCTAGTTGCACTTGCATCCAAGTTCAAGACTCTCAGCAGGTTACAGCTCGGCAAATGTTGAGATTGTTGGGGCATATGGCTTCCACAGTGTATGTTGCACTCATGACACATCTTTACATGAGGTCAGCTCAATGGACCATGACTTCTCCGTGGTATCAAGCCACATGAAGTCTGGAAGATGTCATCCAATTGTCCCCAGAGCTTGTAAGCTCCCTTCAGTGGTGGACCATTCGATCCAGTTTGACTCTGGGACTTCCATTGTAAATACCTCAGCCACAAAAAGTGCTGACGACGGATACATCTCTCCGAGGATGGGGAGCTCATGTAGATGGGCTTCACAGTCAATCTCCTGGAGCTCCGGGGCGATCTGGAACGCTCTAAAGGGTTTTAGAAATTGGATGAGAACAATTATGTGAGATAGCCAAATGGATAACCAGGTTGCAGTGTATTATATGAACAAACAGAGTGGGCACCGGATCTTGCCCTCTGTGTCAGGAGGCCGTTCAGCTATGGTATTGGGCTCGCCACCATTGCATGTTTCTTCGAGCCATCTATCTGGTGGGCACAAACAATACCCTGGACGACAAACTGAGCAGGATAATGCAACCTCAAGAGTGGTCTTTCATCATGGGCATAGCCTGCAAATTTTTCTGAGCGTGGGGCACCCCCTCAGTGGATCTTTTTGCTATCAGCTCAACCTTCAGGCTTCTGGCCTACAACAGACTAGTGTCTGATGCCTTTCTCCTCAATTGGGGGACAGGTCTTCTGTATGTGTATGCACCAATACCTCTGGTGAGAAAAACTTTGTTGAAACTGAAGCAAGGCCGCGGAACCATGATTCTGATAGTGCCATACTGGCCGCACAAATATAGTTCCCTCCTCTTCTTGAATTATCCTCTGAAGAACCGTTAAGATTGGAGTGTTTTCCGACCTTCAGTATACATGACAGAGTCATTTCTGCATCCTAACCTCCACTCTCTGGCTCTCACAGCTTGGATGTTGAGAGCCTAGAATTCGCTTCCTTAGGTCTTTTGGAGTGTCTCTCCTGGGTCTTGCTGGCTTGCAGGAAAGATTCCACTAAGAGGTGTTACTCTTTTAAATAGAGGAGGTTTGCCATCTGGTGTGAGAGCAAGGCCCTAGATCCCCTTACTTGACCTATACATGCCCTACTTGAATATTTTATACACCATATAGGGTAAGGTGTTCACCTTAGTGCGAATAGTGCTTATCAACGTTTAGAAGGTAGGCCCATGTTTGGACAGCCTCTAGTTGTTCGCGTCATGAGAGGTTTACTTTTGTCAATGCCCCCTGTCAGACCTCCATCGGTGTCATGGGATCTCAACATCGTTCTCACCCAGCTGATGAAAGCTCCTTTTGAGCCATTGAATTCCTGCCAGCTGAAGTACTTGACCTGGAAGGTCATTTTGTTGGTGGCTGTTACCTTAGTGGTCGATGCACATTATACAAAGTTTCATCACAACAGAGTAGTCCTCTGCACTCACCCTAAGTTCCTGCCAAAAGTGGTGTCTGAGTTCCATCTGAACCAGTCGATTTTCTTGATAACTTTCTTTCCCCAACCTCATGCCCATCCTGGTGAAAGCAGCTTCCATAGCTTGGATTGCAAGAAATCATTGGCATACTACCTGGAGCAGACACGGCCCCAGATACAGTCCGCCTAACCTTTTGTTTCTTTTGATCCTAATAGGGTGGGGTCGCCATTGGAAAACACACTATTTCAATTTGGCTGGCAGATTGCATTTCCTTCACTTATGCCCAGGCTGGTCTAGCCCTAGAGGGTCATGTCATGGCTCACAGTGCCAGAGCTATGGCTATGACAGTAGCCCACTTGAGGTCAGCCTCCATTGAAGAAATTTGCAAGGCTTCAACATGGTCTTCAGTCCACACATTCACATCACACTACTGCCTTGAGCAGGATACCTGATGCGACAGTCGGTTCGGGCAGACAGTGTTGCAGAATCTGTTTGGGGTCTAGAATCCAACTCCACCCTCCTAGGCCCATTTTATTCTGTTCCAGATTGTATATAGTTTCAGGTTATTGTACATGATGTCCTCGCCATTGTGAGGCCCAATTGACCAGCATTTGTTGTTTTTAGTGAGCCTAGATGCTAGGGATTCCCCACGTGAGAAGATGGAAGCCTGCTTGTCCTCGAAGAAAGTAAAGACATCAGCTTCATATTCTCACAATCCCTCTCACCTCCCCTTGGAGTTGTCTCCTTTGTTACTTTTACTTTATTTTTTGTTATAGTATTAAACTGAGCAGACCGTGTTTGCGCAACTGGCGAAAAGGCAATCGCGCATACATGGTGGAGTGTGGCTCGTGCTCCACAAAGCTCTCTTTTTAGCTTTGGCAAAATGCCGGACCGTGCGTCATGGATCAGCTTCACCTACTTGTGAGAATATGAAGCCTGCTGTCCTCGGATAATACCTGCTATAGGTAAGTATCTTCGCTTTATAGAATACTAGCGTAAGTCTACAGTTGTGTGCCTAACTTTAGGTGCAAGAACCTACGCTAATTCAAGGGCTGGTGTAAATGCTCATGCCTTACTGTAGACAGTTAGGCACATAACTGCTAGTATTCTAGTACTGAGTATGCAAATGCTAGGTACACTCCTGCCCTGTCCATGCCCCTCCCGGATTCACACCCCCCTTGCAGTTGCATGCGATGGAATTTGCACCACAATATACAAAATCTCAACTAAGGGCAGTTGCATGCATAACTGCTCATTAGTGCCAATTAACATCAATTATAGCTAATAATTGATTCTTAATGCCAGCAGCTAATTATTATGTTACATACGCAACTCACACTATTCTATAACTTTCACACACAGCTTTGCATGTTAAGCATAAAATTGGGCATGCAAGTTTATAGAGTGAGGAGGACAGTGGGGGTGGAAAGAATTCCATTTGCAATGTTCTGCCCCGATTTATTCTCCAATTGAGGTTCTCATAATTAATGTTAATAATTCTAACCCCCGGCCAGGCTCACAAAGATTTTGACAGAATGGGGGTCTTAAAATCAGTGACTTACGGTATATATATAGTTTTTTGGACCTAGTTGCTATGTATTGTAAAGATGTGTGTGCATATTTATGAGTATACACGCATATATCCTAACTATCCTTTACTATCCTAACTGTAAAGGGCTAAAATATAAATCCACACACATGACCAGTTTCTCATACATCTGCACACAGCTATGGAACGCACTACCGAAGGCCATAAAAACAACGCAAGACCTAACCATCTTCTGAAGACTACTGAAAATGGATCTTTTCAAGAAGGCATACCATAAACATCCATCTTAAATACTAAACAATAACACTATACACGATCTACACAAAACCAAAATCTTACCACATGACTGATTAACCTCTTTACTATTAATTGATCAAGCACTACCACCTTAAACCTTATGTCGAATAAGGTCTCTCCATAGTCGAAGACCTAATGTGTGTTACAATCCAATGTATTACTCAGGAACCTCATGCAATACCATAATGTATTCTGGTTTACCATATATGTATGCACACGATATATGTATATACCATGATCTGTTCCATATATGTTATGTTCCATGTATGCTACCATGTATGTATGTACCTTAACGCAATACCATGTAATTCTGTTACCCGGAAATGACAACCGCCATTACGGCAAATGTAAGCCACATTGAGCCTGCAAATCGGTGGGAAAATGTGGGATACAGATGCTACAAATAATAATAATATAATTTACAGTTTATCGATTCATACTTTGACCATGGAATTAATGGTAGTTGTTAAAACTCCACATCTGTGTGCTCTTGGTATTGAGGCAAGCTTATGTGAATTTCATTATGCAGGAAAGAAACGGCAGTTAGGATGTGGGTGGGAAATACTTTTGGTCATTTGTGACTCAATGGTGCATGTACAGATCCTACACATGAATGGAGGAGGGCAACCCTTCCTTCCTTGTCTCTACCTCACTGCATATGTTTTTGTGTTGGAGTACTGATGGATATTTTTGTCACCAGGGAACTTCTGCCCACTTTGTGATAAATGTTATGATGATGATGATTATGAGAGTAAGATGATGCAGTGTGGGAAGTGTGAACGCTGGGTCCACTCCAAGTGTGAAAGTCTCTCAGGTGAGCAAGAGCTCTTCATTGAAGAGCACCATACTTTTACTCTCTCTCTTTACTGCTATCTGAAGTCGCCACCAGGATCTCTCCATTCTTTGATGTCCTGGCCTCCTCAAGCAATTGGTATGTTGCAGCTTCTCTCCTCTCCATGGATCTTTAGTGAGGATATGTGGCCTGAAGTCAGTATGTTCTGAAGAGGCTGCTCTGATGCTAGTATTAAATTGCAAGTATTCTAAACATTTTCTCCTCTTCCATAGAAAATGCAGCTCAGATTACCAATGTGTGTGATTTTGTGTTTCTAGATGAAATGTATGAGATTCTCTCTAACTTACCTGAGAGCGTAGCATACACATGCATCAATTGTACAGATCATCACCCTGCTGAGTGGCGGCTGGCACTGGAGAAGGAGCTGCAGAGTTCCCTCAAGCAAGTTCTAATGGCACTTTTAAACTCCAGGACCACCAGCCATCTGTTACGCTATAGACAGGTTGGTCTGAGTTTCTGCTTTCACGTTTAGCCCCCCCCCCCCCCCCCCCCCCCCAGTTCTGGAATGCAATGCAGCCTGAAGATGACAGTAAGTGGCACATATCCTTGGTCACTCAGACAGTTTCTTCAGTAGGGGGCCAAATCGGATTTAGCTTCCTATCTTGAGTACTAGAGACTATTTATTCCGCCTTATAATAAACATTCTGTGGTGGAAAAGAGCCAAATTTATTTTCTGAGACAGGTATTGTGTATTAGTGATCCATGACTTGTGCCTTGATGGAAACCTTATGAGAAACCTTCCCCCCTCCCCCTCCTATCTCTTTCCCTTGCTGTGAGCAGACAGCCAAGCCTCCGGATTTAAACCCAGAGACAGAGGAGAGTATACCATCCAGAAGCTCCCCCGAGGGACCTGATCCACCGGTTCTCACTCAAGTTAGCAAGCAAGAGGAACAGCAGCTACTGGACTTGGAGGCCATCAAGAAGAAAATGGATCAGGGAGGCTACGTAGCCGTGGTATGTTCTGAGGGTAGTATTTTCTAGTCCTGTTTATCAATTATTCTCCGAGGAAAATCAGGCCAGATGTATTCTCACAGTTGGGTGACGTCATCCGACGGAGCCGATGCAGATGCTGTTTAGCGAGAAGAATGTAGAAGTTTCTAGCAGAGTCCCACCACGCATGTGCTGGTGCTTTCCCGTGTGAGTATAGATCCCTCAAGCTTTGTTTTTCCTCAAAGCAAGGAGGGCGCATCTTTGCGGTCTCCCCTCAACGCTTTTTTTCTCTGCTTTTGCACTGTCTTTCCATGTGGGTATTTTTCCCTCATTTGTGTCTTTAATTTCACTTTTGTTATTTTTCCTCTTAGTTCTTAGTGTTTTTGGCCCAACAGGTTTACTTTCTTTTTTGTGGCTCGATAGGCCGGCTTAGGCCTGATCACTGGCCTCAATTTGGGCTCTGTCCCTTTTCATAGTCCAAAATTGAGGAATTTAATTTGGCCATGATTGTTTTCTCGATGTCCAAGAACACCCCCAGTGGTTTCAAATGATGTGTCCAATGTAATTGGGTGATTTTGGTAATAGACTCACATTCTTTGTGCATCAGGTGCCTTGGACCTAACCATGACCCTAACTCTTGTTCTCGCTGTTTAAAATGTAGCTGAGGTCAGAGAGGGTGCGTCATGTCCAACTGGAGAGACTTTGGCTCCTCAAAGCCCGATCCATCAATATCGGCACTGGAATCATCAACTTCGATGGCTGCTAAGACTTCAACAATCACATGGAGTGCACCGGCATCGAGCAGGTCTCCACCTCTCTCGACATCAGGCACTGAAAGTAGGCCCTGGGACCGGTCAACATCAGACACAACACCAAGGGTGTGTATGGGTTCAACATCGTTCGTGGTGGCACCAGAGGTCCACGATGAGCTTCAGGGGAATCCCAAGAACTGGTCCTCTTCGATGCTTAGTTCCTGGAGCTCTGGGGCATTGGCGTTGCCAGTACCCAAGAAACATTGGCACCGGAAGGAGCACTCCCCCTCTTTGACAGAGGTACTGGGGCACAAATCTCCGAGCAGCCAGGTTTCCACTTGCAGTTCGACACCAACATCTCAGGCTACCTCTCTCCTGGCTCCCCCGCCTTTTCCGATGCCTTTCTTTGTTGCGCAGTACTGAGCTATACTCAGGGAGGAGTTAGCACAGATACTGCAGTTGCAATCCGCTCAAGCATCGAGGGCACTTGCACCAACTGCTGATCAGCCCCACATTCTTTCTGAAGCTCCACTCCATTCCTGTGGAGAGATCCTTGACATTGGCATCGACCCATGCAGCACCACTCTTGACATTGGGGGAGGAAACATCCCCGGAGTGAGGGAAGCACCTCAGAGCTTTTAGGGGCACGGAATTGGTTCCACTGAGCCGGGGCAAGCACAGACTCACTCCAATCTAAGTACGAAGAGGAGTATGATTGGGAACGCTCAGGAGATTTGGAAGAAGACCCTCATTACTTGTCGGAGGAGTCTTGCAGGGTCCCTTCTGATCCCTCTCCACCTCGAGAGATGTAAATCTCTACCTGAGGGTCTCTCACCAGTTTCGTCAAGGAGATAACTTTGGCCATCCCATGTAAGCTGGAGACAGAGGAAAGGGTCACAGGACTGTTGCACCCTACACTTAAAAATGCACTGACAAAGAATTGGGAATCTTCCCCTTTCAGTACAGGTGAAACCAAAGAAGGTGGATACACAGTATCATATCCAGAAGGCTCCCGGATTCGAGAGGGCCTAGATGCCTCACCTCTCTGGTTGTGGAATTCGCCCTCAAATGAGCTAGGAGTTCCAGGACGTATGCCTCGGCTCCCCAAAGTAGAGAGGCTTTGATACTAGACTTGTTTGGAAGGAAGACTTTTCAGTCCTATGTTCTTATTGCCCGCATCCAGTCCTGCCAGCTCTATATGAGCCTTTACTTGAAATGTTTGGTAAAAAGTACACTAAATTTTGCAGATTCTCTCCCTCAGGAGCAGGCTGCAGAGCTTCGCCAGTTGGCCAAAAAGCAGCTGGTGTGCAGGAAATATCTGGTCGGTGGTGCTTACTATTCATTTGATATTACATCCAGACTTTATGCCATGGGTGTAGGAATGTGCAGACTCTCATGGCTGTGTGTCTCTGACCTGGAACCAGTGGTTCAAGAGAGGTTGGGGGATGTACTTTGCCGCGGAGATAATCTTTTGGGGGACAATGTGGAGGAGGTTGCTGACCTCATCAGGAAACATACTGATACCATCCACTCCCTGTCTTGACAGCCTCCAGCTGCAAGCTCTTCTTCTAGGAGGTTTACAAGTGGGCCTAGATGACGATCATATTAACTCAAAGGCATGGGTTTCCGCCACCTTCCACTCTACCAGAATCCCCAGGCCCAGCATTCTCAGCCTCATCAGTTCCAACCACAGAAGCCCTAGCAGGCTGCCCAGTCAAAGCAGGGGATGAGCTTCTGCTTGGCTCCAGGAGAGCATAGAAGCAGTACAAGTAACAGACCTGGACGGTAGGGAGGAGGCTAAACTTTTTCCATCAAAGGTGGCTCCTTACATCCTCTGGCTGGTGGGTTGTTCAAATACATTGGTGTCAGAGACCACCAAATTGCCCACTGAGAGCATCTTTCGTCAATCTCAAGCAGGTACTTGTAGAAGAATTCTCCACCCTTCTGCAGGCCAATGCGGTTGAACCTGTGCTGCCAGCAGAATAAGGGAAGGGATTCTATTCCAGGTACTTCCTTGTGCCCAAGAAAACGAGAGGAATTCGTCCCATCGACGACATAAGGGCCCTGAATGAAATTACTGGTCAAAGAAAAGTTCAGGATGATTTCCCTTCTCTCTTTGATTCAGGAATGATTGGCTATGCTCTCTGGACTCAAAGGATGCTTATACCCACATTTTGATACTTCCCAATCTCAGGAAGTATCTCAGATTTTAAATAGGGAAATACCACTTCCAGTACCGCATTCTGTCATTTGGTCTCGTGTCAACTCCCAGGGTGTTCACCAAGTGTCTAGTGGTAGTAGCAGCATATTTATGCAGACTGGACGTCTACGTGTTTCCTTATCTGGAAAGCTGATCAAGAGCACATTGCAGGAAGGAGCAACAGAGTCAATGCGCCAAGCTGTTCAGGTGTTAGAGCTGCTATGGTTTGTGATAAACTACACCAAGGCCCACCTACTCTTGGTTCAGCAATTGGAGTACATAGGAGCCCTGCCAGATAACATTGCAGGCTCAGGCTTTTCTTCCTCAACCAAGGGCAGAGACTTTGATATCTCTTGCCTCACAGGTCCAAAGCAACAAGCAGGCTGTAGCTCGGCAAATGTTGAGATTAATGGGCCACATGACCTCAATAGTGCATGTCACTCTCATGGCACGTCTCCATTTGAGAGAGGCCCAGTGGACTGTAGATTCCCAGTGGTCTCAGGCGGGTGGAAACTTAGTGGATTTCATCCAGATTCCTCCAGAGTTGACTCATGCTTTTCTCTGGTGAACAATTGGATAGACTTTGACTGTGGGACTATCATTCCAAATTCCTCCACCTCAGAAGGTGTTAACGGTGCATCCAATTTGGGATGGGGAGCTCATGTAGGTGGGCTTCACACCTACATGAAACATGGTTTGCTTAGGAAAATACTTACCATGTCAACTTCCTTGAGCTCAGGGTCATTTGGAACGCTGTAAAGGTTTTCACAGATTGGCTGCAGCACCAAATTATTCTCATTCAAATGGACAACCAAGTTGCAGTATTCTGTCTGAACAAGTGGGGTGTATGGGATCCTACCTCTTGTGTCACAAGGCAGTGGGGATGTGGCAGTGGGCCCTCCTTCACGGACTGCTTTCTCAAGCCATGTACCTGGCAGGCAAGGAGAACAGCCTGGCGGACAGACTGAGCAGGATTTTGCTACCTCATGAGTGGTCTCTCAACATAGGCATAGCCCGCAAGATCTTCCGAGAGTGGGGCACTCCCTTGATAGATCTTTTAACATTCATCTCAACAACAGAGTTCCCAAGTTCTGTTTCAGGCTCAGATCACACAGTAGGCTACCATCAGTTGCCTTTCTTCTACATTGAAAGGAGGGCCTTGTATGAGTATCCTCCAATACCTCTCATAGAGAAGACTTTATTGAAACTCAGACGAGACCAATGAGCTGTGATCCTAATTACCCCTTATTGCCCAAGGCAGATCTGGTTCCCTCTTCTTCTGGCGTTATCCACCCAAGATCCATGGAAATTGGACTGTTTTCTGACCCTCATCATGCAGAACAAAGGATCCCTTCTGCATCCCAACCTCCAATCCCTGGCCCTCATGGCTTGTATGTTGAGTGTACAGTGGGGGAAATAAGTATTTGATCCCTTGCTGATTTTGTAAGTTTGCCCACTGACAAAGACATGAGCAGCCCATAATTGAAGGGTAGGTTATTGGTAACAGTGAGAGATAGCACATCACAAATTAAATCCGGAAAATCACATTGTGGAAAGTATATGAATTTATTTGCATTCTGCAGAGGGAAATAAGTATTTGATCCCCCACCAACCAGTAAGAGATCTGGCCCCTACAGACCAGGTAGATGCTCCAAATCAACTCGTTACCTGCATGACAGACAGCTGTCGGCAATGGTCACCTGTATGAAAGACATCTGTCCACAGACTCAGTGAATCAGTCAGACTCTAACCTCTACAAAATGGCCAAGAGCAAGGAGCTGTCTAAGGATGTCAGGGACAAGATCATACACCTGCACAAGGCTGGAATGGGCTACAAAACCATCAGTAAGACGCTGGGCGAGAAGGAGACAACTGTTGGTGCCATAGTAAGAAAATGGAAGAAGTACAAAATGACTGTCAATCGACAAAGATCTGGGGCTCCACGCAAAATCTCACCTCGTGGGGTATCCTTGATCATGAGGAAGGTTAGAAATCAGCCTACAACTAAAGGGGGGAACTTGTCAATGATCTCAAGGCAGCTGGGACCACTGTCACCACGAAAACCATTGGTAACACATTACGACATAACGGATTGCAATCCTGCAGTGCCCGCAAGGTCCCCCTGCTCCGGAAGGCACATGTGACGGCCCGTCTGAAGTTTGCCAGTGAACACCTGGATGATGCCGAGAGTGATTGGGAGAAGGTGCTGTGGTCAGATGAGACAAAAATTGAGCTCTTTGGCATGAACTCAACTCGCCGTGTTTGGAGGAAGAGAAATGCTGCCTATGACCCAAAGAACACCGTCCCCACTGTCAAGCATGGAGGTGGAAATGTTATGTTTTGGGGGTGTTTCTCTGCTAAGGGCACAGGACTACTTCACCGCATCAATGGGAGAATGGATGGGGCCATGTACCGTACAATTCTGAGTGACAACCTCCTTCCCTCCACCAGGGCCTTAAAAATGGGTCGTGGCTGGGTCTTCCAGCACGACAATGACCAAAACATACAGCCAAGGCAACAAAGGAGTGGCTCAGGAAGAAGCACATTAGGGTCATGGAGTGGCCTAGCCAGTCACCAGACCTTAATCCCATTGAAAACTTATGGAGGGAGCTGAAGCTGCGAGTTGCCAAGCGACAGCCCAGAACTCTTAATGATTTAGAGATGATCTGCAAAGAGGAGTGGACCAAAATTCCTCCTGACATGTGTGCAAACCTCATCATCAACTACAGAAGACGTCTGACCGCTGTGCTTGCCAACAAGGGTTTTGCCACCAAGTATTAGGTCTTGTTTGCCAGAGGGATTAAATACTTATTTCCCTCTGCAGAATGCAAATAAATTCATATACTTTCCACAATGTGATTTTCCGGATTTAATTTGTGATGTGCTATCTCTCACTGTTACCAATAACCTACCCTTCAATTATGGGCTGCTCATGTCTTTGTCAGTGGGCAAACTTACAAAATCAGCAAGGGATCAAATACTTATTTCCCCCACTGTAGAATTCAGGTCCTTGGGTATCTCAGAGGGTGTCTCTCGCGTTTTGCTGGCTTCCAGAAAAGACTCCACTAAGAGGTGTTGCTCTTTTAAGAGGAGAAGGTTTGCTGTCTGATGTGATGGCAAGACCTTAGATCCTCTCACTTGCCCTACACAAAAACTGCTTGACTACTTCCTGCACCTCTCAGAGTCTGGTTTAAAAACTAACTCGGTAAGGGTTCATATCAGTGCAATCAGTCTTTATCATTAACATGTAGAAAGTAAGCCCATCTCTGTATAGCCTCTAGTTATTCACTTCATTGAGAGGTTTGCTGTTAACAGAGCCCTCATCAAACCTCCCACCGTGTCATGGGATCTCATCGTTGTCCTCACCCAGCTGATGAAAGCTTCTTTTGAGGCATTTGATTCCTGTCATCTGAAGTATTTGACCTGGAAATTTGTGTTTTTGGTGGCAGTCACTTCTGCTCACATTCTGTGAGCTTTAGGCCTTAGTAGTGAATCCACTTAGTGTAAACTAAGTTTCATCACAATAGAGTAGTTCTCCGCACACACCCTAAGTTCCTTGCTAAGGTAGTATTGGAGATCCATCTTAATCAGTCAAACATTCTACCAACATTCCTGAAACCACATGCCCATCCTGGCAAAAGGGTACTGCATACCTTAGATTGCAAGCAAGCCTTAGCCTTCTATCTAGAGCAGACTAAAGTTCGTGAGCAGTCCACCCAATTTTTTGTTTCTTTTGACCCAAACCAGATGGGGGTATCCATCAGCAAGTTCACAGTTTTTAATTGGCTAGCAGATTGCATCTCCTTACTTATACTCAGACTGGACTGACTATAGAGGACAATGTCAAGGCTCATAATTAACCATGGCAACATTGGTAGTCCACTTGAGGTCAGCCTCCATAGAGGAGATCTGCAAAGCTGCGACATGGTCTTCTGTCCACACATTCACATCTCATTACTGCCTTGAACAGGATACCCATCGTAATTGACGGTTCAGTCAGACAGTTCTGCATAATTTGTTTGGTGTCTAGAATCCAACTCCACCCCCCCTAGGCCCAGTTAGTTTTGTTCCAGTCTGCACCTCCACAACTAGAATGTATATAGTTCAGGTTGATTGACTTCAAAGCCTCAACATTTTGAGTCCCTATCATGCTAGTATTGTTTTTGGTGAGCCTGGTAACTAGAGATTCCCAACTGTGAGAATACATATGGCCTGCTTATCCTCGGAGAAAGCGAAGTTACTTACCTGTAGTAGGTGTTCTCCGAGGACAGCAGGGCAAGTTTTTTCACAAACCCTTCCACCTCCCCTTAGAGTTAAATTCTTTAGCTATATTACCTGACTGAGTGCTCACACGTCTGGCGGGAAGGCACCAGCACATGCATGGTGGAACACTGCTAAAATTTCTACAGCCTTCTTGCTAGTCAGTGTCCGCACCGGGCTCTGTTGGATGACTTCACCCAATTCTGAGAATACTTGGTGTGCTGTCCTCAAAGAACACCTGCTACTGGTGAGTAACTTCGCTTTTGTGCATCTGGTGAAGGTTGTCTTCCCATGGGAACCCAGTGAAGAGTAGCGATATTCGTCAGGGCTCTTTATATAATGTGGGACACAATTTCTAGACATTTGCTTCTTTGTTCTACTAATAGATAAAATTGTCAATAGGAATATTCTATGTAGAAAATATTTTTTATTAAAAAGCATGGGGATTCATAATCAGCAGCAGTGGCCTCCGGATAGAGTAGAGTGCTGGTGCTTTACATTGTTATTGAGCTGTGCTATATGCTTAAGATTTCTGCAGCAGTTAAATCTAGTTTTGTAGCTATGAGATACACTTCAGTGATTAGATGTTACTTGCAAAAGCCAGCATTATTGACTTTGATCATGTCCTGGTCACAAATTGACTTGACTATTATTCAATGTACAGTGATATTAAGGTTTTTTTCTCTTTGGCATTTGCAATCTGTTCAAAATTCAAAACCTTATTTCTTACACATGTATGCCCGTGTAACTCTGTTATTAATAGAAACAAAATATTGGTTCTCTGTAGAGAAAGCAGTAGAATGCAGGCACACTCAAGTTGACATCATCCAACAGAGCCTGGGTACTGGAATTCCTCCAATAGCTCTCTAAGCATGCTGCCCCTGACTTCCCCCCCCCCCCCCCCCCCCCCCAGTTTTAGTTTTATCCATAGGTTGTCCTGATACCTCCCCTTTGCATTTCCAGGGCTCCTCCAAAAATATTGCAGTTAACATTTTCTCTCAGAAACAGTTGTTTATTTGTTAGAACTTCGTTATCACAGCTTTTAGTTTCATTTTCACATCATAATGGCGCCACCTGCAACAACCTCCCCTACAGCACTGATCACTTCTTCTGTGCCCCCAAGACTAGCAGTGTCAGGAAACAACTGTAAATTATAAAATGATCACACAGCAAGCATGAATTTTGCACACTGTGGCTAAGGACTCTGGAGTACAGCTCCTGCTTTATCAGGACAATTATTCCACCCCTCCATCTCCTGCTGTCACTGCTGTCTTACTCTCTCAGAGAAACAGATCAGTGAGTAAATCACCAGCAAAGCTGAAGGAAAAGAAAATTCTTTCTTCAGGAATGGGAAAATGGGGGAAAGATTCACAGTCCCTCAGGCAGTCACTGCAGCTGCTTCCTCAAAAAAGAAAGAAAAGAAAAAATATTGCCTCTCTAATTTTCATTGAGGGATCCTTCATCTTAACACCAAAATCACCGTTATACTGCAGTGCCTCTGCACAGCTCAGCAACTGCAGCAACACTTAATTCAATTCAGGAAAATCCAACCAGTGCTCCTCATAGAACTTCTTAAATGCTTTGTGCAGGACAGCATTGCTATTATTCATTCTGCGGAAGTTCCACTATCTCTACTGCATTACACTTCATTACGCTAATTGACATTTCTATCCCACATTAGCTGTCAAGTTCAATGTGGCTTACAAATAATGTCCAAAAAAACAAAGGATTAAGGTTATTAAGAAAAGAAGAGAACCCTGACCAAAGGATAAGAATGGAACAATGGCATCTCAACATAACAACAAAAATTTACAAAATAAAAAAAAGCTGTTAACAGTTTTTAGAAATGTACCATAATTAGCTTGGGTTCTAATCTCCAATGGTAGTGAGTTCCATCGTTTTGATTACTGGTGAGGGAAACAAGTAGAATGCAAGGATTTATAAATAATTTTCCTGCAACTGGGATAATGAAGAGTTACAAATTCTCTAGATGGATTACGCACATTCCCATCCATCAAATGAATTAAGCCTTGCATATAGCTACATGACACACCATCTATTATTTGATAGATACATTCAGTTTTCAAGCTATATGTGTGTTTATCTCAATTGATATCCAATGCAATCTTGCTGATAATGCAAATTTCTTTCAAATTTCAGTGTAGAAACAGTCTAATTATAAGATAGCCCTATTTTGCTTTCCTTCAACCTCATTTCCTGTTTTATCATCTCAACATTCACCATGGTGGGATTTTTCTCCTCAAAATCCACAAAACTCCCACCATTAGGAATAAATTCCAACTTTCATAGTCTACATCAGGAACCACAAGGATATCAGCCTCCTGAAGAATTTGCTCGTACTAAATTTGTTCAGAAAGTCTGCAAGGACCTTTCCTTGGGTACTTCTCAGTCCCCAGGTAACAGAAATGATTTCAAATCCATCTTACAGTCTTGTTCAGCAACTAAGGAAGCAATAGCCCTGCCAAACCATGAGCTTTTACAAGAGCTCCACTTGGATGTATGGAAGACTCCCTTTCTTCATACCACTGACCTTAAGAAGCTTAGAGCTTTTGCTGGCACCAGGGCATGACCCACATCATTTTTGTTTTCAATTGGTACTGTCAGAAGCAGTTTTAAAGAACAAAATTTCACAATAATAGTCCTCCAGGAAAAGATAAGTTTTTAGATGCCAGTACTTATAGCGCATCAACTCCAGATGTTGCATTATCAGTATGTTAAGCTTCAACAGCTAGAAGATTATTACCCTTCTACCCAACCCTGGATCAAGTTGCCAGTTTGGATTTGATCCTTCAGGAGGCCATATATCATCTTATATAATCTACCGATGATGCCTATGATACAGTTTCCAGGACAGCAACAGCTATTTCTGCACACCACATGGCTTTGCTTAAAGCCATGTGTAGAAGACCTTCATGATAGATTGACTGATGTACCTTGCACAAGGTACAGTCTTTTTGGTGAAAAGGCTTGATGTGGTTTTGAGGATGAAGGATCACTCTTCAGCAATTGGAAAGCTTTCTTCCCAGTCTCAGGATCTCACTGCCCAACCCAAAAAGCAGCAACAATACCAATATATACTGGAAATCCTATCAAATCCAATATTTCCAACAATTTTATCCCAGAAGAAGATATCAGCCTTATGCAGGGCCAGAAATTCAACATCCACTACTGCAAGGATATCCGCAGAAACAGCACCTGAGAGAACATAAGCTGCAAGCACTACTAGCAGCCTCAACTGCGAAATCTTCACCTGCTTTTTGACTCTTTCCCTGAGGGTAGAAAGCTTTAGCATTAATCAGTAGCAAGCCATCACTACAAATCAACTCCCATGATTACAAATTAAACTTTCTCCAAGGACAAGGTATTCTCACATCTGGATGATGTCATCAGACAGAGCCCAGTGTGGACGCTGCCTAGCGTATACAGCTACTAGAACATTCTAGCAGTGTCTCACCTTGCATGCACAGGTGCCTTCCCGCCCAATACATGTACGCAGGTTCCTCAGTTTATTGTTTCCATGGAGCTGGGAAGACAAATCCTCGCGATCTCCCTTCAACGTTTTTCATTGTTACCTTTCAGTGTGAGTTTTCCTCATATTTTTTCTCATTTACCTCTAAAATTTATTTTTAATACCTTCCTGTGACAAAAAGTGGGTTTCTGAGCCAGACAACTTCATTATTTTATGGAGTGTATTTCTCGTAATTGGCCAGCAGATGGCACTTGTTTTGAGTTTTAAAGCTGTTGAAGAAAAAAGCATTCTCTCTTCCAATTTCAGTTTATGCAAAGGTAATCTGCAGTACCATTGGGTAGTTACTTTCAAAATTGATGCCTTGGAATCTGATTGGCCCTGGATTTGAAATCTAGCTTGAATTTTCCCCAGTTGCAGCCAGGGGGCGGAGAGAGACAGATCTCTTTCTCCGAGGACAAACAGGCTGCTTGTTCTCACATGTGGGTTGACGTCCACGTCGGCCCGGGAACCGGCATTTTGCGAGCAAAATATTTTTTAAAATGTTGCCAGAGTCTTCTGGCGTGCATGCACGGATCAATTTCCCGCCCGTCGCGTGAGCATTCCCATTCAGTTATTTTTTTCTCCGCGTTAAGGTGCGGTCGAATTTTTCCACCGCTCCTCTCAGGCCCAGGAAAGAATCTATCTCGTTTTGAGGCTTTTGCCTTTTTTTTCTTTTCTTTTAGTAGCTATTTACCATTTTTAAAAAATTAAAAAACTTTCCCCGTAGTTTTTATTTTTTTGCCCTTTTAAAGTTTCCTTTGTTTTTCCATGCGGCTGGGTTGTTCCCTTGTTTTCGTGCCCTTTTTTCTTTTAACAGGCATGATCGCGTCTTTTGATTTCGCCAAAGCCGTTTTTCCTTCCAGGTCATCGAAGACACCCAGCGGCTTCAAATGTTGTACTCGGTACAACCGGACCATCTCAGGTACTGATACCCACGTCTGGTGTATCCAGTGTAGTCTGTGTCTTCGCTTGAAGAAACGGACTCAAGTGTCTCGAGAGGCCCAATGAGAGAAGCTTTTTGGGGCTCGGTCCAGTCCTTCGACATTGACATTGGTACCGAGGTTGGCGGCGTCGACATCAAGGGATGCATAAACATCGGGAGCGAAGGTAATGGCTGCAGAACGACCAACTCATGCTGGTAGCAGTGAGGCATTGAGTGGGTCTCCACCTGTCTTGAGGCCCCCTGTTATGCAGCCCCCCCCCCCCCCCCCCCCACCCCAAGGAGACGTGAGGATTCCACGTCTTCCTCATCGATACCGAGGAGTCTCGATGACGGGCGTCGAGCGAAGGCGAAGAAGTACCATCATCGTTCTCCTTCGTCACACGGTGCTGAGAGCTCCGGGGCGTCGAGAGATTTGGCACCCGAGAAGCGTCGGTGCCAAGAGGCTCGCTCTCCCTCTATTCAGGAGGTGCCGATGCATCGGTCTAGCAGCCCCGGTACCTGTTCCCGAGCCTTGACGGATTCTGCCACCAGCTCCTTTACTGACCCTGCGGCCTTGTCCTACGGCGGCTCTCGACGAGCGCATCAGGGCCCTGCTTCCAGAGCTTCTGGAAGGGTTACTGCGCCAGTCTGCTTCGGTGTTGGGGGTGCTTGCGCCTTCTGTACCGTCTGCTGCAGCGGTATCTGGCCCTTCGCCTGTTGTGAGGTCCCCGACCTCTGTGCTGCCTGCGGCATCGGTGTCAACTGCCAGCCAGGTCGACTCCCCTTCGACGTCAGTGGAGGAAGCTTCACCAGAGTCCAGGCAGGCGTTGACTTCTCGGCATTGCCATCGAGGACGTCGTTCCTCGGCATTGAGGCAGGCTCAGTTTTAGACTGCTCTGAGAGATGTCTTCTCCGATACTGAAGATGAGCGCTCGTGGGAGGAAGAGGAGGATCCCAGGTACTTTTCTTCTGATGAGTCCTATGGGATTCCTTCTGAACCTTCCCCTCCACCAGAAAAGAGACTGTCTCCACCAGAGAGTCTATCCTTTACCTCCTTTGTCCGGAAAATGGCTGCGGCTATTCCCTTCCCCATGGAGGCCGAGGATGAGCTGAGATGCTCGAGGTCCTGGATTATCCTTCTTCACCTGGAGAGGCTGCAACGGCTCCTTTGCATAATGTACTGAAGGAAGTCCTTATGCAAATCTGGTCATTCCCTCTGTCTAATACCGTGATCCCGAAAAGAACTGAATCCCAATATCGGATCCACGGGGAGCCTGGATTGATGAAGTCTCAGCTACCTCAATTCCATGGTGGTGGACTCCGCTCTCAAAAGAGCCAAGAGTACTAGGGACTATGCCTCGGCACCCCCAGGCAGAGAATCTAGAACCTTGGACTCTTGGGAGAAAGGCGTATCAGGCCCCTATGCTCGCTGCCAAAGTCCAGACATACCAGCTCTTCACAAGCATCCACTTGCGGAACTCAGTGAGGCAACTGTCTAGCTTGGTGGTTGCACTCCCTCCGGAGCAGGCCGAGCCTTTTTGCTAGGTGGTCAGGCAGCAGAAGGCGTGTCGCAAATTCCTGGCCAGGAGTACGTTCAACACTTTTGATGTAACTTCCAGAATTGCTGCCCAAGGTATAGTGATGCGCAGACTCTCATGGCTGCGTGTCTCTGACCTGGATCATTTGGTCCAGCAGCGGATGGCGGATGTTCCTTGCCGGGGGATAACATTTTTGGTGAGAAAGTAGAGGATCTGGTTGACCAGCTCAAGAAGCACAATGATGCTATGGATTCTCTCTCCTGCCGGGCGTCTTCTGCTACTACCTCCTCATCTAGGAGGTTTTTTGGAGGGAAGAGGAGTGCTCCATATTCCTATTCTAGGCGTAGGTACACTCCTGCTTCTCGGCAGCCTGTCCAGGCTCAGTCCCAGCGCGCTCATACTCGTCAACAGCATGCGCCTAAGGCCCCTGCAGCTCCCCAGCAAAAGCAAGGGACGGGCTTTTGACTGGCTCCAGTTCAGCATAGCCTCATTCAAAGTGTCCATGCCGGAAGACTTGCCGGTCGGGGGGAGGTTGATATTTTTTCACCAAAGGTGGCCTTTTATAACCTCCGACCGTTGGGTTCTTGAAATAGTCCGGTCAGGATACACCCTCAATCTGGAATCCAAGCCTCCAAATTGTCCACTGGGAGCTCATTCTTACAGTTCCCAGCAGAAACAGGTTCTTGCAGAGGAACTCTCCGCCCTTCTGAAGGCCCAAGCGGTCGAACCCGTTCCACCAGGGGAAGAAGGGTTGACATTCTATTCCAGGTACTTCTTTGTGCAAAAGAAAACAGGGGATTCGTCCCATCCTAGACCTAATGGCCCTGAACAAATTTCTAGTCCAAGAAAAGTTCAGGATGGTTTCCCTGGGCACCCTTCTTCCCATGATTCAGGAAAACGATTGGCTGTGATCCCTGGACTTAAAGGATGCTTACACCCACATCTTGATACTTCCAGCTCACAGGAAGTATCTTCGATTTCGGCTGGGAACACAGCACTTTCAGTACCGTGTACTGTCTTTTGGCCTGGTGTCTGCTCCCAGAGCGTTTAACAAATGCTTAGCTTTAGTCGCAGTGTCGCTACGCAGACTGGGAGTGCATGTGTTTCCTTATCTCGACGATTGGCTGGTGAAGAGCACCTCGAAGGAGGGTGCTCTGAAATCCATATGAATGACTATTCGGGTGCTAGAGCTACTGGGGTTTGTCATAAATTATCCCAAGTCCCATCTCACCCCAGTCCAAAAATTGGAATTCATTGGAGCCCTGTTGAACACTCGGACAGCTCAAGCTTATCTTCCCCAGACAAGGGCAGACAACCTTCTGTCTCTGGTGTCCATGGTTCGAGCGTCTCAGCAGGTCAGAGCTCTGCAGATATTGAGACTTCTGGGGCACATAGCCTCCACAGTTCATGTAACACCCATGGCACATTTACATATGAGAGTAGCTCAATGGACCCTAGCTTCCCAGTGGTTTCAAGCTGCGGGGGATCTAGAGGGTGTAGTCCAACTGTCCACCAGCTTTCGGAATTCTCTTCAGTGGTAGACGATTCGATCCAATTTGACCATGGGATGACCATTCCAAGTTCCTCAGCCAGAGAAAGTGCTGACGACTGATGCATCTCTCCTGGGGTGGGGAGCTCATGTAGATGGGCTCCACACTCAGGGAGCCTGGTCCTTTCAGGAAAGAGGTCTGCAGATCCACCTCCTGGAATTAATATTGATCTGGAATGCTCTAAAGGCTTTCAGAGATCGGCTGTCCAACCAAGTAACCTTAATTCAGACAGACAATTAGGTTGCCATGTACTACACCAACAAGCAGGGGGCACCAGATCTCACCCTCTGTGTCAAGAAGCCATCCAGATGTGGCTTTGGGCTTGTTCACCTCAAGCATATGTGGTCTGGGAGGCAGCTGTTCAGCGGAGAACTCGAACGCCCCACTGGAGAACACAGGTATGGAAGAAAGTGGAATGTTTGACCACGGAAATACAAGACCTGGAGAGATGGATCTTAAAAATACTTGGGAGGCAGCTAACATTCTGCACCTTTGCATACAAGGAACATAGTTGGCTGCAGAAGATCATTTTCATATCAACAAGTCGGCGCTGAGAGCAATTTTTGTGCAATATGTACATAAGTAATGCCACATTGGGAAAGACCAAGGGTCCATTGAGCCCAGCATCCTGTCCACGACAGTGGCCAATCCAGGTCAAAGGCACCTGGCAAGCTTCCCAAACGTACAAACATTCTATACGTGTTATTCCTGGAATTGTGGATTTTTCCCAAGTCCATTTAGTAGCGGTTTATGGACTTGTCCTTTAGGAAACCGTCTAACCCCGTTTAAACTCTGCTAAGCTAACCGCCTTCACCACGTTCTCCGGCAACGAATTCCAGAGTTTAATTATGCATTGGGTGAAGAAAACTTTTCTCCGATTTGTTTTAAATTTACTACACTGTAGTTTCATCGCATGCCCCCTAGTCCTAGTATTTTTGGAAAGCGTGAACAGACGCTTCACATCCACCTTTCCACTCATTATTTTATATACCTCTATCATGTCTCCCCTCAGCTGTCTCGTCTCCAAGCTGAAAAGCCCTAGCCTCCTTAGTCTTTCTTCATAGGGAAGTCGTCCCATCCGTGCTATCATTTTAGTCGCCCTTCGCTGCACCTTTTCCAATTCTACTATATCTTTCTTGAGATGCGGCGACCAGAATTGAACACAATACTCAAGATGTGGTCGCACCATGGAGCGAAACAATGGCATTATAACATCCTCACACCTGTTTTCCATACCTTTCCTAATAGTACTCAACATTCTATTCGCTTTCCTAGCCGCAGCAGCACACTGAGCAGAAGGTTTCAGTGTAGTATCAACGATGACACCCAGATCCCTTTCTTGGTCCGTAACTCCAAACCTTCAAACTATTTATTTATTTATTTGTTACATTTGTACCCCACATTTTCCCACCTATTTGCAGGCTCAAATGTGGTAGCACAGTCAGTCTTTCAGAGATGAGTTCTACCAAAAATAGACTTCTTCCTGCCCGATATTTAAAAATATTTCACCATCCAGGAATGGCTCCTGGCAGGTTAAATAGCACTTAACTGGCTATCTGGCAATATTCAGCGGAAGATGGCCGGCTATCTGTGCATCGCTGACTAAGTTTTGCAGCCAAATTAGGCTGCCAAGATAGCTGGAATATCTTTGGCCAGTTTAAACTTAAGCAGCCAGTGCTGAATATTGGCTTTGCCAGTTAAATTTAAACCAGTCAAAAAAACACCTGCACATTCAATTCCAGTCACTGGAGATGGTCCAGCTTTGAATATCTGAGCTCTGTGCCGACTGCAGGAGGCAATCCGGCTACCTCCTGTGATCTAAATATCTGCCCCTTCATTTCCAATGACAGTAAGAAATGTTGTCCCTTCATCTGGCCCTGGGTCAACTAGCATCAGGTATATTCATGATCTCATGAAGCCAGGACCTTCTTTATGCTTTTCAGCCAGACCCTCTACTAGCAAGGATAGTCCAGAAAGTGAGATGGGATACTGCAACACTAATTCTCATTGCTCCTAATGGCCCAGGTTCCTGTACCTCTGTAAAGTGGTTCAGGACAATCCCATGACCTTATTGATTATTCCAATACTGTTGATTCAGCAAGGCAGGAAAATTCTCTGTCGGCCAACAACCAGTTTGAAAGAAGTGCAAGAAATTATTCTGCCTTCAGAAAGTCATATGGATTCAGATGGAAGAGATTTACTTTTTGGTGTACCAGCTAGCCTGAAGATCCCTTTGATTGGTCAATACCGTTGATTCTTCAGTACCTCCTCATTTTGTCAAATGTGGATCTTGATGTAAGCTGAAATAGCACTAAGATGAACTTTCAACTAGCGGATCAATGGTCAACCTCTTTCCAGGCACCCAATAGGAGTGAAATTCATGAGAGGTTTTTCTAATTCCTGACCACCTATTGGAAAACCTCCAGTGAAATGGGATCTCAGCTTAGTACTACATAGCTAAATAAAACACTACAAACCTTTAGAAAAAGCTTCCCTGAAGTTTATTTTTTAGAAAACTTGATTTCTTGTAGCTTCAGTTTGTTTTGTGAATTACAGGGTTCTGTTCACTATATATACACACAACCAAGTTGTACTCTGCACTCACCTAAAATTCTTACCAGAAGTAGTGTCTGATTTCCATATTAACCAACCAGTTGTTTGCCAGCATTTTTCCCTCTGTCACATACCAGCACTGAGGAACAACTGTTTCAAACTCTGGATTGACCGCATCTTGAGGCTGAAGCCAGCTAAAACTTGAACTGAATGGGCTAGTCTGATATGAGCATGGGAACACACACACAAACTCAGAAAAATTTTCTAGAGGTTTCTGAGCTCTGGGAGACTATACCCCCGCTTGGTTCTAGCGTGTGTCATACCACTTTTATGTAGCTTTAGAATCCTGCTATTCACGGAGAGCCAATGTTACAGGATAAGTAACTACGCTGTATCTCTTAGTTTAGAAAGATGTAAATAAATATAAGTAATGCTACTGAATATACATGTAAGTGGAGACCACATAACTGCTTCAGTGCATAAGCTAGGCCTGCTTTCCAATTGGTTTAACTTATGTGTGTAATTATCCAGGGAATGACTGAATTTTGTCGCTCTCAGGATAACTTTGGTGCTAGCCCTTATCCCTATCCCAGGAACATCATATTTTCACATGTGGATGACATCCTACAGAGCCCTGTGTGGACACACTCCCCAACTTTTAATTATAGAAGCTTTTGGAAGCTGGACCACGCATGCACACACTTTCCTGTATGTATGTATGTGCTGTGCAGGATCAAGGCAGTTGTCTTTTTAAGCAGAGCTGTGAGAACACTGTTTTGTGTCTCTCCTCATACAACCCTAGTAGTTGACGACCTTCCTCCTGATTTTTGACTTGCCTTTTATTCTGTATATAGCATGGGAACTTCTTCTCTTCTCCTATTGTATTTCCCTTAAAAGGTTTTTTGGGCATTTGTAAGTTTTCTTTATTTTTCATAGCACACTTGGCCCTCTTAGGCCTCAGCACTTTGGTCAGGCAGAGTTTCCTCTTTTTTTTTTTTGGGGGGGGGGGGGGGGGGGGGTTAATTTTCGGTCATTGAGCTGTTTGATTTTGTTTCGGCTATTTTTGTTTTGCTCCAGATGCAGTAAAGTCATGTCTTGCACTGACCTGCACAATTGGTGTGTTCATGGGCCTTGATTATAAAACTTGTCTAGGTAAACTCTGTTTACAGATGAAGAAGAGGTCCATAAAGTGTTGAGAAGAACTGCACCTTACACTTTTTGATGCTTCTAAGTCCACTCCATCAACGTTGGCATCGGAGGCATTGGTCCCTATGGTATTGGGTGTTATACTGGACATTGGGGATGCATCGGCATCAAGGAGGTCTCCGCCTTCCTTGGAGTCAAGCATTGGTAGCACCTACTGGGACTAGCCATTTTCGGACCTAGCCCCAAGGACTCGTAAGGTTTCAACGACACCCTTGTTGAAACCGAGGGACCATGGTGCCAGGTGAAAGGCAGAGGGCAAGAATCACCAACATGGTACCAGAGAAGCATTGGCGCTAAGAGGGCTGTTCTTCCTTCTTGGATTTGGCACCAGCTTCCTGCATGCCAGGACCAGACCTCCAGTTCAACCGTGATACCTTTTGTGGACCTGACCACACCAGTACTAGCCCAGTCTTTCCTGATACCTACCCTTGACAAGAGGCTCCAGGTCCTGTTATATCCTGGCTCAGAATTACACTGAAGCCTTGAAGGTGACTGTGGTACTGCCCCAGCCAGTACTGCAGACCCATGCCCTGCTAGGTGGCCAAGCCTTGACTCCAGTGCCCGTGAGGGCAGACGGTACTTCTTTCTTGCCCTTTGGGGGAGGAAGCTGATTTAAGGGCTAGGAGACATTCCTCAGCACTCTTGCCCTGAGTCTGATTGTGTAAAGTAGACCAAGGCAGGTCCATTACTCTTGAGTCTGATTTGGACCACTTGTGGGAGTCTGACCTGGAACCAGTGGTCCTCTTAAAGAAGGAGTCCCTTGATCTATCAGACCCCTCCCCTTCTCATGAAAGGAGAAAATATCCCCCTGAGGAGCTTTCTGTTGTCAATTTTGTCAGGAATATGGCTCAAACCATCCCATTTGTTAGAGGTTGAGGCTGAGCCCAGGGCAGAAATGTTGGATGTCCTCGACTTTGACTCCCATCCTAAGGAAGCAGTGACAGTGCTCGTTCACAGCATCTGTAAAGCAGTAGAAATGAAATAGTGGACCCTTCTCTGTACAGCCTGTTCATAAGAAGGCGGACTATGTAGAGTCCAGAAGGCTTCTGAATTTGAGAAGCTACAGCTGACACACCATTATGCGGTCATTTAATTTGTTCTCAAAAGGGCCAGAAGCTCTAAGACTCAGTCCTTGGTGCCTCTGGAGAGGGATGCGAGGACTTTGGACTCTTTTGGGAGAAAGGTGTTCCAGAATGCTATGCTTATGGTCCTGCATACATTCTTACCAGTTCTACTTGAGCCTGCACTTGAAGTCCTTGGTGAACAGTGTGACAGAGTTTGCAGGCACTCTACCATCTGATCAAACTGCACAGCTTCACCATTTAGTAGCCAAATAACAAAGGCGGCCTAAGATGCTTTTTGACATGTTGTCTAGGGCCTGTGCTGTGGGAATCGGAATGCACAGGCTCACCTGGCTGCATGCTTCTGACCTAGAACTGACAGTTCAGGAGAAGCTGGTGGACATCCGTTTTGAAAGGGACAGTCTTTTTGATGATAAGGTGGAGGTGACTGACCTCCTCAGAAAGAGAACTGATACCATCAAGCTTTCTTGTGCTTTTTCAGGAGGTATTCAGACTCTGAACAGAGGAGACCATACTACTCTGGAAAACATAGAGACCCTTCTCCTTCCCCGTCAGCCCAGAACTCTCGTTTCCGCCTGAGGCAGCCAAGAGTTCAGAAGTCCCAGTCGGCTCCTTAGTCAAAGATAAGGGACAAGCTTTTGACTGGCTCCAAGAGAGCATAGCCACAGTAAAAGTAATGGTGCTGGGCGACCTTCCAGTAGAAGGGAGTCTAAATTTTTTCCAGGAAGGGTGGCCCCTTGTAACAGATCAGTGGGTCCTCAAAATTGTTCAGTCAGGTTACACCCTTCATTGACAAAAGGCCCCTCCAGATTGCCCACCAAGAGTGAAGCTCTCATCACCAGGAATTGCTTCTGCAGGAGTTCTCCTCTCTTTTGTTGGCCACTGTGGTTGAACTTGTTCCACCAGGGGAAAAGAGGAAAGGATTTTACTCCAATTTCTTCCTGGTCTCCAAAAAGACAGGAGGATTCCAAGTACCTGGCCAAGGAAAAGTTCAGGATGGTTTCCCAGGGCATCTTAATCCCCATGATTCAAGAAAACAATTGGCTATGCTCTCTGGACTTAAAGAATTCTTACACCGCATCCAGATACTTTTCACCCACAGGATGTATCTCAGATTTTGAGTAGGGAAACACTGTTACTAGTATCATGTTCTATCCTTTGGCCTTGCGTTAGCTCCCAGGGTCTTAACAAAATGCCTAGCAGTAGTTGCAGGAATGCTATGTAGACTGGGAGTACACGTGTTTCCCTACCTGGACAATTGGCTGATAAAGTGCACATCAAAGGAAGACGCTCGGGAATCAATGTGAAGAACTGTTCGGGTGTTAGAGCTAGAGTACTGAGGAGCTGTACTAGATGCCAAGAGTGATATGTCAGTTCAGTTTTCAATTCTCTGTCTCCACCTGCTGTTTGATGGTTACAACTATCCCACAGGTTCTGGAGTAGGGAGAAGGACTAATGGAAAGAAAATTATCAGGTAAGACCTAATTTATCCTTATCCAAGTGGCCAGCAGATTGAATTTCCTTTACTTATGCCTAAGCTGACCTGTCTCTGGAGGGTCAAGTCACAGTTCACAATGTGAGAGCCATGGCTGTATCAGTAGCCCACCTGAGATCAGCCTCCACTAAGGGGTTCTGCAAAGCTGTGATGTGGTCTTCGTCCACAGATTCACATCTCACTACTGCATTGAACAAAACTCCTGACACAACAGCCAGTTTGGTTAGTTAGTCTTTTAGAATTTATTTAGAATCTAGAATCCAATTCCCCCCCCCCCCCCCCCCCCCAACCAGGCCCAATTTGTTTCTTTTCCAGGTTTTCTATAGCTTTAGCTTGTTGCAGACCTTGTTCTTTTTTTTTTTTTTTTGTCTGCCTAGTAGCTAGGAATACCCACATGTGAATATATGATGTTCTGCAAAGTTACTCACTTGCAACCGGTGTTCTCTGAGGACAGCAGGACATGTATTCTCACACACCTGCCCTCCTTCCCTATGAGTTGTATTCTTTTAGACTGCCTTGATCCCGCGCATGCATGGTCCACTTCCAAAAACTTCTATAATTAGAAGCCAGGGTGCATTTCTGCTCCGGGCGCCATCAGATGACATATAAGAATGTCCTGCTGTCTTTGGAGAACACCTGCTACAGGCAAGTACCTTTTCTTTATGCATATAAAATGTAGCCTTGGGTTTAATGTCATTTTAAATACCTGGTCCATGGTTGCTGGTCCTGACAAGTGCTTGTATACGTTGAATGTAATTCAGTTAGCAGAACACATTTCTGTGCAGTTGACAAATTGGTTAGTTTAAAGTCTGCAACCAGGCTACACACCACATTCAGCCTCTTTTGTGTTTTAGGTTTTTTTTTTTTTTAATTTATGTCATTTTATATAAATCATGCATAAACTCTTGTACAGAAAAATGCGCAATTCCAGATCTGAAAAAAATGTTATATTGATTAAACTTAGAGGGAGAAAAGAAAAAATTCCTTAACATTTACTGATCTGGTATTACAGTACCCTTCATAGAGTAGAACTAGTTTCAGCTGTCAGATATTTGGACTCCAAGAAAGTTGCAAGATAGATAGAGAGGACCAAAAAAATATATTTCTCAGAATTATAAGTTATTTTACATTTACTAGGAAACTTTTTTTTTAAGTCCCTCCCAACTGAAGAATTCCTAGACACAACAAAAGGCACTCTTTTCTTCTTTTTTTGAGTTTCCTTAGGAAGATCAGGAAAAATACAAATTTTACAATTTAAAAATAATTGATCGCAATGTATGTGTATATGTGGATTTGCACACAGCTGGAATTCAGTGATGACATTGTGAAGATTATTCAAGCAGCCATTAATTCGGATGGAGGGCAGCCTGAACTGAAAAAGGCCAACAGTATGGTCAAGTCCTTCTTTATACGGGTGAGCAATCTCTAATGTCTTCTGACAATTACACCATCAGTTGCACAGGACAGTCTTAGTTTCTCAGCCCATCAGTTGAAGTACAGATTATTAATCCTGTATCTGTTGAGTAATCTTTAAATGTCTCTGTACCTTTTTTAATCTCTTTACGATCGCAATACAATCAAGTAATGTTACATTTAGTATGACTATGCATTGGTTTCTTCATACACGTCAAACATATCAGAGTCTCCAATCATAGACAACACTCTTCAACAAGTACACAACCAACAAAGGAAGATTGTATCTAACTATTTTTGTTTGAGTAACAATCCCAGTATTTCCTAACATACTACAACGCCCATTACCACTAATAAATCTCCCTATGGACAAAGACATGACAAATCAGTGTTAATGTCCCCAAAGCTCCACCTTCATAATCTCCCATAATTCTACTTCCTAAATCTAGAAAATCCCCCCCCCCCCCCCCCCGGCAGCAATTGTTCTCACACCTATGGCTTCTACCTCATTTACAGTGAAAGACATACATTTATTTATTCAAAACAAGGCTAACTTCTTGGTAAGACAGTGCAGCCTAGTATGGTTTCCAAATCGATTGAAAATGTCATCATTTTTAAGAATCTTCATGGACTGCATTATGGCACTGAATAAGCAGCATATAATATAATGTATTCCATTGTGTTTATGTAGGAGAAGTGGATGATCTCCAGTATACAATTTATTTATTATCTTTAAATCTTTTTCATTTACAAACTTGAACATCAACCAAATAACATATCATGACAAATCCATCAAAAGATTACATTCAGGTAAATAATTTTCCCAGCTTTATATATGTTCCTCCCTCCCCCCACCCCCAAACTTCACCCTTCCCTAAATGATAATCCCTCAAATATGCCAATCAAAACAGGTGATGAGAACATCTCTTAATACAAAATATCTCCAAGATATCCTATCTAATACATCCTATCACCCCCAATTTCTTCTAACTCGTTCCATCCTTCTGATGCAAGTCATATGTATGTCTGAATAATCCCGAAACTTTAAAAAAAATGGTTTGGCCCTTCCAGCATTCTTAATAGTGACTTACATCATTCGGGATGTTATAGAACTATTATCTTTTAAGAAATATCTATTATTCCTATCAACCTAGAAATATCCAGCCCTACCCATTCCTGACTCTGCATCCCCAACAGGCCGAAATCCATCCTCCTTTCCTGAATGAGTACGGTCCAGGACCCCCCCGACCCCCTCCCCCACCCAAAATTCCCTCCATAGTCCACCCTCCATAAGTAGCTCAAGTAAAAGAATTTAATACAAGGCTGCGAGCTCTATGCGATATGGATTGGAGATATTTATCCCAAATAGCCAAGAACCTTTGTTTCTTCTTATATGAAGAACGTGCATATTGGATTTCCATTAGCATCATATTATGAAGTCTATTCCTCCATTGCCAATATGAAGGAGCTTGGTCGCCAATCCACACCCCCAAAATAATGCGTTTGCCCATCATCCCCGCTTTACGGATCAAAAATTTTTAAAAACGATCCTGAGGTCCCATATCTTTATAGTTATCCAGTAGAAAACCTGTCGGTGACAATTTGATCGGCCTGCCCCCTAATGTCTCCAAATAATGTCACTTTTCTCCAAAATGTTTGGATGATCGGGCACGTCCAAAACGTGTGTATAAAAGAGTTGGTTTCTCATTGGCATTTCTTGCATATAGGGGAGTCTATTCCTCCTGCTTTAAAGACTCTTTCTTGAGTAAAATATGCTGTATGCAACACATGAAAATTACACTCACGTACCTCAGCGCTAATCGAGCCCGATGGTATCTGACGCATTAGTTTACCAATATCAAGAGATTCTGGTGAGATTCCTAGTTCCCAACTCCAATGATTCTCTCTCTTATCTGGATCTCCCTATAGTTTCTCCAATGCTTTTTTCAGGTTAGACACCGACAATCCTCCATCCTGCAATGGTTCAAAGAAGTCCAGCAGCCGATGCCGGAGTAAAAAAACTCGGGTCTGATGGATTCAAACTTACTAAATAATGATGTATTTTTTCCATATATGCAAAAACATCTCTAGACTCCACCTTTCCTTTCTCTTGCAAAACTGACCATGGCACCAGTCTTCCTTCAGAATCCACAAGATCATTCAAATATAATACTCCTTTAGTCTCCCAACGCTGGAAGCTAGCATTCTCCATCCAAGGCTTAAAGTCAAGGTTACCTAGTAAAGGTAGTTGATCTGACCTCTGGGGGTCCCCTCCTAATCAGGGTACCAGATATTTTCATGCCTCCCGTAGTGATTTTAATAGCAAACTATCTCATAGACCCGTAGGCAATGTACATGTAGGACAGTGCATTAAAGAAAAAAAATTCCAGGAATCATATATGTTGTTTGTTCAAACGTCTTGGGTATATAATCCTGACTGTCAAGGATCCAGTCTCCCATATACCAAAGTAGGCAGGCCAGATTATATTTCCTCATATCTGGAAGCCCTAGGCCTCCTTGTATTTATTTATTTATTTTTGATTTTGATTTTGTTCACACCTTTTTCAGTAGTAGCTTAAGGTGAGCTACATTCATGTACACTGGGTATTTCTCTGTCCCTGAGGCAATGGAGGGTTAAGTGACTAGCTCAAGATCATAACGAGCAGCAGTGGGATTTGAACCAGCCAGCTCTGGATGTCAAGACTGGTGCTCTAACCACTAGGCTACTCCTCCCCTTGCCTCCTCCATTGCCTTCTGGTCCATCAGAGTCTCCGTAATAAAGAATGTCCTCTGCCCCATTTCTAACTTAGGCAAGGCAGACAAGATATCAAACAGTATAGATGTAGTTTTCCACAGAAAGCCTGAATATTTCTGTACCATTTTAATTATATAATGCATCATGCAGGGTAACAACACAATTACAAATAAGTGACCCAAATTATAGAACTAGCCAAAGGTTAATCCCAACTCCTATCTGCAAACCTTGATCCACTACAGTTCTCCAGCTTCTCAAACTATGTTCAAAAATACCTCCTCCCTGCTTGCCCCACTTCAATACTTTGAGTGAAGTAGCACCGGCTGTAGAAGGAGAGTGTCCCTGTATGAGGTTTTTGATTAATTGCAAGTTTTCTAAGATGAGTTTCTCAGTCCATTATAATGTTTGTAAAAATAGGTTGTTTGTCCTCACAGCAAATGGAGCGGGTTTTTCCATGGTTCAGTGTTAAAAAGTCCAGATTTTGGGAACCAAATAAAGTAACAAACAAGTAAGTTGGCTTTTTCTTTTGCTATGTATTTCATTACTAGCAGAAGATTGCTTGATATTGCCATATTTATAAGTGGTTAAAATGAGCCTTGCCTAATGCTTTTGTTGTTAAAATTACTTTTTCCCAATAATTTGACACTGTTTTATAGATTCTGTAGGACCTGCCCAGTGGCTCAGATTCCCATTTTGATCACTGAGCCATGTCTTCCACTCCTTGTGCCAGCTGGAACGAAGGATGCTGCAGAGGCAGCATTCACAGTACCAGGAGGAGGGATTTGTGGCTTTTGCTTAAGGGTGATATCTAGAGACCAGATTGAACACCCATGATTGCAGAATTCCAGAACTGCATAGCCCCTGGCTAAGGACCAACATTGAAATGAGATTAGGTGTGTTTTAGAGAATTGTGGCAGAAGGTTTGGGGAGGGGGGAGAGATGTAAAGTAAAGGAAGAAATCCCCATGTACTTCTGAAGGCCAGATGGAGCAGGAGGAAAATTGGTGGGTCAAAGAGATATATCCTGTAAGTGTCCATGGCTGGGACATTCCCTCCTCCCAGCTGTGTGTTTCAGGATTGCCTGCAGTGGAATAGATGAGATCTTAAACAGAGGATGTCTCCTTAGGGAGAGGATATTAATTCCATTATCTTGTATATTTAAGTCATTCTGGGTCAGACCAAGGTCCACTGAGCCCAGCATCCTGTCTCTGACAGTAATCAGTCCAGCTCATAAGTACCCAGTAGACCCCCAAAAGTAGATCTGTTTCCTATAGCTCATTTCCAGGGATAATCGTAAATTTCCCTTACAGAAAGAGCCTTGTCATCATTCTAGTAAAGGAATTATAATCACCACTGTGTCCTGCCATGATAATTCAATTTTTTTCCATAACTCTGCTTGTGTTTTCAGCAGTGGCATGTTGCCTAATGCAGTGCTTCCTCCTTCACTGGACCATAACTATGCTCAGTGGCAGGAGCGAGAGGAGAATGGCCAGACGGTGCAGCCCCCTTTAATGAAGAAGATCATTCCAGCCCCCAAACCCAAAGGACCTGGAGACCCTGATTTCCCAATGCTGCTCCATCCTCCTACACCACCAACCTCAAGTAAGAGGGTGCCAGTCACAAATGGAGAGGAGTCAAATATGATCTAGAGCAGGGATCCCAAAATGCAGGCTTCAAGAGCTGCAAAACAACCTGACATATTAGGATGTCTACAATAGAATGTGTGAAAGATTTGCATGTATTATCTTGATTATGTGCAGTTTTCTCATAATGCAAAAAGCAGACTCTGTAGAAAAAAATTAATAAAATGAAAAATATATTTAAAAAAACTGTGAAAATGGAGTAAGCACATAAAACTATATAATAAAATCCAAAATTGCCATGTTTCCGCTTACACTTGCATCAGGGGTAAAATAATAAACATAAAACATATCCATAAAACCATGTCCTAAATCAACAAATTAACAGTGTGGTCAGAATTACATACAGACAACATTCGAAGAATAGATATTTTGTGTTTTAATATTTTTCTCCTGATACAGGTATGAGGCAAAATAAGGCCATGTTTGGTTTATATTATATAGTTTTATGTGATCACTTAGTTTCTCATTGTTAATAATAATTCATTTCTTAGCGTCAGCAGAGATGAATCCAGAGACTTGTGGATTATGACCATCTACCAGCAGGTGGAGATAGAGAGCGCTGAACTGCACAGTCTTATAGGATGGGATTCTCCTTGGTCAGTCAGTATTCTTTATCTCCAGCAGGCAGATAGATGGTCTCTCACAAGCTCCTGGTCTCATCTGATGGTGGCTCCTGTTATGGGTCTCTCAGTTCAGTAGAGCTTTGGGGTGCACGGCTTAGCGTTGCTGGCTTTAGGGGATAAACCTGGTGCTGGCTTTAGGGGATAAATCTATGCTGAAAACCCACCTTTTCACTGCTGCTTTTTAGCTCCCTTTACTTCCCTCACCCGTAACTGTCTTGTCTGTCTGTATTATTTAGATTGTAAGCTCTTTTGAGCAGGGACTGTCTCTTTGTATCAGGTGTTCAGCGCTGCGTGCGTCTGGTAGCGCTGTACAAATGCTAATAATAATAATACCATGTCCCTGCCCCACCCTTCTCCCCTCTCCAGCCCTTCCTCAATTCTTCCTCACTGAAAAAATAAATTGGGACATAAATTCTTTAGTCCATAGCCCTGGCTGCAGGAGAGATACTGGTTTGGGCCAATATAAAGGGCTTAGTGATGGAGAGGAGGTGCTTCCAGCAGCAGAGGCAGTACTCCAAATGGCTGACTGTCCCAGGGTGAGTGTCTTTTTACATTTTCTTTCACCTTTGGGTCAGTTGCGGTTTTACGTTTGTTTTCTTTGCAGTAGCTGCTGACATTGTTAGAGATATATCCTGTAAGTGTCCATGGCTGGGATATTCCCTCCTGGAGGACTCTTTGGCGGCTGCCTGAGCTCAGCATGAGGACTCTTTGGCGGCAACTCAGGCACAGCAACAACCCCTTTTTGATTTGGTACAGGAGATGTTGAGGGCTGGAGGAATGCCAAGGAGAGTGGTTCCCAGTGTGTAGGAAGCGGCAACTGGAGGGATTCGGGGCATTAAAGAACCGGGGACAGTGAATTGGCTGCCCTGGGAGAAGCTGGCACCAGGAGATGACATTGAGGACTATTTGGGGACTTTTGAAAGGGTGGCAGTAGCAGCAGGTTGGCCTCTGGAACAATGGACTATTCGTCTGGCTCCAGCCTTATCAGGAGAGGCCTTGGCTGCTTTTAGGGGTTTATCCCCTGTTGAGGTGAAGGACTATGAGTGTTTGAAAGGTGCTATTCTGGACCGGTATGGAGTGAGTAAGCACACCTATCGCCAGAGGTTTAGGAGCTGGAGGGGGACACGCCAAGAGCTCTCGCGCAGAAGTTAATGGACCTAGCGAATAAATGGCTGGAGCCAAACAAGAGGTTAGTGTTACAGGTTATGCAAGAGCTGGTCCTAGAGCAGTTTTTGGAAGCTCTACCTGAAATAATAAAAATAGACCTGATAAGGAGAGGGTGTGAGACATTGGAGGCAATGGATGGAATGTTACTTGGAATCCCAGTGCTCGGGGAGGAACAGGGAGGTTGGTCAGGAATTGGACAAGAAACCTCTTAGGAGTTTCCCGGGGCACAAGGAAGCTCGGAGCGGGGAAGTAAGACCCTGTTATCATTGTGGGCAGCAAGGAATCTGCGCAGGGACTGCAGGGCCAAGTTAGGGTTCACTTCACGCTCTAACCCACATCCTGAGTCCCGTTTCACACAGTGGGTGGAGATTGGAGTTATATCAGTGGAGGGGCTCTTGGATTTGGGGGGGGGGATCAGACCATGTGTGCGCAGTCCCTATGGGACCGAATTGGGGGGAAGATAAAAGGCGGCAGTAGACTGGTCTCAATACAGTGCATACATGGGGCCGCTTCACGATACCCAATGTGCCTTGTAGAAATTAAGGATCCCACGGGGGTTCAAGAAATATGGGTGGCTGTACTTCCGCGGCTCCCTCAGGACTTAATTCTGGGGAGGGACTGGTTGCCTTTTGCGCAGTATTTAATGAGTAAGGAAGGTTGGGTCACGCCTAGAGCACAGGAACAGCAAGCGGGGGGATCAGGGGTGTCCTTGCCGCAGGTTTTTCCGTTCCACCTAGATCTCTTTGGGGCTCCAGGAAAAACCAAAAAGGGGTCCTGTCAAAAGAAGAGGGCACAGTTACAGAGAAGGTAGGATCTGAATAGGCAAGAGGAGTTCCCAGAGGAGGCGTCTGGGGTACTAGAGAGGTTCCTTCATTTTGCTAGGGAGCAGGGAGCGGACGATACTCTAAAATATGCCTGGGAGCGGGCAGGACAGGAGGGCGAAAATGCCTTTCCTCATTTCATAGTGGACAAAGGATTATTGTTTTGGGTGGCTCTCTTGGGGCCAGAGCGTAGAGCTCAAAAACAATTAGTAATTCCCCGGGGGTTTCGGGAGCTGGTTATGAGGCTCGCCTATGATCACCCCTTGGGGGGGGAGGCACAAAGGGGACCTCTAATGCTGTGCCGGATAAAGGAGCCACTGGCAGCTCTGCTTTCGAATTGCACTGCTGTATAAAAGGATGCAGGATCACTTTCGGCCCCCTGAGGAGAATGAGCCCACATCTCTCCCTCATGGGAAACTAACGAGCCCTCCTCAAACACGGCCCCCTCTGCCAGAGGAGACCCTGCACATCCACCCGCACTTCTAAGTAGAGGAATAGCTTATTGGTTAAAGCAGCCAGCTGAGAGAGAAGTTGCTGGTTCAGGTTCCACAACAACTTGCCATCAATAGTGCACAATGGTACAAACAGCCATATTCTGCTACACCATCTAGCTCTGGCTCTCTGCCACACTAGTTAGCTCCAGTGCGCAGCTATGCCAGCCATTTCTAGTGCACGGTCACACCAGTCAATTCTTGACCCTCTTGGCAAGAAGATATCTCTGGCTTAGGTATTGGACAGCTGATGTGGCTTCTAAGTCATATTTAGCAAGCTACCTTTTAGAGGTAAGCTTTTGTTTGGAGATGAACTAGAGAAGTTGTGTAAAGACCTAAGGGAACTCCGAGTCTCAGAGACTGCCAGAGGACAAGTCTAAAGATTCTTTTAAATCTTCTCAGCCTCGTCTTAGGTTTCGTGAGGCCAAGTGCTACAGGCCAGTCAAATCTAACTTTCAGAGTTCCCACTTCAACAAAGGCAAGCTGCCTTGCATGCTGACAGAGAGAACTCAGCTTCAAACTGTAAGTCTACCATTGCCTTCTGCATTTCCCAATGATGGGGTCTTGGTTTACTCCTTGGGTTTCATAGTAGCAGGACTCCTCTCCAGGTTCCATGAGGAGTGGACCGGAATAGCCTCAGACCAATGTGTCTTGGAAATACTAAAGCAGGGTTACAAACTGGAGTTCTCCCATTCCACTGCAAATTTTGTTCTTGGAATCTCCATGCAAGCTCCAGCCCAAATATCGAGCAGTTCAAGCCACCTTGCAAACGCTTCTTCATTTAGGCACAGTCGAGACTGTCCCCAGTTGCAGCTGGGGAACAGGAAGTTATTCCATTTACTTAGTAGTTCCAAAGAATGGAGCTTCCTTCCACCTGGATTTGGACGTCAAAAGAGTCAATAGAGTGTTAAAGGTTCAACTTTTCACAATAGGAACATTGCGGTCTGTAATAGTTTCAGACCATCAGGGAGTGTTTCTAACCTTCCTGGATATCAAGTGTGGTTTCATATTCCCACTTCACTTTCCCACAGAAGATTTTTGATTTGCAGTCCTTGGGAAACATTATCAATTTATGACCATGTCATTCAGCCTTTACACATCACCAAGGACATTTATTCAAGGTCATGGTAGTAGTGGCAGCCTTCCTTCACAAAGATGGATTGCAGGTTCATCCATTCCTCATGATTTGGCTGATTTGCGACTCTTCCTATCAAGACAGTGTGCAAGTTTCTTCCAAGATAGCTACTGTTCTTTAGTTTTTAGGATGGGTATTCCATTTTACCAAGTCAGTTGTTTCCAACACTAATCTTGGCGTGTCTAGGAGTGACATTTGACATAGGCTTAGGGAAGACATTTCTTCCTGTTGTTCATCGTCAAAAGGTTCATACCTAAGTCAGGTTTTACTTTCCCTACCAGGTCCTGGGGTCTGGGAATATGTTCAAGTTGTGGGCACAATGGCCTCTATCTTGGGTGTTCTTCCATGCCTTTCTCTGACAATTCAGAAGTTCTCTCTCTCTCAGCAAGCGGCTGTCTGCAGCTCGTATGCTGCTAGGGCATGTCTTAGCTGGGTGCAACAGATTTCAGAAGTCTGACATTCAACCTCCTCTTCAATTGCCAGATGTGGAGATGGAGTTGGCATATTTGGTAGATTCCTTGTATTCCTTGATTTGGGCATCGACCAAGCAGATGTCTTTGTCCATCACAGCCTGTTGTTTGCTATGGTTGCACGACTGGGCAGCAGATGCAGCTTCAACCAGCAGCTGGTTAAGCTCCATTTTTAAGGGCAAGCTGTTGTTTAGGGAGGACTTAGTGAAGTTGGTGAAAGATCTGGGTGACTCAGACTCAGCGTGTTCCTGAGGACACGTCTCTGCTTTTTTTTCCGTTTGGGTTAGGCTCGCCTTTGTTTTAAAGATACCAGGTGCTATCGTCTGGGGCAGTCTAGTTTTGGACTGATCTAGGTATCAACACAAGCAGAATTTTGGAATGTCAGACTTTCCGGATTTCTTCTGAAGGGGTGGCGGGGCGCACAGTCCCATCTTTCCCTCCTAAGGTAGTTTCTGCCTTTCATTTCAGTAAACCTTTTGTTTCTTCCTGCTTCCTTGACGTTCATCATGTACTCCTACACTATTTGGAAGTGGCCAACAAGTTCCGTCAGTCAAATCATTTGCTCAGGACCTCGGAAAGATAATGCAGCTTGCAAAGTCATGCTAGCTCACTGGGTCAAGGAGGCTGTCATGTCTGCGTGTTTACTAGCAGGTAAACCACTTCCGGTCTGATTCTGAGTGCCTTCTACCCGAGCTGCCATGACTTCCTGGGCGGAAGCCCGTCTGTTGTCTGTGGAGGAAATATGTAGGACAGCAACATGGTCTTCCTTGCATACCTTCTCCAAACATTACCATTTGGATGTCTTTGCTCGGTTGGATGCATCTTTTGGAGTATCAGTGCTATCCGCGGGAGCTTCAGGTTCCCACCTTACTTTAAAACTGCTTTGTTACATCCCACAAGTCTCTGGATTCATCTGCTGCTGACGCTAAGGAACGGGAAATTATTTCTTACCTGATAATTTCCTTTCCTTTAGTTGCAGCAGATGAATCCAGAGGCCCACCCTGTTTTTCTGATGGTTCCTATTGGTTAGTTTTCTCTGTTAGAAGTTGTTTTTGCATTTTTATATTTTAGATGGACTGTTGTAATCGGTTTACATGTTTGCAGTTCTTGGATTATCACTTTTCTCTGTGGGGAAGGAGTAATGTTATAATTCTGTTTTGTTCTGCTTTGTCATGAGAAATACTGATTGACCAAGGAGCATCCCATCCTAAATGACAGTGCAGTTCAGCACTCTCTATCTCCACCTGCTGGTAGGTGGTCACAACCCACAAGTCTCTGGATTCATCTGTTGCGACTAAAGGAAAGAAAATTACCAGGTAAGAAATAATTTTTTCGTTAATTTCCAAACTCCTGCTCTAGTATCTAAACAGCCTTAATTAAAAATAATCAGGTTCTTGATTTGCAGAGCAAGCCTGTTCCTTTAGTCTTTTCCATGAGTGCCATGATAGACATTAAGTAATGTGCCAACACTGATGGAGAGAAGCAGAATCCATTTCATAAAACTGTCTTTTGGATCATGTTTTCAGTCCCTTGTTCCCTCTCCCCCACCCAGAAGAGATCAAAAACGTTCTACACAGCAGCTACTTGTTAATTTCTTTCTCTGGTTGTCATTATGTCTTGCCACAGGCATACTTCTATTTTTGGTTCACTATAAATATCTTTCCAAGTTTCCTTTTTTGTCCTACCAGACCAGTCCAGAGGGTTATATCCCTCAGTGAGCAGGTGGAAACAGAGCCCTAAGAGCTATAAGTTGTTATGCTCTATAAGAGGCTCTGTGCAGCCACAGCTCATCAGCATTCTGTGTTACCAGCAGATGGTGATGGGCATTCCATGCAGGTCAGGATTGGAGTGGAGGAGTAGCCTAATGATTAGTGCAGTGGACTTTGATCCTGGCAGCCCTAGTTTGATTCTCCCTGCAGCTCTTTGTGACCTTGGGCAAGTCACATAACCTTCCATTGCTCCAGATACAAAAACAGATTGTGAGCCCTCTTGGGACAGAAAAAGTGCCTGATATAATGTGTACAGCGCTGCATATGTCTAGTAGCACTATAGAAATGATTAGTAGTAGTAAATTGGTCTGGTGAGATAGTTCCCCAGTCCAGTTGAAGAACTGGTCACCCAATTGAAATTCAGTGGTCAGAGGAACATTCAGGATTTGTGAACGACAGCTGGCACCTTGGGGGATACCTGGAGGAGTACAGATCCATTCCCTATTCGAGCCAGGCAGTAATGGGATGGTCATCTCTCCTCCCCCCCCCCACCCCCACCCCCACACACACACTTTACTGCCAACTTATTTTTTCTCCTTCTGCCCCCTCTCCAGTGGGGGGGAGGGGGGAAAGGTCCAGGGTAATAGAACTACCACATTCGCACATAGAGTGCATGCCGGACTAGCCCTGAAAGGATGCTGTCACTGATTTGGGAGCAGGATGATTGCTCTTAGAGATGTTTTGGATTTTTTTCCATGTGCTGCTTTTTCCCATATGTTGAATCTGTCATGTTGGGGTGGCTGTGTTTCTTGTTCAGCCTCAAGTGCACCAGAAGTGGTGTGACAGAAAGGGCTGCTGGATCACACTGTGGATCAGAGCTCCCAGGTAGGTGATCACAGGAAAGAGTGCCATCTTGGTGCAATTCAGATGGAGTGTGGATAGCAGCAAATGAAAGTGCTATTAGAGTTGATGAAGACAAACTATCCAGAGGAGCTGGCTTCATGAAGTCCCACTGGATACAGTCTGCACCATCAGGGAGATGTTTTGGCACTTTTAGTGCAGCAGATAAGCAGGTTTCTTCAGAAAGTGGTAGTGCTGCTTCAGTGAGCAGAGCAACAGGGGGCTGGAGAAAAACAAGGAGTGGGGGCCATTTTACCTCCTGACAGGCAGGATTCCTAGGGTACCACCTCTCTGCTGCCACAAACTCCAGAAGGGACCGTTTCAGGTTATGAGCAAGATTTGCATTATCATTTGAGGAGGGCTGCAAGAACATCAACCCCCCCTCTCCCCCCCCCCCCCCCCCCCCCCCCCCCCACACACCCAGGAACAGGCTAGAGGATTTTTTCCTGAGTTTGTCCTATTTCTTCACCAGTTCCAGAGACAGTGGAGTGACCCAAGGTTCAGAGATTCCCTTCCATGCAAAGAGACTGCAGCTAGGAAAGAGTTAAGTTTATGAAGATCATTCAGTTGCATCTGGTAAGATGGGCTTTGACCACTGGAGTGCACCCAGTGTGCTTAGCAAGAGAGCTTCAGTGACAGCCTCTAGAAATAGGAGAGCTCCATGTAAGTAAAGGTAATGATCCATCAGTAGTCATGGAATGATTGTGCAAGCGCTAGCATTAAGTATTTTTTACACCAGTGGCACAGGCCTGGCTTTACTGGGGATCCCGTTCTAGAGGGCATGTACAAGCCCACCAAAGCCTTCCCAGTGCATTAGGCAACATTGAGAGCATTGTTCCTGTTCCATACCAGATACCTTGAACACCTGCCTCACTGCTGGTTGAAGAATAATGGGCTTTTTTTTTTTTTTTACAAAACCAAATGTGAAGCTATAGTATTCTCTAATCCAAATTTACCAGCCCCTTTTCCCCAGTCCTTGACGGTACATCACTTGTCTATAGTGAATCTGTTTGAATCTTAGGTGTAATTTTTGATTCCAAACTGACTTTTAGAGCAGACTGATAGCGTGACCAAATTATTCTTTTTTGCACTCTAGCGTAAAAGTTCATTTTGGCCTTTCTTATCACCAAAATCAATACATTCTCTTACCTTGGCATTGGTAATCACTGCTGCAATTCACTGTATGCTGGCCTCCCACTTTGCTCTCTAAAGCGACTTCAGTTAGTTCAGTTAAATTGCACTGCTTTGACCATGTTACTCATCTCCTCCAGCTCGAACACTGGTTCCCAGTCTCCTACTGTATTAAGTATAAGCTTTTCATGCTTACTTTTAAGTGTCAAAATCCCTCTGCTCCTACCTATTTGTATAAACTGCTGGTTCCCTACACTCCTACACGTGCGCTTCGATCCTCTTCAGGTAACTTGCTTTGTGTTTGTCGCCAATGGCTCTTCACTTATCTGTCTCCCATGATACCTCTTTCAGTTCTTTAGGTCCCAGGTGGAACGATCTTCCACCATCCCTCAGAGCCAGTGTTGCCAGGTGGGCGGTTTTACCGGCCAATTGGGCGGTTTTCCGCGACCCGCCGCGGGAAATTTTTGCCCGCGGCGGGTTGCGGTTTTTTGGGCGGCTTTTTGGGTTTCTGTGCGGTTTTTTGGGCGGCTTTTTGCCTTTTTCGGCCGCGGGGGGGCGGGGTTAGTGACGTTTTTTGGGCGGGGTTAGTGACGTTTTGGGCGGGCCGATGACGTGGGAGGCGGGGCCGATGACGGAGAGGCGGGGCCGATGACGGGGAGGCGGGGCCGGTGACGTGGGAGGCGGGGCCGGTGACGGCGGGGGCGGGGGTGATGACGTGGGGGTGTCAGGGGCGGGGTTTGTGTTTGGGCGGGTTTTGGGCTGGATTTGGCTAGAAAAAAATTTTCCACCTGGCAACCCTGCTCAGAGCTGACATATCTCTTCAATTGTTCAAATCTGTTATGAAAACTTTCTTCTTTTCTGTTGCTTTTCCCTCTGCTTAATTCACTTTCTCTCTCTCCCCCCCCCCCCCCCCCCCCCCAGTTTCAGAAGAACTTATTTTTATTGTTGTAAACCACTTAGTTGCTTGTATAGGCTCAATTCGCAGTATATCATGTTTCTGGAAATAAATAAATCATCAATACCTTGAAATGTCTTCGATGTGAGGACCACTAATCTCCCTGGGAATTGGACGGGGTACAACAGCCTCCATTGAGCTGAGACCAGGTCACCAATACAACACCGATGACTTTGAAGGACATGACCATTCTGGCTGAATCCCAGCCTTCCTTGATAGCAGTCTTTGAGGAGTGGCTCAGGGCTTTGTTACAGGAGCAGATGGGGTGCCTTTTATCCCATCAGGAAGCTACAGCATCAAGGGCATCAGCGCTGGGCACTCAGGAGCTGTAGCCCATCCTGTAAGCCCATGCACTGCCTGTGGACAGCACATCAACACTGAGACCTGAAAAGGTTTCAGAGCCCATATGCATCAAACGGTGTTGATATCCAGTTCCGGGAGGGGGGGGGGGGGATGCCTCCTTGGGGATTAGAGAATGCCTGGTATCTTGACACTCTTGGCCCCAGGCCTGGCTTAGCCTGCACATCCAGGCAGTACTCAGGCGGAGAGCAGCAGAAGACCTACTACTCTCAAAGGTACCTTCCCTCTTCACTGCCCCAAAATAATCAGGACTGTTGCTCCCATCAGAGATAGAGAGCCCAAAAGCCAAAATGAGCTCCCCAGTCAAAGCAAGTGATGAGCTTTTGACTGGCTCCAGGAGAACATAGCTCTATTCTCGTATTAGTTTCAGACCTACAGGAAGTAGGGAGACTGAAGTTTTTCCAAGCAAGGTAGCTCCTTACAACCTCAACTGCTAAGTACTCAAAATAGTCTGGACAGTGCAGTTGGAATATACTCCAAATTGCCCATCAAGGTATGCTCTCAGGAATTGCTTACAAAGGAACTCTTCCCTTTTGCAGGTCGAGGTGATGGAACCTGTTCCACCAGTGGAAAAAAGGAGGGATTTTATTCCAAGTACTTCCTGATCACCAAGACAACAGGGAGATTTTGTCACATTTTAGACCTATGTGTCCTGAACCAAGTACCTGGCAAAAGCAGAAGTTCAGGATAGTTTCCTTGGGCACCCTCCTAATGATTCAGGATCAATATTGTCTATGCTTTGAACCTGCCTCTAAGAATGCTTACGTCCAGAAGAGATTCCACTAGGAGATCATATGGTTTCAAGTGAAAGACGTTTACCATTTGGTGTGAGGACAAAGCCACAGATCCCTTTTCATGCCTTCACAATAACTCTTTGAATACCTTCTGCACCTGTTAGAGTCTGGTCTCAAGGCCAACTTGTTAGGGTTCGCCTTAGTGCGGTTGGATGTTATCATCATATTGAAGGTAAGCCTATCCCTGTTCAGCCTTTGGTTGTTCGCTTCATAAGGGGCTTGCTTTTGTTAAAACCTCCCATCAAGCCCTCGACGACACTGTCGTAGGACCGTTACGGTCTTACCCAGCTGTGAAGGCATGAAAAGGGATCTGTGGGTTTGTCCTCACACCAAATGATAAACCTCTTTCACTTGAAACTGTATGAAAGGTAAAGTAAAACTTTCCTGCACCGTGTGTCCTCATTATCCATCTGTGCTCAATATAAGGGCCTGAAAGACTGACCAAACCGGCTGTTGTGTTGGGAATCTTGCTCGAGACAGTAGTGAGAGGTGAATGTGTGGACAGAAGCCCGTGTTGCAGCTGTACAAATTTCCTCTATGGAAGCTGACCTCAAATGGGCTACTGACACAGCCATGGCTTTGACATCATAAGTTGTGACATGAACCTCCAAGGTCAAGCCAGCTTGGGTATAAGCAAAGGAAATGCAGTTTGCAAGTGTGTTTACGGATAACAGCCCCAATCCTGATGGGATCAAAATAAATAAAAACCAAGGTGGATTGTCTATGGGATTTAGTCCACTCCAGAGAAAAAGCCAAGTCTCTCTCGCATTCCAAACTGTGCAGTGTGCTTTCATCAGAATAGGCATGAGGTCTTGGGAAAAATGTTGGCAGAACAACTGACCGGTTAAGATGGAATTTTGACCATACTTTGAGAAGGAACTTCGGATGTGTGCGCACAACCACTCTGTTGTTGTAAAATTTCATATAAGCTGGATCAGCTGTTAAGGCCTGTACGACATTGATCCCACATGCTGAAGTGACCATCACTAAAAATAAGACCTTCAGGTCAGATACTTCAGGTGACACAGGTATCATGCAGGCAAGGAAGTAGTCTACTTTTTTTGTTATGCTACAAGTGTGGAGAATTTTTGAAGCCTGGTGTGCAGAAAGGTGTTGGTTTCTTTTTTAAGACTTTGGTTACTCAAATTTTATCCTTCTTGCAAGAGGGTCTGAATAAGGGGTTAGCTACGTTAGCTTGTTATCAGGGCTGCTTAAAAGTACTCCAGTCATTTCTTACCCAGACATGGGGCATTTTCTCAGGTATACTCATTTGTGACCTCCAGTGCGTCTGGTGGTCCTAGTGTGGAATCTCAGTCTGGATATTCTGGTATTAATGATGGAGTCCTTTGAGCCTTTGAAAAAGGCGTCCCTGAAGGATCTTACCTTGAAGGTGGTTTTACTGGTGGCAGTCTGTTCCATAAGGATAATTCCAGAATTGCAAGCCTTGACCTGCCAAGAGCTTTTTTTTCTGCATTTTACAGAAGCAGGACTTTTGGTTAGGATGGTTCCCTCATTTCTTCTAAACGTAGTTTCACCTTTCCATTTGAATCAGGAAGTGGTGTTGCCATACTTGCATTGGGAGTGTTGGGGGGAAGAATGTAGGCTTCTTTGAGTTCTGTATGTACATAGACCACTTTTTTGCTTTTGGAAATACCGATCAATTTTCACGGGTTGCAAGTGCCAAAAAGGGTGAAGCTGCTACAAAGGTGCCTATCGCCCATTGCCTAAAGGAAGCAATAGCTTCAGCATATATGCTTAAAGGTTGAGAAGCTCCAGCAGCTCTTCAGGCTCATTCCACCAGAGGTATGGCAGGTTTTTATCACTGTTAATTCCTTCTGTTGAGATTGTAGAACTGTTACATAGTCCTCTCTATACTCCTTTTCCAAACATTATAGATTAGATGTATTTGCTAGAGAAGATGCTGTTTTTAGCCCTGGAGTCATAGAAGCAGAGGTGTCTTCATGCCACTTTAAGAATTACTTTGCTACATCCTATATGTTTGAGACTTGTCTGGTGGGATGAAAAGGAAGAAAAATGTGGTCATATCCGCTAAATTTTCTTTCCTTGAGTCCAACCATAACAGTCCAGAAGCCCACTCTGTTCTGATATCTGGATTTTCTGCTTACCTGCTCTTGGTCTACATGATGTTAAGAGTGGTAAGACACCAGGATGCCCTGGGTGTTCTCTTGGATATGAAAGTTGATGGTATAGGACTGAATTTCCTCCTTCTATAGATTTATTTGGGAGAGGGGTTGGTAGTTCACATTTGCTTTATTATGAGAATACTGGTGAGCTCTGGCTGCACAGAGCCTCTTATAGGGCAGAGCTCACAACTCTTAGGTCACTGTCCACATCTGCTGGCTGAGGGGCATAACCCATGCATTCTGGACTGGTTTAGTTGGACTCAAGGAAAGAAAATTAGCAGGTAAGATTGTTCAGCTCTATATTAATCCTAGAAATTAATCAGAATTATTGAGGACTTTGCCATTTTTCTCTGATTTCCTGAATTTTGTGATTTCTGATAATTCAGTAAATTTCCAGAAATACTTCAGTTGTTAGTAGTTATGATGATGTATCATCAAGGGTCTGTTTTGAAGCTATTGGTATAGCATTCAATGTAAAAGTAAAATTTTGCTATTGCAAACTAGGTGCCGCCCAGCCAGTTTATTATAAAGAATTAGAAACTGAACAAGCTCACAATACTGTAGTTTAGGAATCAGATGTTAAATCCTAGAAGCATCCTAGTCCTTTTTCATAATGTTGGAAGCAATGTTCCCTCTAAGCTGTTCGGGAGCTCTACGCCTACATTCCTGCCAGTGGAGGTCCTGTTGAAATATCACATTTGACCAGGTTGCTAAAGATCTTACTCCTACTTCTGTTAGTCTTCTCCTGTCCTGTTCTACTTTCCTGAGTTGTGTACTGGTTGATTTCCTTTTCTCCTTTATTGTTCTAGTCTGTAAACCACACTACCTTTTGGGCAATATATTAAGTTTAATAAACATTTTCAGTAGGAGGAGATAAACAAGTTCTACAGAACTTGAGCTATTTTAGCTCTAGTCTTTAGTGGAATGCAGGACTAAGTAGAAGAAGTAATGGTCTTGGGTCCAATGGGAAATAATGTTCATAACAGATCAAATTTGACTTGATAACTGGAGTTATCATTAAGGAAATCTACTGTAGCAGCATTTAATTTTCAAAAGGGCAACTGTGATAAAATGAGGAAAATGGTTAAAAAAAAACCCCAAACTAAAAAGATCAGCTGCTAAGATTAGGACTTTGTCAGGCATGAATGTTTAGAACTACCATCTTGAATATCCAAACCAGATGTATTACATGTATTAATAAAGGTGGAAAGAAGAGCAACAGCTAGAATGGTTAAAGGGAGACGTGAAAGATGCTATTAAAGCCAAAAGAACATCCTTCAAAAAATGGAAAAATATCTGAATGAAGAAAACAAGAAGCAATATAAATACTGGCAAGTTAGATGCAAAGCATTGATAAAGAAGGCTAAAAGAGAACATGAAGAGAAACGTGCCATAGAGTTGAACAACTCATAGTAATAACTTTTTCAGGTACATCTGAAGCAGAAAGCCTGCGAGGGAATCCGTGGGACCATTAGATCATCAAGGAGTAAATTGGGCATTCAGGGAGGACAAGGTCAGAGTAGAGAGACTGAATTAATTCTTTGCTTCAGTCTTTACTCAAGAAGATGTAAGAGATCTACCTGCACCAGAAATGGTTTTCAAGGGTGATGATGCGGAAAAACTGAAGAAATCTTGGTGAATCTGAAAGACATACTGAGCCAAATTGACAAATTAAAGAGTAGTAAATCACCTGGACCGGATGGTATACACCCTAGAGTACTGAAGGAACTCAAACATGAAATTGTTGATCAGCTGTTAGTGATCTTTATTCTGTCATTAAAATCATCTGTAGTACCTGAAGATGGAAAGTGGCTAATGTAAAACCGATTTTAAAGGGTTCCAGGGCGATCCAGGAAATTAGACTGGTATTCCTGACATCAGTGCCAGGCAAAATAATGGAAAGTATTACAGTAAAGAATAAACTTACTGATCACAGACAAACATAGTTTAATGGGACAGAGTCAACTTGGATTCAGCCAATGGAAGTCTTGCCTCACCAATTTGCTTCATTTCTTTTAATGTGTAAATAAACATGGCTAAAGGTGAGTCAGTTGATGTAGTGTTCCTAGATTTTCAGAAAGCTTTTAACAAAGTCCCTCATGAGAGACTCCTGATAAACTTAAAAAGTCATGAAATAGGAGGCAATGTTCTGTTGTGGATTAGGAACTGATTTATGGATAGAAAACAGACAGTAGGGTTAATGGCCATTTCTCTCTGTGGAAGAGGGTGAATAATATAGTGCCTCGGGGGATATGTCCAGGAACTGGTGCTGTTTATAAATGAACTAGAAATTGGAACAATGAGAGAGGTGATTAAATTTTCAGAGCACAAAACTATTCAGAGTTATTAAAATGCATGCAGACTATGAAAAATTGCAGGAAAACCTTAGGAAAATGGAAAGCTGTGCATTCAAATGGCAGATGAAATTTAATGTGGACAAATGCAAAGTGATGCACATTGGAAGAAATAATCCAAATCATAGTTACTTGATGTTAGGTTCCACCCTAGGAGTCAGCACCCAAGAAAAAGATCTAGGTGTCATCATGGATGATACGCTTAAATTTTCCACCCAGTGTGTGGCAGCAGCCAAAAAAAGCAAACAATTGGCTAGGAATTATTAGGAAAGGGATAGAAAATAAGACAAAGAATACTATAGTGTCTCTATATCGCTCCATGGTTTGATCTCACCTTGAGTATTTCAGCTTGGAAAAGAGATAGCTGAAGGGGGGGGGATATGATAGAGATCTACAAAATCCTGAGTGGTATAGAATGGCTAAGTGTGAATCAACTGTTATTCTTTCAAAAGTAATCAGACTTGGGGACACTCAATGAAGTTATATGGTAATAATTTTTAAACAAATAGGAAATATTTTTTTCACTCATCGAATAGTTAAGCCCAGAAACTTGTTGCTAGAAGATAAGGTAACAACAATTTGCGTATCTGGGTTTTGAAAAAGGTTTGGATAAGTTACTGGAGTAAATGTCCCATAGTCTGCTATTGAGATAGAAATGGGGAAAGCTACTGCTGTCCCTGGAATTGTTGCATAGAATCTTGCTACTATTTAGGATTCTGCTAGGTGCTTGTGATCTGGGTTGGCCACTGTTGGAGGCAGGAAACTGGGCTGGATGGAATGCCTAAAATTGTGAGATAGTGTGATCTATAATATTTTTTTTTTTAATAAATTGGTCTGCCCCAGTGTGGCTATTCTTATGTTCTTAACTCCAGGGAACCTGCTTGTCCCTAATGATTTGAAAATACTATATTGAAGCATTGCTTCCTACTGGTAGAAATGCAGTTGGAGGACTCCTGCACAGCTCAGAGAAAAATTGATTGGAAGACACTGTTCCTTTTTCAGTTTATTATTTGTGATATATATGATCTATTAATCCACATGTTTATTGTTAGTAGCCGTAGATAACATTTTGTAAGTAAATGCAGGGTAATATTCAGAATCACAGTGTTAGTATCCAATACCGATTGCATAAATGTACTTTATTTTGTTTTTTAGATTTCTTGGCAAACACTGTATAACATTTTTGACCGTATAAGTTTATTATATAGCCAAAAGTTAAGGATTTTGAAGTGGGACATGGTCAGAAGTTATGCAGATAGTGGCAGAAAATTCATATAAGAATAGATGACTTATTTGTCTAACTTAGAAGCTTATTTTCAAAGCACTTAAACTTACAAAGTTCCATAGTAACCTATGGAACTTTGTAAGTCCAAGTGCTTTGAGAATGAGCCCTTTAGCCTCCCTGTCAGCTCTCACTTTCAGATGGGAACTGACTATGTGTGAGGTCCTTTGTATATGATGATTCTTCATCCTGTCTCATGAAACCCTTGTAATTTTAAATCTAAATAGACTTGTGTTTTTTGCTTGGAAGACTCTGATAGATGCAGAGAAGATAGCCCTGAATTGCATCCACCCCCAGGAGTAGAAGATAATCGACAATGTGCCCTGTGTCTGAAATATGGAGATGACAATGCTAATGTGAGTACTGGGAACAACATCTCAAGAATTAAATGACCCTGAATCACGATAGCACTGAAATATAGTTTATTTAAATGGCTTTCCCTTGTGAATTGATTTGCCAGTATTTAATGAAAGGTTGATCTCACAGTTCTAGAAATTCACATAGAGATCAAATACAAAAAAAATGCTAGAGATGAAGCAGAGACAGGTTTTGTCATCAGAGGGAGCAGACCTTATATAAAATAGGCACCGTTGCAAGGCTGAAGGGTCAATCCACAGAGCCACTAGTTAATTCAAAGTCTGTTTAGTGAAGCAATTGCTCTCCTTGTACCCTCCACCCCCAGCTATGCCTCAGCTGGGGATCCAGTGACACAGGACTTACATACTGTTAGGAAAAATCTTGAAGTGAACTGTAAAAGTCAAGGAGCAACCAACAGACAAGAAAAATGGATTGTATAACAAACTAGTTAATCAAGATTTACTTTAACTAGCAAATGCCCCAAGGAAACTCCAGTAAATCTGTGTACAGGAGAGTCTTCAAAAGTGGGACAGGGTCCCTTACAGTGAGTTTCGCAGTGCTTCTCAGTACAAATTAGAGCACAAATCAGTAGCCCTCTGACTAATGGCATTGTGGAATGCTACAACATCACAGCTCCCAGAAAACATTGGGAAATGTATTGTCCAAGCCTCATGATGAGTTAGTGCTGCAAAGGTCAGAACTTAATTCGTAGGCCACCCTAAGAGAAGGAATCAGCCTCCACCTACCCCTCCAGTTAAAGGACTGCAAGAGAAAGGAAGGTCTTTGGTGAAAAAAAATTATCCGAGGACAAGCAGGTTAAAATATTCTTAGATCTGAGGGTGAAGTCATCCAACAGAACCCACATGGGCTCGCAAGCTTGTATACTGCAAATGTTTTTATTTTTATTTATTTGCATTAAAAAATGTACATGTATAAGCATGAGGAATAAAGTCATGTACATAAAGTAACAATCAAAAAGAAAAAATCTTAACCATAAATAAGTACCTGTATGTTATATGTAAGCCGCATTGAGCCTGCCATGAGTGGGAAAGCGCGGGGTACAAATGTAACATAAATAAATAATAGCCACAAAAGCAAAGTATTAAAGCACAGTGACTTCCACAAATAAGGGGGGAAGGTCCAATAAGGAATCCAAAGCTGATATTCTAATTACTCAATTCCACAATAAGGGGTGAAAAAAGGAAATAGGGACCTAGACAGATATATATTGTACTAAATATCCATCAAAGTGAAACTATACAATTAATTCCCCTTGACTTGTGGGAAGTAGCACTGGTTGACAGTTGTAGAGAAAGGCTCTAAGCTGTTTAGGATCATTAAACATTTACAAGGAAAACAGAGAAATGAGTGCCAAGAGCCAAAGCTTCTGGACACATTAATAGATATTGTATTTTTTTTTTCCTGTGTCTCAGCACAAGTATCATACTTTTCCACCCTAAAACAGCTTTTCACTGTTCCGAAAGTATAATTACAAAACTCAATCTTTCTGGAACCAAAACAGCTGACACTAAGAGGGTAGTTATCACTATTTCCTCTTCTAAAGATGTTTCCAAAATTTGTTGGGCATTCAGGCTGTCTGCAGAAAGTTCTCTCCACCTGATATTCTGGCATTTTTTGTCTGGCAAAAAATACACCGGCAAGGTTGGTGGTAGTCCCTCCTTAGGAGTTCTAAGAACTTCCTGGAAATATCTCAAGAGTTCCAACAGAGAAATATTCACAGACTGAGGAAAATTTACAAAGCGAGGATTCAATCTTCTAGCATAATTCTCATATTTTCCATTTTATGAATCAGACCAAAGATTCCACGTATATGTAAAGCTCCCATTTTTTGTAGTTCTACAACATTACATTGAAAACTTCACAATTTTCCTCCATCTCCTGTTTTTTTGCCTCTTGGGTCACTAATTTAGTTCTATAGCCTTGTAAAGTAGCATCAGTTTCAATCTTATTAGTAAGAAAAAGGGTTTCAAGATGAGCTACTGCATTCTAAATACAGTCTAAAGTGGCATTTAGAGGTTTTACCAGAGGGTTAAGCAGTAAAACAGGTACCTGTGCTTCAAGAGTACACAATATTAAGGCCTTATTAGATGATCCAGAAGCTGCTGCACTCCCCATAGCATACAAGTGCTGGTTACCTTCTGACAACATCGATGGCACTTGCTCATGGTCACCCGAGGTGCCTGTCCTGCAGGGTTCCAAGTCCATTATCACCATCCTCCAGTTCACGAGCAGTCCCCTCCTTCAGCCACGCAGACATCACTGGCTCATTGAGGATCAGCCTAGTGGTTGATTGTTTAATATTCTTCTGTATGCCTGGGCCAGGGAAGTAACATTGTGCACCAGAACCTATCTTCAGTCACATTGAGCACAAACCTTTTGATAGATGAAGCTACCTCCGGTGAGAATTCAGAAGGGTAAGTCCTCAACTTGCCCTTTTGCTTCACCATGTTAAAGGAAAATTTTCACCACAAAAAGTGAAATTACAGAGGAAAAAATGTATCAAGAGCTCAGAGCTGCACGTCTATCTAGGTTGCCCATATACTACAACCTTTTAGAGCGTTGCAGTATGCACGCGTCTCTGCATAGAAAAGGATTCCACTGATCCCACAGAGAACAAATTGAGTAAATTTTAACTACATTTCTGACTTACACTAAAATTCTTACTCTCATTTCTTCATAATTTCTTTCCTCCATGTGTTTCTTTGTTCTTAGTTTGTCTGCCTGCACTTTTCACCCTTTCACGTCTTTTCTCTCCACCATGAACCTCCCCAACACACACACACACAGCCTCTCAGCCCCTCTTGTCCCAATCTCTCATACTTACTCTCCATATCTTCCAGCTTCTCTTCCATCTGCAGCTTGTGCTTCCCTCTGCCAGCTCCATTCCCCTATTTACAGCCCGTGTCCTTTCCAAGTTTCTCATATGCTGTTTCTGTTCCTCTCACACAACTCTACTCCCAGCCTCTGTCCCCATCACCCAGCCTCTCTTCCCCTTATAGATCCTTTCTACCTCTTCCAGCCCTTTTTCTCAATGTTTCTCTATCTTTTTAGCTTAACTGCTTAACATTTTACTTTTAGCAACACATGCAAAACTGTTGTTCCCATAAAGTTATCTGTCTCCCTCCTTTCTACAGTGTCTTATCTGCACACTTCCCCTCCCTATTGACAGCACAGGCAGGAAGTATCTCTATTCTAGGCTACAGAAGATCCCTCCTCTCCCTAAGCCTATTGGTCTGACACAGCTAGCCAGTAGGTTGCAGGGGGAGGCAAGAACAGTGCTAGGATACAGACATTTTCCTTCCTGTCTTCCCCAGCAGTATGGAATTTTGTTTGACAGTTGTTGTTTTTTTTTATATAAATTCATAATGTCAAAGAAACTTTTTATAAAGTCAGTTGTATTTGAGCATTTCACCATAACTCAAGATGGAAAATATTTTGTGTGTCACTGTATGACACAGGATCCAGATAAAGACAAATGATGTGATGCCAAGATCAGCACATATTCATACAGTAATAAAAATGCTCCTACCAGAGCTTCCAATCTCAAAAAACATTTACAGCACTTTCATCTAGAAGTGTTCAAAGCTGTGAGTAAGAAAGATGACTGCAAAAGCAAGGAACCAATGCCCAGTACTTCCAGCCACGTAAAAGACCAGAAAACTTCACAGACGTCAGTTACAAGATATTTTGTCAGTGACAAAGTTACTGTAACAATGAAAGCAGATGCACTCAAAAGATATATCATATAACCTGTTGTAAAGGATAGTATCTCTATCATTATTTTCACAACCAGCTTTTACAGATCTGAATGGAGAAATGGCCCACAAACTTGGTGTTTCTCTGGAAAGAGATTGTGTTAGAAAAATAGTGTGTGAAGAAGCCCTTAACCAAAAGGAAGAACTTTAAAAAAAAAAAAAACCCTCAAAGGGCAGTTTGTGGATGGATGCCTGCACACGCCACAGAGTGAAGTACTTTGCCATCAATGTCCAATTTATTTGCAACAAGAATGAAATAGTTACCAAGACACTGGCATCAAAAGACACAGAAGCTCATCATACCAGCAAGTTTCTCCAGTTGTTAATGGAAAAGGTTCTACAAGATTATGAACTTAAAGAACAAGTTCTATGTATTGTGTCTGACCATGCTTCAAACATGCTAAGTACAATTAAACTAATACATGTAGACAATGAAAGTGACCAACAGCTAGAAGAACACTTCAGAGATATAGGAATGTTTGAAATTGAAGAGTGCACTCCTGCAACTGAGGAACAAGCTGACGTTGCTGTAGAACAGCAACAAAATGATGCTGTTTTAGATGATCTTGTTGTAGCTGCCTTTAAACTCACCCAAATTCACCACATGCACTATTGTTATGCACACACTGCAACTGGCAATAAGAGACAGTCTGCAAGAAGGACATGCTGCTGCTGTGATTGGCGAGGTGAAGAAAGTAGTTACTGCTGCTAGAACACCTATAATTGATTCCGAAGAGGTGAACCAGAAAAGGGGCAATTATTGATCAAGCTACACGCTGGGGTTGTACCTACTTAATGATTCAGTGCTTGCTTGATCTGAAACCCTTTCTTGTGGACATAGCCAACCCTCAAGTGATGCTAAATGAAAGTCAATGGACACAGGTGACAGAATTGAAAGAGTTGCGTTGTTACCCATTTACAGTGATTAAAAAAATTACAAGATGAGGATTTAACTCCAAGTATATTCTTGAAGGAGTGGAAGAACCTGATGTTTCATCTGTCCCAAAAAGGAGGGTTAATTGCAGATGGCATTTCTGCTTCAGTGAAATGGAGAGGCACAATTATTAGAAAATAAGATTATTTTGGCAGCTGTTTATGTAGACCCAATGCACTGGATTCTTCTGGATGATGAACATCTGACTAACGGGAAAGGTGCTTTCTGTGAGCTAGCAGTTACGATGAATGGGTTGCAGTAATGTCAAGAGCAAGACGTTGAGGAGGCAGAAGACATTGCAGCACTAATATCAACTAAGGATGAATTTGATTTTGATAAATACCTGAATCAGAAAGAGCGTGCAAAGCGTCTTTGCATAGAAAAAGATTCCTCCAAGCGCATAGAGAACAAATTGAGAAAATTTCAACTTAATTTCTCACTTGCAGTGAAAGAAGTTGAAAAATTTGAATATCTTGAAATTGTTAGAGATGTTGCTTTGATGGTTACTGCTTTACCACTGACCCCTACCAGTATTGAGAGGTTGTTCTCTGCTCTGAGAATAATTAGGTCAGATTTGAGGTCATCCATAAAGGAGGATCTGACTGAGGCGATTTTTCTGAGGACAAATTCTTCAAAGATTCATTTTAAACATTTCTCCTATGTGCTATTGGATTTCCCAATTTCTGGTCTTGAGCTGGATATATTATAATAATGTAAAATTGGTGATAGTTATCATGAAGATGTATGATCAATAGGGTTCTTTTACTAAGGTGCACTAATGGATTTAGCGTGAGCTCTAATGATTTAGACTATGCAAAATTCAGTGCATTTTTTCTAGCAATAAAAGGTGCTGGTACTCAAATGCCAGGCTACCCTTCAGGGGTGGGGTGATCACTAATGGACCCACCCCACAATAGCCAGGCCCCCTGCAACCAGTCACAGAATCTATAACCAGGCAGAATTGGTGTTTAGAGCCTGAGCTCTTTCATTAAAACTTTGGGACCATGGGTCAACTTTTGCAGACAATGGAAAAGTTGCCAGTACTCAGTACCACCCCCCCCCCCCCCTCAAAAAAAGCCCTGGCTAAATTATAAGACACCTATTATATTCCTATAGGTATTTTATCATTTAGGCCGCACTAAATCAATTAGTGCACCTTAGTAAAAGGACCCCTTTGTAAATGATTGATTTTTTTCCCCTTGAATACCAGCTTTTCTGTATAAGTTGTTCATTTTTGCTTTATTATTTTTAATTAATTATTTATAAATAAAAAAATATTAAGTGCATAACAGTGTATTGCATATTTTATTTGACAGTTATTTTTATAGGTGTTTTGTTCAAACTTCAAATAAGTATCTTGTGATGTGTTAGTCCTAATTTTGTACATAAATATCTTATGTTTCTGTGATTAATCAAATTTCTCTTAGATTTACTATACATAGTCAGAGCCAAAGGTTTGGTGTACCGACTCCACAGCCCTGCTTTACTGGCTGAGGCAGATCTGGTTCCCACTTTTTCTGGAGCTGTCTCTGAAAATCTGTGGAGAGTGGAGTGCTTTTTGTAAGGAACTGGGCAACATTCTGGGGAAGAGGGTACCCTTCTATGTTACATTTATTTCTTTATATGTAATTCATTTGTTTACTTACGCTTGATTGATGCCTGTCATGTTGTAATATTGTAAGCCACATTGAGACTGCAAATAGGTGGGAAAATGTGGGATACAAATGCAATAAATAAATTCCAGAAGGATGGGCTCCATCTTAACCAGGGTGGGAACAGGCTGTTGTTATCGGCATTTAAAAAGGAGGTAGAGCAGCTTTTAAACTAGAACCTGGGGGAAGGCCGACAGTCGTTCAAACTTGCATAGTTCAAAACAAGGTATCTTTCAAAGATATCACCAAAACAGAGAAGGTAGGGTATTCTGATAGTGAGATTACAAAAGAGACCATAGTAGAGCAGGTGTCCTTAAATAAAAATCAAACAAAAGATTGCAAATTAACACTGTCAACTACTGAGCAGCACACTTGCAGTGAAAGACCTGGTGAATGCCAGAAGCCTAAGAAAAGATGGGAGAGTTAGAATATATTGCACTAAATAAAAAATTAGATATAATAGGCATCTCTGAGACCTGGTGAAAGGAGGATAACCAGTGGGACACTGTCATACCAGTGATAGGGTGGATCGAATTGGTGGAGGGGTAGCGTATGTTAAGGAGGTCCTTGAATCAAATAGATTGAAAATTCTGCAGGAAACACAACACATCTTGGAATCCCTATGGATTGAAATTCCATGTGTAAAGGAGAAAAGGATAGTGATAAGTATCGTGTTCAATTCTGGAGGCCGTATCTTGCTAAGGATGTAAAAAGAATTGAAGCGGTGCAAAGAAAAGCTACGAGAATGGTATGGGATTTGTGTTACAAGACATATGAGGAGAGACTTGTGGACCTGAACATGTATACCCTGGAGGAAAGGAGAAACAGGGGTGATATGATACAGACGTTCAAATATCTGAAAGGTATTAATCCGCAAATGAACCTTTTCCGGAGATGAGAAGGCGGTAGAACTAGAGGGCATGATATGAGATTGAAGGGGGGCAGACTCAAGAAGAATATCAGGAAGTATTTTTTCACTTAGAGAGTGGTAGATGCTTGGAATGCTCTCCCGCGGGAGGCAGTGGAGAGGAAAACGGTAACGGAATTCAAACATGCATGGGATAAACATAAAGGAATCTTGTTCCGAGGGAATGGATCCTCAGAAGCTTAGCCGAGATTGGGTGGTGGGAGGCGGGGATAGTGCTGGGCAGACTTATACGGTCTGTGCCAGAGCCGGTGTTTGGGAGGCAGGGATAGTGCTGGGCGCAGACTTATACAGTCTGTGCCCTGAAAATGACAGATACAAATCAAGGTAAGATAAACACAAAAAGTAGCACATATGAATTTATCTTGTTGGGCAGACTAGATGGACCGTGCAGGTCTTTTTCTGCCATCATCTACTATGTTACTATGTATAAGAGTGTACTACTGTCCACCTGGCCAGGATGAACAGACGGATGTAGAAATGTTATCAGAAATTAGGGCGGATAACAAACTGAGCAACACAATAATGGTGGTTGATTTGAATTACCCTTACATTGACTGGGTAAATGTAACATCGGTCATGCTAGGGAGGTAAAATTCCTTGACAAAATCAAGGACTGCTTTATGGAGCAGCTGATACAGCAGCCGACAAGAGAGTGAAAAATTCTAGACCTAGTACTTAGTGGAGCACATGATCTGGTGCAGGAGGTAATGGTTCTGGGGCCGCTTGGTAACAGTGATCATAATATGAACAGATTTGATATCGGCTTTGGAGTAAACGCACACAGTAAATACAATATGTTAACATTTAACTTTCAAAAAGGAGGCTATGTTAAAATGAGAAGAACAGTGTTTAAAAAAAAAAAAGCTTAAGAGGAACAGCTGCATAGATCAAAAATTTACACAGGCATGGATGCTGTTCAAAAATACAGTCCTGAAAGCCCAGTCCAAATATATTCCATATATTAAAAAATGACAGCTGGCATGGTTAAAAAGTGAGGTGAAGGAAGCTATTAGAGCTGAAAGAAAATCCTTCAGAAAATGGAAGAAGGAACCAACTGAAAATAATAAGAAACAGCATAAGGAAAGTCAAATCAAATGCAAAACACTGATAAGGAAGGCAAAGAGGGCTTTGAAAAAAAGATTGTGTTGGAGGCAAAATCACATAGTAAAACTTTTTTAAGTATATTAAAATCAAGGAGTCGGCAAAAGAATCGGTTGGACCGCTAGATGACCAAGGGGTAAAAGGGGCAATCGGGGAAGACAAAGCCATAGCGGAGAGATTAAATGAATTCTTCCATATCATCATGCTGATCAATCCATAGACTGGTGGGTTGTGTCCATCTACCAGCAGGTGGAGATAGAGAGCAATCCTTTTGCCTCCCTATATGTGGTCTTGCTTCAGTCTTCACTGAGGAAGATTTGGGAGAGATACTGGTGCCAGAAATGGTATTCAAAGCCAACTAGTCAGAGAAACTGAAGGAAATCTGTATAAACCTGGAGGATGTAATGGCGCAATTTCACAAACTGAAGAGTAGCAAATTTCCTGGACCGGATGGTATTCATCCCAGAGTACTGATAGAATTGAAAAATGAACTTGCGGAACTATTGTTAATAATATGTAATTTATCTTTAAAATCAAGCATAATACCAGAAGATGAAGGGTGGCCAGTATAACGCTGATTTTTAAAAAAGGTTCCAGAGGAGATCCGGGAAATTACAGACGAGCCTGACATCGGTGCCAGGCAAAATAGTAGAGACTGTTATAAAGAATGAAATTACAGAGCACATTCAAAAGCGTGGATTAATGAAACAAAGCCAACATGGATTTAGTAAAGGGAAATCTTGCCTCACCGATCTATTACATATCTTTGAAGGGGTGAACAAACATGTGGATAAAGGTGAGCTGATCGATATTGTATATCTAGATTTTCAAAAGGCGTTTGACAGAGTAGCTCATGAATGCCTCCAGAGTAAATTGGAGAGTCATGGGATAGGAGGTAGTGTTCTGTTGTGCATTAAAAACTGTGTTCTGTTGTGGATTAAAAACTGGTTAAAAATAGAAAACAGAGAGTAGGATTAAATGGTCAGTATTCTCAGTGAAGAAGGGTAGATAGTAGTGTTCGCCAAGGTTCTTTGCTGGGACCACTGCTTTTTAACATATTTATAAATGATCTAGAGATGGGAGTAACTAGTGAGGTAATTAAATTTGCTGACGACACAAAGTTATTCAAAGTCGTTAAATCGCAAGAGGATTGTGAAAAATTGCAAGTGGATTTTATGAGACTGTGAGACTAGGCATCTAAATGGCAGATGATGTTTAATGTAAGTGCAAAGTGATGTATGTGGGAAAGAGGAACCCAAGTTAAAGCTAAGTAATGCAAGGTTCCACATTAGGAGTCACTGACCAGGAAAGGGATCTAGGCTTTGTTGTTGATGATATGTTGAAACCCTCTGCTCAGTGTGTGGCGGCGGCTAAGAAAGTAAATAGAAAGTTAGGTATTATTAGGAAAGGAATGGAGAACAAAAATGAGGATGTTATAATGCCTTTGTATGGCTATTTGGTTCAACTGCACCTTGAATATTGTGGTCAGTTCTGGTCACCGCATCTTAGAAAAGATATAGTGGAATTAGAAAAGGTACAGAGAAAGGCAACGAAAATGATAAAGGGGATGGGATGACCACCCTGAGAGGAAAGGCTAAAGTGGCTAAGGCTTTGCAGCTTGGAGAAAAGATGGCTGAGAGGAGATATGATAGAGGTCTATAAAATAATTGTTGCCACCCCTCTCGACTGGACTGTACTGATGTGCTCCCAGATACCTGTTGTTTGTAGTCGTGGCAAATATCCAGAGAACACACACTCACAGCCGAGGGAGTGGAACAAATAAACTAACCTCGTCCTTTACTCTCAAAGAATAAAGGAGGAAAAGAATCTAAATTTAGGATTTGTTCCTGAAGTGGAAGGACCAAACTTTCAGATTTGCAAATTATCTCTTTCTTTATTGAATACAAATGCAAGCAAATTTTCATTCAAATAAACTCAAATTCACAATTAGTGTGTGGCTTAATAGAACTGCAATAACATATTCAACATTCAAATGTAGTTTTACATGTATACCCTTAACCTTTTCTGTTTCTTTCAACAAAATCACCTAAAAAGGTAGAAAATAACCTTTTCAGATAAATATTTAAATTGTCTTTTTATCAAAATCAGATATTTGTTTCTATACTCTTTCCTTGCTATTGATGTCAGAATTTGAGTCTTTATAGGTATTATGGATGTTTGTGCAAGGATCTCACTTGAACCCAGAACACTTAAGCATGTCAGGAAAATATGGATTTTTTTATATTTGATGTTGTTCTGTTCTTTAGTTTTCTCTTAAAATGTTGTAAACCAAAAAAAACTTATGTCCTTCAACACCCTTTGCCAATGTCACTTAGCTGTGGTTGAATTTATTTAGGTGAGGTCTTTCTTGCGTTGGAGCTCAGCCGGAACCCTTCAGAGGATAATTTCTCCAGATTTCTTCTTCCTAAACCTCACTTATATAGAAAATAATCAGGGAAGAAAAACCTTACAACTCCCTGGCTTTTTCAGGCACTGACTCCTCTCTGGTGACAATCAGTTCTCACTACTGTGGCCACACTCTCTAATTGAAATAAAATAAGTTAAAGGAGGACTCACTTCACAGCCTATTTCTCACTGTAAATTCTCTATTCTATAAGGCGGCCAGAAGCTTTTACACTCCATTCAGGGATCTTACACAGTAACACATCCCATATTCAAATTTCATCTCACAGACTTCACATATAAACATAACATTTCCCTGCACAGCTATCAGATCAATCTGGAGAATATAGCATACTCATACAAAAACAGTGCTGGATTTTCTTTAATCTGCAGTCTGATTCCAAACCCTGTACTAAACTCAGAACTCTCACCAACAACACACCTTTCTCACAGACACAGCTTAATGGCTTCTTTCTTCAAATCACAGATTCACCTCTCAGTCCTTCCCCTGTGTCAGAGTTAAAATCCTTACACACTTTTTCCTGACACCCTTATAGTTTCTTTCACTTAGTATAACTACCAGCAGAAATCACAGTCTCTCAGAACCTGAGCAGGGTTGCCAGATGGGCGGTTTTCCCGGTTTTCCGCAACCCGCAGCAGGAAACTTTTGCCCGCGGCGGGTTGCGGTTTTTTGGGCTTGTTTTTTTTTTTTCGCACGGGTTTTGGGCGGTTTTTCGGCCAGCGGGGAGTGGGGCTAACGGCGACAGAGGCGGGGTTTGGTGACGTATTAGGCGGGGTGAGGTGACGGCAGGGGCGGGGTGATGACGGAAGGGGTGGGGCTGATGACGGTGGGGATGGGGTGATGACGGAAGGGGCGGGGGTGGTGACGGGTGGGGTGTGTGCGGTTTTTGGGTGGGAATTTTTTTTTTATATGGCAACACTGAACCTGAGTCTCAACTGTTTTCCCCTATTATAAAAAGAGTAGGCAGCCATGTGTCCACTTAATACCTGAGCATACAGACTCTCATTCCACCTTCCTTGGCCTTAAATTCCCTTAGAACTTAACCATTCCATTCACTGCATGCAGGGACATACCTCTGTTTCACTCCAAACCAAACTAAATTTGGTTTAAAATTTCTCACAGCTTTCTATAAGTACAACTCTCTCTCACCCAGAACACATCAGGTTTCCCCACATGTATTCAGCAATACAACCATAAGAAAGGCAGTCTGTTTATTTAAGTACTCACTTCCATATCATCATGCTGATCAATCCATAGACTGGTGGGTTGTGTCCATCTACCAGCAGGTGGAGATAGAGAGCAAACTTTTGCCTCCCTATATGTGGTCATGTGCTGCCGGAAACTCCTCAGTATGTTCTCTATCTCAGCAGGTGGTGGTCACACACAGCAGCAGCTCTGGCTAGGCCTCCAAGCCTAATTTTTAGGTTTTGTTGAGTGCCTGGGGTTGAGGGCTCTTCTTGAGCAAGTGCAAACCTGGTGGCGCCAGGTCCCTCCTTTTCTCCCCCCTCCTGCTGGCTCCGTTAAAAAAAAAAAAAAAAATTTTGAATGTCCTTAAAGGCGTTTATTTCGACGTTTATTTAAACGTTTATTGCAGCTACTCACTGGGACACCAGGTCGTTACAGCTCGGAGCGGAAAGCAGGTAATTTTTACCTTTTTATAGCGGGCAGGGGGTTCCCCGATTGATCACCACGTGGCCTATGGCGTCGGAGGGCGAGTGCGCAAAGAGTCGCTCCCCGGATCGCTTGTGCGCTTCTAGAGGGGATGCGGGGGTCTTAAAGTCTGATTCGCCCTTGTTGGGTGACAGTTTCGTGACCAATGAGTGTCCCGGTCCTTCCTCCGGTGTGGCGGTTTTTCCCGCCATAAACGCCCATCCCCCGCTGCTCGCCTCCGCCATCTTGGCCGGCCACGCGGCTCGGACGGCTTCTTCTTGGGCCGCCCTTGAGGTGGGAGACGTTAATGCCATGAACGCCCTTAATTTGGGTGACGGCACAAAAGCGGCTAAACTTAAGCGCCGTTCTTCCCACGCGGCTCCTTCGCGGAGTGTCGCGCCGGACGCCATTTTGGATGCGCAGCATGTCTCTCCCCCGCTCTTGTGAGCGCCGGTTGAGAGTGCGTCTAGGGCTGTAGCCCAGGCTGCGGAAGTGCACAGTCTGGGGGGTTTCTCCCCCGAGTTTGTTTTGCTGCTGCATCAGGCCTTCCTTATGCAAAACGCTGCCCCTGCTCCCTCGTCTGGTAAAGAGGTTGAGGCCCCCGGAGGTAAACGCCCTCAGGTTGATTCCCAGGCCTTGGAGGACTTTGTCTCCTCCGATGTAGATGAGGGCAGCGTTTCTGAGTTCTCCCAACGGTCCTTTGCGGATTCCTTGGAGGAGACGGATCCCCGCTCAGATGGAGCGGATGACCCCTCTGCAGCGCGGCTCTTTAGCTCAGAGGATTTGCCCAACCTGTTAGTGCAGGCCATGGGCATTTTGAAGATTTCCTCTCCGGAGGACGTCTCTCCCTCAGCCCCTGTTGGTTCTGCCATTATGCTGGGGACGAAGCGCCCGCCTAGAACCTTCCACGTGCATGATGCTATGCACACCTTAATTTCGGCTCAGTGGGATGTCCCGGAAGCGAGCCTTAAAGTGGCTAGGGCTATGTCCCGCCTCTATCCTTTGCCTGAAAGTGAACGTGAGGCCTATTTGTGGCCTACCGTGGATTCTTTAATCACTGCGGTGACTAAGAAAACGGCATTGCCGGTGGAAGGTGGCACGGCCCTAAAGGACGCCCAAGACAGAAGATTGGAGGCGGCCTTAAGGTCGTCCTTTGAGGCGGCTGCTTTAAGTTTGCAGGCCTCAGTTTGCGGCTCCTATGTGGCCAGGGCGTGCCTGACTATGGTGCAGCGGGCTTCCCCCTCGGATCATTCCTTGAGGGCTGATTGGCCGGCCCTGGAATCGGGCTTGGCCTATTTGGCAGACTTGCTGTATGATGTCTTGAGGGCCTCAGCTAAAGGCATGGCTCAGACAATCTCTGCGCGGCGGTGGCTTTGGCTGAAGCATTGGTCTGCTGACCACGCCTCTAAATCCCGCCTGGCTAAATTGCCTTTTAAAGGCAAGCTGCTCTTTGGGGTCGAGCTGGACAAAATCGTGACCGATCTCGGCACGTCTAAGGGCAAGAAGTTACCAGAGGTCAGGGCTCGGGCTAGTACTCGCCCCGGTACCTCCAGAGGACGGTTTCAGGAAGCCCGTCGGTACCGCCCGGGCAGGTCGGGCTCTTCTGCCTCCTCTTCCTTCAAGAGGAACTTCTCCCCCAAGCAGCATTCCTTTCGCAGAGACCGCCGTCCCGGAGGTGCTCCCTCCGGTCCTCCCCCAGGGTCTCGTACCCAATGACGGGGCCTTGGTCCACCCCCCAGTGCAGATTGGAGGACAGCTGTCCTCGTTTCTGGGCGAGTGTACCACAATAACTTCAGACGCTTGGGTGCTGGAAGTCATCAGAGACGGCTACAAGCTAGAGTTCTGCCGACCCTTAAGAGACGGGTTTGTACTGTCTCCCTGCAAGTCTCCGGTCAAAGCTGTGGCAGTGCAGCAGACCTTGGACAATCTGATCCGCCTGGGTGCGGTCGTTCCGGTGCCAGAAAATCAGCTTGGCAAGGGACGTTACTCCATTTACTTTGTGGTACCAAAGAAAGGAGGTTCTGTACGGCCTATCCTCGACCTCAAAGGGGTCAATCGGGCCTTGAAAGTTCGGCACTTTCGCATGGAGACTCTCCGCTCAGTTATAGCGGCAGTGAAGGCAGGGGAGTACCTGGCATCCTTGGACATCAAGGAAGCGTACTTGCATATTCCCATCTGGCCTCCTCATCAACGCTTTCTGCGTTTTGCAGTACTGGGCCGACACTTCCAGTTCAGAGCCCTCCCGTTCGGGTTGGCTACTGCTCCGCGGACCTTCTCCAAAGTAATGGTGGTCATCACGGCCTTCCTGAGGAAGGAAGGAGTACAAGTCCATCCTTATCTGGACGACTGGTTGATCCGAGCCCCCTCTTATGCAGAGTGCGGCAAAGCTGTGAACCGGGTGGTTGCTCTTTTGAGCTCCCTGGGGTGGATCATCAACTGGGAGAAAAGCCAGCTGCGCCCAACTCAGTCCCTGGAGTATCTGGGAGTTCGATTCGACACCCAAGTGGGCAGAGTGTTCCTGCCAGACAATCGGATTGTCAAGCTTCAGGCTCAGGTGGACCAGTTCCTAGTAGCCTCTCCTCTTCGGGCTTGGGACTATGTGCAGCTGTTGGGCTCTATGACGGCCACGATGGAAGTAGTGCCCTGGGCCAGGGCTCATATGAGACCACTACAACACTCTCTGCTGCAGCGCTGGACTCCGATGTCGGAGGGTTATGCTGTGCGCCTTCCCTTGGACCCAGCAGTGCACAAGGCGCTGAGCTGGTGGACGCAGACAGACAAGTTGTCTGCAGGAATGCCTCTGGTGACCCCGGAGTGGATTGTCGTCACGACGGACGCCTCTTTGTCGGGCTGGGGAGCCCACTGCTTGGGAAGGACAGCGCAGGGGCTCTGGTCTCCTGCAGAGGCAAAGTGGTCTATCAACCTCCTGGAACTCAGAGCCATTCGGTTGGCGCTTTTGGAGTTCATCCCGGTACTGGCGTTGAAGCCAGTACGGGTCCTGTCGGACAATGCCACGGCTGTGGCCTATGTCAACCGCCAGGGAGGTACCAAGAGCGCCCCTCTAGCCAAGGAGGCCATGAATCTATGCCAGTGGGCGGAAGCGAACCTGGAACAGCTGTCAGCGGCCCACATTGCCGGAGTCATGAATGTCAAGGCGGACTTTCTCAGTCGCCATACCTTGGAGCCCGGAGAGTGGCAGCTATCTGCTCAGGCGTTCTTGGGCATCACGAAGCGCTGGGGCCAGCCGAGCCTAGATCTGATGGCGCCATCGGCCAATTGCCAAGTGCCGCGCTTTTTCAGCAGAGGACGGGACCCTCGATCCCTGGGAGTAGATGCTCTTCTCCAACAGTGGCCGACACAAGAGCTCCTCTATGTGTTCCCGCCCTGGCCCATGTTGGGCAGGGTGCTAGACCGGGTGGCAAAGCATCCGGGCCGGGTAATCCTGGTGGGTCCGGATTGGCTCAGACGTCCCTGGTATGCGGACTTGATCAGGCTCTCAGTCGACGATCCTCTGCGGCTACCAGTGGAGCAGGGTCTGTTACATCAGGGTCCCGTGGTGATGGAGGATCCCTCCCCCTTTGGTCTTACGGCCTGGCTATTGAGCGGCAGCGTCTGAGGAAGAAGGGCTTCTCAGACAAGGTCATCGCCACTCTGCTGAGAGCGAGGAAGCGCTCTACTTCTACTGCTTACGCCAGGGTTTGGCGTACCTTTGCAGCGTGGTGTGAAGCAGGCTCATGTTCTCCATTCACTGCTCCAATTTCTTCAGTGTTGGCATTCCTGCAAGAAGGTCTGGAGAAAGGCCTGTCGCTCAGTTCCCTTAAAGTCCAGGTAGCGGCCCTGGCTTGCTTCAGGGGCCGCCTGAAGGGTGCTTCCCTGGCTTCGCAGCCAGATGTGGTGCGTTTTCTCAAGGGCGTTAATCACCTGCGCCCTCCTCTGCACTCGGTGGTGCCTGCGTGGAATCTCAACCTGGTGCTAAGAGCATTACAGAAGCCGCCTTTTGAACCCTTGTCGAGGGCATCTCTGAAAGACCTGACGTTGAAAGCAGTCTTTTTGGTGGCTATCACTTCAGCCAGAAGAGTTTCCGAGCTCCAGGCACTCTCATGTCGAGAGCCTTTTCTGCAGTTCACTGAGGCAGGAGTGACTATTCGCACAGTGCCTTCCTTCCTGCCCAAGATTGTTTCTCGCTTCCATGTGAATCAGCAGCTCTGTCTCCCTTCCTTTCGTAGGGAGGACTACCCAGAGGAATACTCTGCTCTTAAATATCTGGATGTGAGACGAGTCATCATCAGATATTTGGAAGTGACCAATGATTTCCGGAAGTCGGATCATCTGTTTGTCCTGTTTGCAGGTCCTCGTAAGGGTCTGCAGGCTGCTAAGCCTACAGTGGCAAGATGGGTCAAGGAAGCCATTGCAGCGGCTTATGTGGCCGCGGGGAAGGTGCCGCCTATCCAGCTGAAGGCTCACTCCACTAGAGCTCAGGCGGCCTCGATGGCAGAGGCCGGCTCCGTCTCCTTGGAAGGGATATGCAAGGCGGCAACTTGGGCTTCGGCCCATACATTCTCCAAGCATTACCGCTTGACTGTGGCAGCACGGGCGGAGGACCGGTTTGGAGCTTCAGTGTTGAGGTCAGGGATTTCAATGTCCCGCCCTGGGTGAGTACTGCTTCGGTACATCCCACCAGTCTATGGATTGATCAGCATGATGATATGGAAGGTAAAATTATGTATCATACCTGATAATTTTCTTTCCATTAATCATAGCTGATCAATCCATAGTCCCTCCCAGATATCTGTATTGTTTATATTCTGGTTGCATTTCAGGTTCAAGTTTAGTCTTCAGTTCCTGTTCAGGAGGACTTCGTGTTCCAGTTTTTCAATGGATTCTTCAAGAGTTGAGACGAATTTGTGTTACAGTGAGCTGCTGCATTCCTCTCCCCTCCGTTTTACGGGGCTGGATTGAGACTTAAATTCTGCCGGCACTCCCTCCCGCTTCGTGCGGCTGTAGGGCAGCTTTGTACCCTTCCCGCTTCGGCGGTGTTAGGGTCAGTCAGCTCCTCCCGCGGTTGCGGTTGCAGGATAAGCCAGATCCCCCCGCATCGGCGGGTGTGGTGTCCCTCCCCCGCTCCGCGGGGATGAGCTGGACGGATTCCCCTCCCCCACTTGTGTGGGGATGAGCTGGGTTAATTCCCCTCCCCCGTTTCGGTGGTGGTGAGCTGGGCAGAGTGTCCCTTTGTGGGTGTAATTCTCTAAGTGCTGAGTCCTGCGGATGGAGCTTTGATATCGACATACTGAGGAGTTTCCGGCAGCACATGACCACATATAGGGAGGCAAAAGTTTGCTCTCTATCTCCACCTGCTGGTAGATGGACACAACCCACCAGTCTATGGATTGATCAGCTATGATTAATGGAAAGAAAATTATCAGGTATGATACATAATTTTACCTTTTAAGCTCAAATCTTCTCATTCTCAGCACCAAAGCTCACCTTCACTCACTTTCAATATTAAAGTACCCTTTTTCAATATCACATTTCACTTTAAACTCATAAAATATACTTTTATTCCTCTTACATTATACAGACTCACAACATACGTTTTTTTTCTTTCTCACTCCATGTTCACAGCCCTTCTCTTCAGCTCACCCAGTCTCCCTGGCAACTCACCCCCCCCTAGAGGATCTGACATCACTCAACCAATCAGCTTGTCAGAGAAAGACAGTTTTTTTTTCTCTGATCGGTTTAGAATCTCCCTCCCCCATAGAAGTTACTGCAAAACTTCAAAGTTAATTTTAACCTGACGTGTACCCAAAACAGCAAGAAAACTTTTATAGTACAATCCCCACTTAATCATGGTTTATTTCTTGAAAAATAAAACCATATTTAAGAAACATCTCACACTTTCTTCAGCTAACTCTATTAACAGTTCCCAAACTAAACTTTAAACCTTTTCCAGCCAGCAACATTCACCAAAACCCTTGAACAGCCTGCCCAGAGCCCCAGGAAAAAAACATTTAATATATGTTACCATATATTACATAATGAATGGAGTGGAATGGGTAGACGTGAATCACTTGTTTACTGTTTCCAAAAATACTAGGACTAGGGGGCATGCAATGAAGCTACAAAGTAGTAAATTTAAAACGAATTGCGGAAAATATTTCTTCACTCAATGTGTAATTAAACTCTGAAATTCATTGGCAGAGAATGTAGTAAAAGCAGTTAGCGGGGTTTAAAAAAGGTTTGGATGGCTTCCTAAAGGAAAAGTCCATAGACCATTATTAAAATGGACTTCGTAAAATCTACTGCTTATTTCTAGGATAAAGCAGCATAAAATGTATTGTACTTTTTTGGGATCTGAATTCTCCACTGTTGGAAACAGGATGCTGGGCTTAATGGACCTTCGGTCTGTATGGCAATACTTATGTACTTATGCTTTCTAACTCTTATAACAGGGGATCTCCAGACCCTAGCCTTCATGGCTTGGATATTCAGAGGATAGTGGTGGATTCCTTCTGCTTTCTGGATGGTGTCTCAGGTTCTGTTAGCTTCTAAAAGAGATACTACTAGAAGGTCATATTGATTTAAATGGAAGATGTTTGCCATCTGGTATGATCTTTTTTTCTGTCCTACACAAGAACTGCTGACTCTACTTTTGTCAGTCAGGTCTCAAGACCCACTCATAAGAACATAAGAATAGCTGTAATGGGTCAGACCAATGGTCCATCTAGCCCATTATCTTGTTTCCAGGAGTGGCCAATCCAGGTCACAAGTACCTGGCAGAAACCTAAATAGTAGCAATATTCCATGCTACCAATCCCAGGGCAAGCAGTGGCTTCCTCATGTCTGTCTCACTAGCAGACTATAGACTTTTCCTCTAGTTACATGTCCAAACCTTTTTAAACCTAGATACACTAACCGCTGTTACTACAATCTCCGGCAAAGAGTTCTGGAGCTTAACTATTCATTGAGTGAAAAATATTTCCTCCTATTTGTTTTAAATGTATTTCCATGTAACTTCATTGAGTATCTCCTAGCCTTTGTAATTTTTGAAAGAGCAAAAAATTGATTCACCTTTACTCGTTTTTTTTATTTATTCAATACTTGATATACTGCTTTATCTGACGAACAGAGCAAATCGGTTAACAAACCAATAAAACAACAAAGAAAAATTAAGAAAAGTAACTCAAGAAAGGAACCAAGCACACAAGAAACATATGCAACCAAAAATAAAATCCCACAGTCAGGTGTTAACACCCTTTGTCTTGGACATCACACACATTCGTAAGCCTGTTGAAACAACCAAACTTTAAGTAAAGATGTAAATTTCTTTAACATATGTTCACTATATACCGTAAGAGGCATATTATTACATAAGTAAGGGGCCACAAAGAGGAACACACTTTGACGAGTTATCTCCATTTGAGCCCCGTGGGGCCCTGGTAAAACCAAATGATGGTCGTTAATAGCACACAGCACCCTTGCTGGAGAATAAGGAACAGTTAATAATGACCGATAGAAAGGTATACCTTGACGAAAAGCCTTAAAAGCCAAAAGCAAGACTTTACTGAACACGAAATGCAACAGGGTAACCAATGATAATTCTTCAGGACAGGCCTAATGTGATCCGATTTCTGTAAATGACAAAGAAAAGACTGAATCCTCTTAAGCAAAGACTTAGAAATCCCCAAATATATAATATTGTAATAATCAGTTCTTGTCATAAACAAAAACAGGATTAACGAGTGAAACATATAATGATCAAAATGTGAATGAACCAACCGTAACTGACGCAATAAGAGAAAGGGAATGGTACTTGATATACTGCTTTTCTGTGGTTTTTGCAACTACATTCAAAGCGGTTTACATAGTATGTACAGTACTTATTTGTACCTGGGACAATAGAGGGTTAAGTGACTTGCCCAGAGTCACAAGGGGCTGCAGTGGGAATTGAACCCAGTTCCCCAGGATCAAAGTCAGCTGCACTAACCACTAGGCTAAAGAAAAACACCTGATGTTCAAAAGAGAGACTAGTCAAGAAACACTTTTAGATAACAAAAACTAGAAACCGGAACAATTATGGCATCAAACAGCAAAAATGAATCAGTAGATGGTGTAAGATGACCAGAAAGCCACCAAGCCACCATCTTGTCACAGTTTAGAATAGGATGATAATCTAAAATCCACAGGCAACAGCTTTTAAACAGTGCTGTGGAGGCAATAAATCTAAATCCAGTGGACTAACTTTATACAGTATCAAAATATGTGCATACATATAAAAATAAATATTAGTCTTAAGTATTGCAAAAGGACTCATGAAAATGTTGAACAATAGAGGGTACTCTGCAAGTTAAAGCCTTATTACCTGAAACAACACTATTGACAGAAACAAGAAAGAAACAATCAGTAAGAAACAAATGAAACCAGTTCAATACAGCACCAGTAACCCCCAAAGATTGAAGCTCAGCAAGCAGCAAGGCATGGTCCACCAAACCATAAACTACCGAATGCTATAAAAACAGCACGTGACTTGACAGCCTTCCGGAAGTTATTCAAGACGCACCTGTTTGAAGAGACTTACAATAAGAATACTCCTTAATGACTTGATTCCATTCTATATCTAAACCAACTAATACTGATCCCTTCTAACTTGATTATGTTAATCATATTATAACTATTGGTCATTATATCTTACCTGTTTTATTTTGTGTTACATAAATCATTCTACTGACCTGTTTACCTAATTTCTTACGCAGTAATATGTTAAATTAGACCAAACCTCTTATTCTATTTATGATTATACCTTTTGCAATATAATGTAAGCCACATTGAGCCTGCAAATAGGTGGGGAAATGTGGGGTACAAATGCAGCAAATAAATAAATAAATTGAACACTGCGCAGAGATCAAACAAAATTGTCAATGTATTTATTTATTATTTTTTTGAGATTTATTAACTGCCTTTATAAAGAGATTCCCCAAGGCGCGATGTACAGTAGATGTAATTTAACATAAAACTTTTAATTTTGTTAACAGCATAACAATAGTAAAATAATCAAGAATTAACATACATACAATAAATGAGGTAAACTTGAAAACAGTAAACTGAAACCTAATAATACCTAATAATAGACCTACTGTGAAACAGTATCAAAAATATACACATTTTACAGCATTGAAATTCAAATACAAGATATAATACAATGTTAGCATAATACTAATAGTACACCTAATAAGCATGCCTTAGAACATGGATTTGATGCTAAAGAATTTCTACAATACGTCCTATCATATAACTGAGGGACCAAGAGCAGATATATGATGGGAACAATATGCATGATACAGAGTCAGTCAGGATAATTTGATGGTTAGTTAAGCTCAAGCCAAGTTGATCGTATAGTTAAGCAAGAAATAACTGATCTAAATTACAGTGTGTTTAGCAAACTAGTCCAGCTGCAGAATGAGTGTATAGTCAGTCACCCTATGTGTTAAAGGCTTGGGAGAAAAGCCAGGTTTTCACCTGCTTCCTGAAGTAGAGGTAGTCTCAAGTTATACTTACCCCTCTGGGAGTAATTTCCAAAGTGTGGGGGGCTACTCCTGAGAAGGCTCGCTGTCGGGTGTCAAATCGTACAATTTCTTTTGATGAAGGTATAGATAGTGATGATCCTTGAGAGGACCTTAGATGTCTTAAAGGTGTGTAAAGGGCTAACTTACTCTTTTAAGTACTTTGGCCCAGTTTGTTTGAGGACCTTGAAATTCAAACATAAAGTTTTAAATTTCATCCTGAATTAGTTGGAGCTGATACAAACTCTTGTTGGTTTGGCCAGTGTACAGAGCATTAGAGTAATCTAGTCATGATGTTATCATGGCATGGACCACTGTGGTCAAGACTCGTCTTTTCATTATATGGAGAGAGATTTCATAGTTGCTGTAGATGATAGAGACAATTTTTGAAGGTTGTTTGAATTTGTGGGATCAGAGTGAGTGATGAGTCTAGCAGTATCCCAAGATTCCTGACCTGTGATTTTAGGAGGAGTTCATACTTCCAAAAAGGTATTTTGAAGTCTGGTATTTGTCCAGTTGTGTTTGGTACCCAAAGAATTTCTGTTTTGTTTGAGTTCAGGCAAAGTTTGTTGTTTGCCCATTGCTGAGTTGCTATTAGGCAGGCATCTCAGGAATATAATGATTGTCTAAATGGGACCAAATTTCACTAAGAACAGAAGCATGAATAGTTTCATTACTATAGGCTACACGAAAACCTGATTGTCGGGGATGCATCATAAGTTTCTTTTTTACAAATTGGATAAGCTGTTAAAAAAAACTTTCTCTAAGATTTTAGATATAAAACACAAATTAGAAACAGGCCTGTAATTACAAGGAAGAGAGGGATCAAGAGACCACTTTTTCAAGAATAGCTGAACACAAGCAATTTTCCATTTAGAAGAAACCTGGTCAGTAGCCAGACTCAAATTCACTACGACCAGTAAATAGGGGGACAAATGTAAATTGGCTAGTTTAATCCAAGATGAAGGTAATTGATCCAAAGAATAAAAAGTCATTCTCATAGAAGCTAATACTTTAACCATATAAACTGATGTCAGGAGATGAAAAACACCTCAGGATGACAAAAGGACAGAATCTGAGACACATATCTCATTAGAATCCAAAATACTTAAACCCAGAAGTGACAAAGGCAGAGGAGACAAAAATGAATGACGAAGTTAAATCTTAACATCAAAAAATTCTGCCAAAGAATTATAGACCGAGTAGAAGTTGAATTTTTATGAGAAGGTGTATTATTAACCAAAAAACTGTGAAATGAAGTTCCTAGCTGGATTTAAAGATTTAGCCATTCTCGCTGAAAAATATGCTTGCTTAGCTTTCCTAAGATGACAATTGAATTGTCGGCACCTATCACAACAAATACATAAATACAACAGTTTTTTTAGATTTCTTCAAACGTCACTCCGCCTGCCTAAATTGATATTTAAGCAGACATAGGCCGCTATGATACCACTCAGGACTTTGTAGACCTCAGTCATATCTCCCCTCAGCCATCTCTTTTCCAAGCTGAAGAGCCCTAATATCTAGGCTTTCCTGATATGAGAGTAATTCCATCCCTTTTATCATTTTGTTTGCGCTTCTTTGAACCTTTTCTAATTCCATTATATCTTTTTTGAGATACGGTGACCAGAACTGAGTGCAGTACTCAAGGTGAGGTCACACACGTAGCGATACAGAGACATTATAGTATTCTCGGTCTTATTTACCATCCTTTTCTTAATAATTCCTAGCATCCTGTTTGCTTTTTTGGCCACTGTCACACACTGGGCAGAAGATTTCAGCGTATTGTGTACAACACCACCTAGATCATTTTTAGTGGATGCTGACCACCAAGGTGGACCCTAGCATCAGGTAACTTATGATTTGGATTGTTCTTCTCAATTCCACATTAAATTTCATCTCCTATTTAGATTCCCAGTCTTCCAATTTCCTAAGGTCATTCTGCAATTTTTCACAGTCTACATGTGTTTTAACAACCTTGAATAGTTTTTTTGTCATCTGCATATTTAATCACCTCACCTGTCATACTGATTTCCAGATCATTTATAAATATGTTAAATAATTATTTTTATTATTTATTTATTACATTTGTATCCCACATTCCCCCACCTATTTGCAGGCTCAATGTGGCTTACATAGATTTGTTAACATTGTTATATAAGGAAATTAGATACAGTTAGTAATGTGTAGCGATTAGGAAGGGAGATCAGATACAGTTAATAATGTGTAGCGGTTAAGGAAGGGAAGAGGGAAGAAGGAGGAGAGTTGTTAGGGTAGTTGTATATGGTGGGCGTTCATTATTGAGTGAGTAGTGAGGTGGCTTGGTGAGGTTATAGGTTCTCATTGTAGGCCTTGTTGAAGAATAATGTTTTCAGAGATTTTCGGAGGATTGTTGTTTCTTTGATTGCTTTCAAGTCAGTAGGTAATGCATTCCATAACTCCATGCTCTGGTACGAGAAGGTAGCGGTGTACATCAGCTTGTATTTGAGTCCTTTTGCAGCTGGGGTAGTGCAGGTTGAGAAATTTGCTGGATGATCTTGTAGCGTTCTGGGAGGTAAGTCTACAAGGTTCAGCATGTAGATTGGGGCGTCTGCATGAATGATTTTGTGTACAATCGTGCAGATCTTGAACGCAATTCATTCCTTAAGTGGAAGCCAGTGAAGTTCCTCTCTTAGGGGCTTTGCACTTTCATATTTAGTTTTTCCAAATATGAGTCTGGCGGCTGTATTCTGGGTAGTTTGGAGTTTTTTGATTGTCTGTTCTTTGCACCCGGTGTATAGTGCATTGCAGTAGTCCAGATGACTTATTACCATTGACTGTACTATGGTACCGAAGATGTATCTCGGGAAGAAATGTTTTACTCTTTTAAGTTTCCACATGGTGTAGAACATTTTTTTCGTCATGTTTTTTACGTGGGTATCAAGAGTGAGGTTTCGATCAATGAAAAATAACACCGGTCCCAGTACAGATCCCTGTGGCACATCACTATTCACCCTCCTCCATTGAGAGAAATGGCCATTTAACCCTACCCTCTGTTTTCTGTGCAATAACCAATTCCTAATCCACAACAGGAGTTCACCTTAGTGCAATGGAGAAGTTAGATCTTTTCTGCTAATTCACTTTCCTTTAGTCCTTCCAGACCGGCACATACTGATGGGCTATGCACTCCCACCAGTAGATGAAGACTGGAGCACTGACTTTCAATTAAGTCTAAAAGTGGGCTGTGCAGTCCCCTTGAGCATCAGTTATGAAATAGCCAAGAAGATCCCCCAAAGAGGAAACAAAAACTTTCCCTCTCAGTTTATAGACTTAAGCCTCAACAGTAGGTCTGAATGCTACTGCTGCTGCCCTTTGGTCATTCTGACCCAATACTTGTGCAAGTGTGTATGCCATAAACATCTATATTTTCTTTTTTTTTTTTATTGAGTAGCAAAACTGTACCAAATCCAACAACATAAACACCTTGCAGCTCTGAACGTGAAGCGAAGAGAAGCAACACAACTTCCGAAAGTAACAGATGCTACTTCTGAAACAGGGTGGGCTCTGCGCTAATCTGGATGGACTAAAGGAAAGTAAATGAGCATGTAAGATGATCTAATTTCTTCTTCTATAACGTCCCTCCAGACCGGCACAAACTGATTGAATACCAAAGCAGAGATCATTACGGGTGGGACCCTCAAAGACCTGCCTCCAGGACTCGCACCCTGAAGACCGTATCCTGACAGGCCTGCACATCTACTCCATAATGACAAAGGTATGTGAAGAGGACCAGATTGATGCTCTTCAAATGTCAAGAGGTGGAACCACAGAATGCTCCATCCAAGAAGTCAAGGTTCAAGTTTATTTAATACACCACGAATCGACAAATTATCCAAGTATCTAAGTAGTTTACAAAATTAAAATTAAAAAGGCATAGTAAAATGAATTAAAATTTTTAAAGGTAATAATATAAAAGAGGGGAAAAGGGAGAACCACACAGGGATGCTAGGTTACAAATAACTCATGTTATAAAGGAAGGGGGTCAGGAAGGACATCATTATACCCTATCAAAGAGGACGGAAGGGAATAACAGTGACAAACACGCAAAAATGTGGTATTCTCCAGAGACATAAAGGACAAATTTTCAATGAAAAACTAACAAGAGATGCTGTACACTAGAGAAAAAATATGTTTTAAGAGCAGCCTTGAAGTTATGGATCGACTACTCAATGTGAAGACTAAAAGGAATTGAGTTTCAGTTGATAGGCAAGGTTTCATTATGAAAAGAGGGCACATAACTGAGAAACAAGTGGATCTGGCACGATGAAAATAGATCTGCAGATGGGTAGGTACTATTAGGAGATGTTGATTAGAGGAGTGCAATGAGCACCCAGGATCATGGGGAGAAGTGGTCTAAAAAGAAACTGATTGACGTGAAACTCAGACACCACTTTGAGGAGAAAAGAAGGAACTGGTTTCAATATTACCTTCTCCTTAGAAAACAGCAAGAGAGGCTCCCTAAAGGATAGAGCCTGCAACTCTGAAATCTGATGCGCCAAAGTAATGGCCACGAGAAATACTGTCTTCAGTGTAAGGTCTTTAAGTGTACAGTCCATCAGAGTCTTGAAGGGAGCGGACACCAATACCAACAGAATGAAATTGAGATCCCTAGGGGTAAATGATGGGCTAAGTGCCACACAGCCCGAAAGAAACATTTTGATCAGAAGCTAAGCTTTTGCCCTTGATCAAATTTCAGTAAGATGCTAAAGCCACTTCTTGCACCTTAAGAGAAGCCAAGGCAAGTCCCTTGTTCAATTTGTTATGCATGTAAGCTAGGGAAGTAGAACACTTTGTAGAGCGTAAGAGAGTTGAAATCAACCTTCCAGAATGCCCGCGCTGCTTCAAATGCGCCCTTTAGAGAGCCGAGCCAGATCTGCTATGCGAACTAGTCCTTCCATCAACAAATCCTCCAATAACAGCAGTCGGAGGAAGCCTGTCTATCATCAGTCTCACTAGGTCTCTCTACCACGGATGCTGTGGTCAATCTGGCATTGCCAGAACCACTGGACCATCGTGGAACTCGATCCTCTGAATGATCCTGTCTAGGAGAGGCCATGGCAGAAACACATAAAGAAGACTCAGAAGGCCCACTTCTGCACTAGCTCGTCGACTCCTTCCATGCAAGAATCCCGTTGCCAGCTAAAGAAGCAAAAGGTGACCTTCACATCTATGATCAGTAGGCCCCAGTTGTCCACAGTAAGGGTGAAGGCACTCTATCCTAGGCTCCACTCTTCTGGATCTCGAACGTTCCTGCTGAGAAAATCCACTTGCACATTGTCCACACCTGCCACATGCACAGCAGACAAATCCTCCAGTAGTGTTCTGCCCATGACATGAGGAGTGACGCTTCCAATGCCACAAATGTCTTTTGCTGCCTCCTTGCTGATTGACTTAGGCTACTGCCTAGCGTTGTCTGACAGGACCTGCACTACTGTCCCCAGAGCAGATCCCAGAAGAACTGCAGCACCAGATGGATTGCCCTGATTAACGAGCCTCCTCCGATGACCACAAGTCCTGGGCCACTTGACCCAGACAGTGGACTCTCCAGACCTGGAGGTTGGCATCTGTTATCACCACTGTCCACTATGGAAGATCCAGATTCATGCCTTTGGACAGATTTCGAACATCCAACCACCACTGTAGTCTGCGCTTTACTAGACTCTGGAGAGGAAGACCAATCTCCAAAGGTTGAGACTGAGGGGACCACCTTGAGAAAAGAGATTCTTGCAGTGGTCTCATATGGGCTCTGGTTCACTGTACAACTTCCAAACTCACTGCCAGCGAGCCCATCAGACACTGGGCCTGAAGGAAAGAGCAAACCCATTCCTGCAATTTCTGAATTTTCACCTTAGGGAGAAACACCTTGCCCACCATAGTGTCAAATTAAATTCCCAAATATTCCAAGTTCTATGAGGGCTCCAGATGACTCTTGGCCCCATTGACTACCCAGCCGAAAGACTGCAACACCTGAACTACTTGGGCTGTGACTCTGCTGCTCTCATAAAAGGATTTTACCCAAATAATCCAGTCATCAAGATAAGGATGTACCAAGATGGCCTCCTTCAGAAGTGATGTGACCACCACTTCCATCACCTTGGAAAATGTTCAGGGAAATATCGCCAGGCCATAAAGAGCACAGAGCGTATAATGCCCTCCCAAAACTGCAAAACAAAGGAACCTATGGTGATCTGAATATACAGATAGGCCTCTGTCGGATCCAAAGAAGTGAGCCGCCCGAGCCTCACCACCACAATCATTGACCACAAGGTTTCCATATGAAAAGGGAGCACACAAAGAGCCTGATTCACTCTTTCTAAATCCACAAAATGGATGGCATAGCAATGCAACCGGTGCCCAACTCGTCTTCTGGAACCAGAATCACTGCTCTTAGACTGATTAATCTATGTAGACAGCTTGCACCTTCCACTGAGCTCAACAGGGAGACTCCAGAAAGGTGTCTGGAAGGGGGCAGGCAAACTCTAAAGCTTATCCCTTGCGAATGACCTCGAGAACCCACTGATCCGAAGTAATTTGGGTCCACCTTGGATAGAAGTCTCGTAACCTTGCTCCCACATGAACCGGAGGTTGGACCCTGACACCCTCATTGTGAGGACTGAGCTGCCCTGCCAGAATTACAGCCTCCACAAAAGGGCTGTGTTTGTTGGAAAAATTTACTGCTCTGAGAACCAGCCACTATACTAATCCGATAACGCCATGCTGAGGGGAGATTTGTAAAATAATGGGTGGAGTGGAACGGGTAGAAGTAAATCGTTTGTTTACTGTTTCCAAAAATACTTGGACTAAGGGGCATGGAATGAAGCTACAAAGTAGTAAATTTAAAACAAGTTGGAGAAAATGTTTCTTCACTCAACGTGTAAAACTCTGGAATTTGTTGCCAGAGAAAAGCAGTTAGATTTGTGGGGTTTAAAAAAGGTTTGGATGGTCACCAGGGGCTACTTTCTCCAAAAGGCTAGCTTTAGGACTAGGCAGCAAAGGGCTGAGGTTGCAAAGTGTTTAACGCAATTGTCTCTTCTGTCTGAAAAACATAAATCCTCTCACTCTATAAAAGTCTTGCGGGAAATTCATGTTGGATTATTTGTAGTAAATAATTAGCAGATTTTAGTACACACAGCTTCAGCTTTAGAAATGTTAATTTCTTTCTTCATCTCTCTCTCATTCACCCCTGAATAATTCACTGCTGAGTCACTTTAAAGTTGAAGTAACAAAACATCTGTTTACTCACAGTTTGTAGTTAGATTATAATCAGACAGGCTTTTATATACATATTACTATACATTTGTATTATCAGCTCCTTCCATGTGCTTAGATGGTAATGGATGCTCACACCACCATAGATCCTCTCAGGTTAGGAGAGATCATGAGCTCCATGTGCTCCATGTGCTGCATCTGCTGTGTCTGCTGTGTCTAGCCCCCACAGGAAGTTGCATAGCTGTGTGACCTCTCTAAGTAATTCACATCAGAGGTCACAGAGTAATCACAGAGAAATAATAGGTGACAGGCAATGCATGTAAAATACAATTACATTCCAACAAACCCCTTCTCATGCATAACTGTCATGCAATTATTTATTCATACAAAGTCCAAGCTTTATACGCAGATTCACAAAATGTTCTCTGGGTAACGGTTTGGTCATGATGTCAGCTGTCATCTCACTGGTGTGACAATAGTGTAGACTGATGACCCCTTCTTTCGCCAACTCTCGCACGTTGTGGTATTTCGTTGCGATGTGCTTGGTGCGTGACTGAACCTTGTCATTCTGTGACAGTCGGATGCAGCTCTGATTATCTTCCATTATCTGGATTGGTCTCTTTTCAGCTATTCCGAAATCCAGCAAAAGTTTTTCAATCCACATCAGTTCTCTGCACGCTTCCGATACGGCCACGTATTCAGCTTCTGTAGAAGACAAACTCACAATACTTTGTTTATGACTGGCCCATGAAATTTGTACATTTCCATACATAAACACATATCCACTTGTGGATTTATAATCAGAATGATCCCCTGCCCAATCTGAATCACAGTAACATATTAGTTTTGGATTACTATTGGCTGAAATCTTTAATTTACAATCAATGGTACCCTTTAAATACCTTACCATCCTTTTAACTGCAGTCCAATCTGATTTGGTAGGTGAGCTGACCCTTCTGCTCAAAATTCCTACTGCATTTGCTATATCAGCCCTGTACGTGGTAGCTAGATATAAAAGCTTACCTATGGCTGGTCTATATTGGATGTTATCTGGTAAAGGTTCTCTTACTGTTTCATCCTTCAGAAAATCAGTGATCATGGGAGTGCTTACAACTTGGGCATCTTGCATACCTAAACTTTCAATAAGCTCATTTATTTTCTGCTTCTGGCTTAGAAGATAAGAACCATCATTTTGTTTCTCAATTTCTATACCAAGATAGTATGACACATTACCAAGTTCTTTTATCTCAACATTGTGGTTTAAACACTTTACAATGTCCTTGTACTCTTGCTCACTTTTGCTTGCAATGAGCAGATCATCAACAAAAGCTAAAATGTATGCATATTGTCCATTTGTGCACCTAGTGTACAAACATTTATCTGCTTCACCTTGCTTAAATCCTAAATTTGTCAATATTTCATGCAATTTATCATTCCAACATTTTGCACTTTGCTTTAATCCATAAAGACCTTTGTTTAATTTACACACTAGCTGTCTTTGTTTTGTATTTATGAAACCTGTTGGCTGTTCCATGTACAAGTCCTCAGTTATATCTCCGTGAAGAAATGCTGTTTTCACATCAATGTGGTTTACTTGCATGCCTTTTGAGACTGCAATGCTCAGAAGTGTTCTGATTGTCGTGTGTTTCACTACAGGTGCAAACACTTCATCAAAATCTTCTCCATATTTTTGAAGATATCCCTTTGCCACTAATCTGGCTTTATACCTTTCCACTTTTCCTTGTGCATTCCTTTTTAACTTGAATACCCATTTGCATCCTATAGCTTTCTTGCCAGGAGGTAATTTTGTAAGAATCCAAGTATTATTTTTATCCAATGCATCAATTTCTTCTTGTGCAGCTTTACGCCATTCAGCAGCTTCTTCTGCTGGCATTTTCTCAATCTCATCCCATGTTAAGGGCTCTTGAGCTTCTGCTGACTTTGTTAGGTAAGACAGTCTTAGGGGTGGAACACCTTTGTTTTCCCTGGATGAGCGTCTGACAACAGGTTGGTCTGACCTTTCCGCATCCTCTAAATCTGAGAGTCCTTCTCCAATTGATTCCCCTTCTCCAACTGTACTGTCTTCTTCAATGATCCTTTCTGTGTCTGCTTCCTCTGCCTGTTCCTCGTTAGATACAGGTGAGTTGCTTTCAGACATCTGCCTTGGTATGGCATTTATATACACTGGCATGTCTATTATGGTTCTAGTTTCATATTCTGGATGATAAGGCTCATCTGGGATAATCCAGCCTTTATCAACCCTTTTGTTTTCATCAAAATATGTAACATGTCTTATGCCAACAATGCCAGTTTTCAGATTCAAAATTCTATATCCTTTGTGTCCTGGAGCATAGCCAACTAAAATGCCCCTTTCTGTTGTGGAATCCAGCTTATGCCTTCTTTGCTTTGGTATATGAGCATATGCTGTACTTCCAAATGTTCTTATGTGTGACAGGTTTGGCTTCCTACCATGCCATGTCTCATGTGGTGTGCGCTCAGCGCCTTTAGTTGGCATTCTGTTTTGTAGGTACACTGCTGTGAGAATGGCTTCCCCCCATAGTCTTTTAGGGAGATTGCTATCTGACAGCATACATCTGGTCATTTCCACAAGTGACCTAAATTTTCTCTCTGCAACAGAATTTTGCTCTGGTGTATAAGCTACTGTTGTGATATGCTGAATGCCTTCTTGTTCTAGAAATGTGCGCATGCTTTGTGAAGTGAACTCACCACCATTGTCGGTCTGAAGAACCTTTGGTTTTCTTTCAAATTTATTGCTCACCATGGCTACGTATTTCTTCAGCATGTCTGTGACTTGACTTTTTTCTTTCAGCAAATAGGCCACACAATATCTAGAGAAATCATCCAAGAATATCAGCACAAATCTGTTATTTCCCAATGATGGGATATTAAACGGTCCACATAAGTCACTGTGTATTAATTCCAGTACTTTATTACTCCTATTTCCTGTGTATGCAGGAAATGAGGGTCTCACACCTTTTTGAGTAACACAGTCTATGCATTTCTCCATTTTACCAGCATCTGCACTTATCTGAATGCCGGTGGCCAGTTGCTTACTGTAAAGATCCTGGATCACCTTAGAATCACGATGTCCCAGGCGGCGGTGCCAGATTTCCAGACTACATTTACCATCATTCTTCCTTACTTGCGCCATATGTGAGGCTTCACCTGAAATGTTCAGCTTATAAACATCATTATGCATAAAAGCTTCAGCATACACTTCATCATTTTTAGAGATTGTGCACTTACTGTTTCAAAATGAATCGCAAATCCCTTCTTATCTAATGTAGATACACTAAGCATATTGCAAACTGCTTGGGGAATATACAAGACATCACTTACAGGAATTTCTTTAACTTCATTAGACACTTTGCATTTTAAGAATCCAATACCTTTTGCTTGGATCTTAGCAGTCCCTGCGTTTGCAGTTTTAAGAATACCTTCCTCTGGACACATTTCCTGAAAGAAATCCTTACAATTGGTTAAATGGCATGTGCTCCCCGAATCCAAAATCCAAGTACTTTCATTTGAATTATTATTTACCATAGTCAAAGATTTTTCTGCCATTAGAAAGCCCTTGTGTTTATCTTTGTCCTTCATACATTTCCTGGTTTGAAAATTCTTTAGTTCCATTGGCTTAGGTGAGCTAGAGGGAGTGTTTTGTGTTTCCTTACACCATTTAGATACATGTCCCTCCTTTCCACATGAGTAGCAAATCAGCTTGCCCTTGGGTGGAGTTTTCCCATAGCTCCGCCTTCCTCTGTTCTTTGCCAAGAAATTTGTTTCATTTCTCTCTGACTTGCTTTGAGAACACATCTCCTCAGAATCATTTATTATGCATTCCTGCCTTAGTTTTGATGTTGTCTGTTCAAAAGATTGCCCTTCAATGGCCTCATTTACAGACCTAAAAACATCAAACTTCTTTGATAGTGAGGTAAAAAGAAATGCTCTTTTCAATGCATCACACATGGGAATTCCAGAAAGTTCTAGCTTTTGAAATGAAGACATAAGATGCATAATGTGATCATTACATTTACTTTTATCCCTTAATTTGGTTTCATTCAACTCTGCCAACCAAATTGGTTGCTGCTTTGCATATGTAGTTGCATACATAGTTCTCAGTTTATATAAAATGTCCTTTGGTGTATCTTTTCCCTCCACTAATATGGCTTGTTTCTCTGAGAGAGCTTCCAAAAGCATGCACTTCACATAATAGTTTGCATTGTCCCATTCAGCCATATTTTCAGCTGTTCTGTCTTGGTCTAAGCATATATCTAATCTTTTTGCTCGAAGGAAACATATGAATCTTAATTCCCACTGCTGATAATTAAACTCAGTTAATCTAGGCACCTTGAGAGAATAGAACAATGGTGAATTTCTTCCCTCAGCCATTTTCTTAGCCTTCTGTCTGCTGTGTGGGGGGAGAGAGAGACAGACTGAATCTTTCCTTTAAAACTTAAGAGAAAAATGTGGCCTTTTTTTCTGCCTGGTAATATTTCTCTTCTTTTTCAATTCCTGGACCCTGGGCCCATAACCCTTTTGTTGGATTATTTGTAGTAAATAATTAGCAGATTTTAGTACACACAGCTTCAGCTTTAGAAATGTTAATTTCTTTCTTCATCTCTCTCTCATTCACCCCTGAATAATTCACTGCTGAGTCACTTTAAAGTTGAAGTAACAAAACATCTGTTTACTCACAGTTTGTAGTTAGATTATAATCAGACAGGCTTTTATATACATATTACTATACATTTGTATTATCAGCTCCTTCCATGTGCTTAGATGGTAATGGATGCTCACACCACCATAGATCCTCTCAGGTTAGGAGAGATCATGAGCTCCATGTGCTCCATGTGCTGCATCTGCTGTGTCTGCTGTGTCTAGCCCCCACAGGAAGTTGCATAGCTGTGTGACCTCTCTAAGTAATTCACATCAGAGGTCACAGAGTAATCACAGAGAAATAATAGGTGACAGGCAATGCATGTAAAATACAATTACATTCCAACAATTCAGGCGTTGCGTTTAAGACTAGACCAGGTATATTCAGATCAGCTGAAGTTCCTTAATGATCGGCAGAGCCATTCCAAATTTGTCTTTAGTAATAAACCGAGTAGGGCACTGGCGGTTAAACCGAGGCAGTCAAGGGTCGATAGAACTATTTTGAAAATGCAGGATAGGGAGGGTAGGTTGGTGACCAATTCAAAGCAGATAAGGGAGCAATTTCAGTCGTTCTGCCAATCATTCTACTCTACTACTGTGTCTGGTTCTGTAGAGGCTCGGGAATTTTTGTCGGCCTGTTCTTTCCCTACACTTACAGCAGGTCAGCGCGAGGCATTAGATGGGAGGGTTTCAGTGGAGGAAGTTGCTAAGGTGATCAAGGCCCTACCAATGGGAAAGTCGCCTGGTCTGGATGGGTTACCCAGCAAATTTTATAAGGCCTTTAGGGAGGAATTGGCTCCCATTTTGTCAGAAATTATTAATGAGATCTTAGTGGGGAATGAATTCCCTGCTTCTATGATGGAAGCATGGATAGCAGTAATACCCAAACCTGGTAAAGACGCGACTGAATGCGCCTCATATCGTCCTATTTCCATATTAAACTCTGATATAAAAATTTTAGCAAAGGTCTTGGCCAATCGATTGGCAAAAGTTATGCCGGATTTGATACACCCAGACCAGATGAGCTTTATTCCTTATAGACAGGCAACGGATAATGTTTGCAGAATGGTCAGTTTGCTCTATATTGCTAAGAAACGTAATCTTCCTGTTTGTTCGCTGGGGTTGGATGCTGAAAAGGCCTTTGACAGAGTTCATTGGTCATTGGCCTTTCATGTTCCAGGTATTGGATAGTTTGGGAATTGGCTCCGGTTTTATTAGATGGATCCAGGCATTGTATACATCACCTAGGCCAGGGCATGTGTTAGGGTCAATGGAGTTAATTCGCCGATGTTTTCTCTGTCTCGTGGGACTAGACAAGGATGCCCTCTATCGCTGTTGCTTTTTGTACTGGTTATGGAACCTCTTGCCTTGTACATTCAGTCAGACTCTAACATATCAGGTATTCAGGTGGGAAATAGGGACTACAAGTTGGCACTGTTTGCTGACGATGTGCTTCTCTCTTTAACTAAACCTTTGATTTCATTGCCAAATCTGATGAGAGGCATATCGGTTATATTCTGCAGTTTCAGGCTTCAAATTGAATGTCAGTAAGTCTGAGGCTCTTGCTACTGGAATATCTAGACAGGTTTTGGAATCGCTCCAGCAGTCCTTTCTTTCAAATGGGTAACGGGGGGTATATCCTACTTGGGGGTTACTATTACTCCTCACCCCACAGAGTTGTTTTCGGCTAATTATCCGCCCCTTTTAAAGACCATCTACAGAGATTTAGAGCGGTGGGATATTACAGATTTGTCTTGGCTGGGTAGAATTGCGGCTTTAAAGATGAATGTGTTACCGCGCTTGATGTATCTGTTCCAAGTGCTTCCAATTCCGGTCTCTAGGGGTTTCTTGGCGGGTGTGCAGGACAAACTTGTTCATTTTGTTTGGACCAATAAGCGTCCTCGATTGCCTAGGTCCTTACTCTATAAGGCTAGGAAGAGGGGGGGGTCTGGGGGTCCCCAATGTTGTGTGGTATTACAAGGCGGCCCAAGCACGGGTGGCATTTGAGTGGTTTCAGGATCACCCTCACAAGTTGTGGGTAAAACTGGAGCAGCCTGAGGTGGGTTCTTGTCGGCTCCGAGCTATGATGTGGATCCCCCGAAAACATAGGGTGTTGTGTACCGATTTGTGTCCCTCGATACTTTCAACTTTCTTTTATTGGGACAGATTGTTTGCTAGGCTGGACGCGGTGTTATCTAAACTATCGCTGATTGCGAATAATCTTCTCTTTCCTCCGGGTGTTTCTGCTGGACCTTTTCATCGCTGGAGGTCCTTGGGTCTGGTAACATGGGATCAGTTATATGAGGAGGGTAGTTTGCTTTCCTTTGAATCTTTGAAGGAAAACTATGCTATTTTACCAAATGAGTTGTTTTCTTATGGTCAGCTGAGACATTTTCTTAGTTCTAGAGAGATCCAGGCCTCTATAACGAGGGAAGATTCGTTTATTGAAGATCTTTGTGAAGATTCTAAAACTACCAGGGGTCTTATTACTTGTTTGCATTCCTTTTTACGTGGAAAGTTGGAACCGAATTATGTTCATAGGGAGCGGTGGGAACAGGAATTGGGGGTGACTATTGATGAGGGTGACTGGTCATTCTTTGAGAATAATTGGTTTAAGATTTCAATCTCTGTTCCATAAATAAATAAATAAAATATCAGGCAAATATAGTTAAAGTGCTTTACCGGTGATATTTGACTCCGGTTTGGTTGCATCACATGTTTCATTGAACATCTCCACTGTGCTGGCGTGGTTGTGGACAGAGGGGTATGATGGGCCATATTTGATGGACTTGTTTTAAATTCGGGCATGTTGGAAAGCAATACAAAATAGACTGCAACATTGGTTTCAAAGGCCTGTTAAGTGGTCTCCCGAGTTTTTTCACTTTGCCAAAAAACCACCAGGTCTTACTAAGTCTCAGGCTTTGTTAGCCCGGCAAGCAATGGTGGCAGTGAGACTAGTGCTTGCTGCTTGTTGGAAATCACCTAAAACTCCACCTTTGACAAGCTGGTTAAATGAGCTATGGTTTTTATGTGAAATGGAGACTTCGGGCAGTGCAAGGTCATACGGAGGCTAAGCGGAAGGCAATCTGGGAGCCCTTCTTGAAACATTGTCAATATTAGGGGGGATGGGGGGGAAGGAGGGAGTACTAGGTACAGTAAGGAAGGAGGGTGAGGGTTAATTGTTCCTATTCAGTTTTACAAAACTTTAAAACACGGGGTCACAGTTTGTGATGTTTCAGTAGTTGGAATTTCTGTTGTTGTACTATTGCAAAGACTATGTAGGAGAGGTACGATGGCATAACTATGTCTCAACATTTGTATAATGCTCTTTGTGTAGTAGTTCCTTTTGTACAGGGATTCTTTAATTCTTAATAAAGACCTTTTACAAATTAAAAAAAAAAAGGTTTGGATATCTTCCTAAAAGAAAAGTCTATAAGACATTATTAATGCGGACTTGGGGAAATCCACTGCTTATTTCTAAGATAAACAGCATAAAATGTATTGTACTGTTTTGGGATCTTGCCAGGTACTTGTAACCTGGATTGGCCGCTGTTGGAAACAGGATGCTGGGATTGATGGACCTTCGGTCTGTCCCAGTATGGCAATACTTGTGTACTTATGAAACCTCTACCAGCAGACTAAGGCTTATCTTCCAGCAACTGAGGAACCTTTGTCTCTCCTAGGCTCTTGACCAATTTATCAACTCTTCACCAGACAAAAGAGACCTCCAAAAGGGGAATTTTTCAAATCTTTGACTTAGAGGCCGCATCAGATAACCACCCCCAGAGCCACAAAGACCTCCTTGCTGCCACACTAAGCACCATAGACTTAGACAAAGTACAAAGTAGGTCATACAGAGCGTCAACCAAGGAGGAGGACCCCATTTTGATCTTAGCAACCTCTTAGTCATGTTTTTCTGATCGATTACATGGTGGTTCCCCCTTTTTTTTGCTTCTGTTAGACATCATATATGTTCACACCTAATGTATGCATTTTTTTATTTAGTGTGTTGTTACATTATACTCTTGTACCGTTTATGCAATTTTTATTATGAGTCTTATATTTGTATACATTCATTTGATCATATTTATGTATATAAGTATTTGTGTTTATTTATTTGTCCTATATATTGTTTTTTGTTTTTTTACTTCAGGCAGACACTTGACCAAAACACGGCGCCGTGTCGGGCATTACAATAAAGTTTTTTCCACTGTTATTTCGTCTTCCTGTTGTTTTTGGAGGTGCCTTGCTGTTCACACTAATCCCTTGCTTGGACTTCTCTCATGTAGTAGATCACATTCTTCCGCTTCTGCGGCCTCCTCTTTTGTTTCAACCTCTTAGTCAACATGGACCAATCATCTGCCAACAACATATCTAGAACCTGCTCAGCAGAAACAGGCTCTGGCCACCAGACCCCCACAGATAGCTGCCACATTGAAACTCTGAGGCTCTTGTAGGGCTGTACCACTATCCACTGGAAAAGTATTTATCATCGTCACCACATTAACCACCTCATCAACCATCGGCAGCCTGAAAGGTTCCCTCTCTTGCTCAAGGGTGGAATACAAACGCATCATAGACCTAGCAATCCTAAATGGAGCATCAGGAGAGTTCCACTGGGTCTGGATCATGTCTTTAATGTCTTGATGCATAGGGAAGGAAATGGAGGTCTTCAGAATACCTTTCAATAAAGGATCTACCATCCGTGGGGGCTCTGTAGGATCATCTTCAAATTTTATAAAAGATGAAACCTCTTTGTGAAAAATGCGAACTACAGAGGAATCTTCACCTGGAGACACCTCCTCCATATAGACGTCCTCAGCTAATGACTTTTCTTGGTGCTGAGGCAGCTCCTCATTCCACTCTTGATCCTCCTCTTAAGGAGGGGAGCCATCCTGCAGGAATTCCTCCTCTTCCCAAGCAAAACTCTGTCTCTTGGGAGGAGGGGCCGGTGAAGGGTCCTCCCGAGGGCCTCCAGCTCCAGCTTGGCCTAACCCTTAGATTTACAAAGACAGACAAAGGGCCTTGCAATTGGTCAGAACAAATTCAGGTAGGTCCAAAGAGAGTGACACAGGCTCTAGACATAGTAGCTGCTCTGCCGCCGGCATGTCAGGCAGGATGGCGGCGGTTCCTGCCGAAGCCAGGACCCTTGGAGCTACAGGCTTCAGACAAGTCCCTGCAGGAAAAAGAAAGACTCCACCTCATCAAAGCTGTGGACAGCACAAAACATGCATTTCTCCACTGTATCCAGGCCTCTTCTCTGACAAGCAGAGCAGCTCTTTAACGTATCTGACTTCTTCACAGGAACAGAAGATGTGGCAAATGCCGGCTGTGGAAACACAAAGGAGCTCCCCAAGGGCAACAGAATGCAACAAACCCATACCCGATGATGGGAAAACACCAGCCCAAAGAAAAGGGCAACAGCAGAGCTGTGAGGAGGTTAATTTATTTGACACTTCTTTTTTAACCTGACCAGGCAGACCCCACTGGCACTCAAGGCTGCCTGTCTGCCAAGAGGCAGAGGAGGTCAGCCAAGGCACAGAAAAACACCTTGAAGAGATAAAATCGGGGTGTGGGAAAGGACCTGGGCACCTGGGTATGACAGCATGACACCCCCATGTCATTGGAGAATCCCATGGGCCTCCACACCAGTCCAGCAGCAGTAAGGCACACTGAGAGGGTTGATTTCTTTTTCTTTTTTTTTATGTCTAAATTCAGGAAACAAAGACCCCCCCACCCAGCCTAACCACAAAATAGGGACTGCACAGGCTTACCATGTCCACCATTTGCTGGATACTGAGGAAGACTGATTCTCAAGGAGACTGCATAGCCCACTTAAAGGCTTACTTGAAAGTCAGTTCTTGTCAACCTCAGTCTGCTGTTGGGAGTGCATACCCCATCAGTCTTTGCCAGTCTCAAGGGATTCTAGGAAGTGACATGTTTTTCATCACTGCGTAGAAGGTAAACCCATCTCTGCTTAGCCCTCACTTCATTAGAGGCTTACTTCTGTTGAAGCCTCCCATAAAGCCTCTTATAGTTCCATGTGATTTCAGTGCCATCTTGGTCCAGCTGATGAAAGCTCCTTTTGAGCCACTGGATACCTGTTACCTGAAGTTCCTGACCTGAAATGCCTCATTTTTGGCAGTGGTCACTTCAGCCCACTGGGTCCATTAACTCCAAGCCCTGTAGCTGATCCATCTTACATCTAGTTTTTCAACAATAGAGTGGTCTTGCACGTGCATCTTAAGTTCCTTCATAAGGTAGTGTCAGAATTCCATCTTAATCAATCAATTGTCCTGCCAAAATTTTTGCCCTGACCTCATGCCCGCAAAAGTGTATTACATACTTTGGACAGCAAGATAGTCTTGGACTTCTATGTGGAGCAGACTAAAACCATAGAAAGTCCACTCAGCCTCCCCCCCGCCCCCACAAATAGGATGGTGGCTGCCATTGGCAAACGCACTCTAATTGGCTAGCAGACTGCATTTCCCAAACCTATGCCGAAGCTGTGCTGTTTCTAGAGGTCATGTCACAGCTCATAATGTCAGAGTTACGGCTGCCTCTGTAGCCCACTTGAAATTAGTCTCTGTAGAGGGAATTTGTAGAGCTGCAACATGGTCTTCAGTCCACTCATTCATATCACACAACCGTTTGGAACAGTTCTTTCAACTCAACAGTTGATTTGGTTAGACAAGCCTTAGGAATCTATTTGGAGTCTAAATTCCAACTCCTCCCTCCCCCCCTTTCCTAGTCCATTTCTTTCAGTGCCAGGATGCCTTAAAAATTGTAATTGAGAATCCAGATGTAGTTAATTTCAGAATTCCATTGGCTCTGCTGTTGCAGGCCCTCTTACTGTTCTGTTTGGGATTTTCAAGTGGAAAATTATTTTATCCTGTAGCAGGTGTTCTCTAAGGCAGCAGGATAAATATTCTTACATACCCGTCCACCTTCCCTTGGAGTTAAATTCTGTATTCTGGAGTCTAGACTGGCTAGGTCCCACATGACAGTGGCAAGTGAGAAGGTGAGTACATGAGTGGTGCAACTCTCTAAAAATAAACTGATGAGCATTCTCGCATGGGCTGTGTGAGATGATTTCACCCTCAGATGTATGAATATTTATCCTGCTGTCATCGAAGAACATCTGTTACAGGTAACTTTGTTGTCTCTGTGCACATAAAATTCCCTGTTTAACCACTGCAAAGCTCTATGCTTATTCTTCTGCTGAGCACCAGAAGGGTAACTACTGACTGCTGTACTCTTCTAGCCCTAGAGTGGAAGATCTATTAAAGGTGAATGTAGTGTGAATTTTAATGTGTGTTGAATTCACTTTTAAAAGCTTCTCTTTCTCTAACTTCTGCAGAATGCCGGGCGTCTCCTGTACATCGGCCAAAATGAATGGACACATGTAAATTGTGCCCTCTGGTCTGCAGAAGTGTTTGAGGACGACGATGGATCCCTGAAAAATGTGCATATGGCTGTGATCCGGGGAAAGCAGTTGGTGGGTAAACCTTGTTAGTGACATCTTTTGAAGTTTGAGGGGGGTTAGGAAAACTGAGTCCACATTAAACTTTACCAATACCACAGACACTGCAGAACACTTTTGAGTTATGAAGCTTCATTTCCTTTAATGTTGTTGGTTTATGTAGAGATGTGAGCTGTGCCTGAAACCTGGGGCTACTGTGGGATGTTGCCTCACTTCCTGTACCAGCAACTACCACTTCATGTGTTCCCGAGCTAAGAACTGTGTTTTTTTGGACGATAAGAAGGTCTATTGCCAACGGCACCGAGATCTAATCAAAGGAGAGGCAAGTGTTCATGCTCTTAGTTTTAGCCTTTCTAATGTGTCTTAGTTCTGAGAATGGAGAGTCTCTTGGGCAGTGCAGTCCTGCAGTCTGGAAATACCATTGCAAGTGAAAGTGTTTACACCCCCTAAGAAATGCAGAAAGTACACAAATCCTGGAAATTGGAGAAAAAAACATTCCAGATTTCCTGGATTCAATTTATAATTGACTGAATAAATCCCACTTGCCCTGACCTACATTGACTGACAGTTTTGTGATGCTTTTTCAACCCAGGTCTGCTAACAGGCTGCTAAAATTACTCCTTGTGTAGGGAATCAGTGACACAATAAACGTCTTCTAGGTCAAACACTATTTACTGCAAATTAACAGCTGCTTTTGAAAAGCTGGAAAGAGCAGGTTAGATGGAGTGTGAGGCATTAATTCCAAGAAATATCCTGTTTCTTCATAGAGTTGGAGTTGTCTGTAATTATTTTAATACTAGTAATTTTTTTTTTATTTGTCACATTTGTATTCCACATTTTCCCACCTATTTGTAGGCTGAATGTGGCTTACATAGTACCGGAGAGGTCTTTGCAGGCTCACAGTGTGACATTGTGGTAAGATCAAGTTCATGTGGCACAGCCACATTAGGGAATCGGAGAACGGAAGAGTTGTGTTGTGTCTGTTACGTGCTTTAGTTTGGTTGTGTTGCAGAGATTAGGCATTTAAGTTGGATCAGTAGGGTATGCCTTTTTAAACAGGTTGGTATTTAGTGATTTCCGGAAGTTTAGGTGGTCGTACGTCGTTTTCAAGGCTTTTGGTGATGCTTTGGAAATGGTAATATCTATTCAGGGCATAATTGTTAGCAGACTGATAAGTAACTATACTCTTTCAACTCACTTCAGATGGTAACTGACAATGGGTTTGAGGTCCTTCGTCGAGTGTTTGTGGATTTTGAAGGGATCAGCCTGAGAAGAAAGTTTCTTCACGGTCTGGAACCAGATGGCATTCATATGATGATTGGTAAGTCATGAGTTTCTCCCCTGGAGTCTGGATTAGAATGGAGAGAGCTCTGAAGGAGAAAGTTTTAAAAATTGTGCTTTGAGCAGCAAGTAGCCATGGTTACTGACAAATAACAGTGAAACATTACCTTAATTCAGATTAATAATTTAGTGTCAAGAAAGGGTTGAGCATTTGCTGGGGCAGAGTGGCTACTATACCATCCAGTCCCACATCTGCACTTAGAAATCATGAGCTATAAGAGAAGGAATCTTAGCTACCTTTTGGTTATCTGGTTGTTTGCTTACATCATATTCAGTGGAATTAGTTCTGTGTGTTATTGTCCAAGTAAGCAGTTTAGTTGCAGTTAACCAACAAAGCATATTAAGTCACTTTTGACAGAATAACAGTGTTAGGGTTTTCCTTTCACCCACTTTCCCCAGGTTCAATGACTATAGACTGTCTAGGACTCCTGAATGACCTCTCGGACTGTGAAGACAGATTGTTTCCTATTGGATACCAGTAAGTACAGTACATTGTTTTATATATCACATAGGAGTTAGAGATCAGGGCCATGTGACTCCTCCCCTTTGAACATTGAATTTAAGATGTTTTGGGACTTCTGGCTTTCCAGCCTGGGAAAGGCAACAATTCTAGAACAGAATGATCAGGAAGTCATTGGAAATGAGCAAGGTGGGATTCATTTTCTGACATGCTGAGAAGTCCAGGCATACGTTGGAGCCGTAGGTATGGTAGTTTTTCCAGGTTTGTACTTCCCCCTAAGTGCCTGATTATGCCTTTAGAAAAGGTCAGCTGGAAGTGGGTGCTGCTTACTGCACAAAGTGGCCCTGCTGTGCAGTTTATCTCTTATATGCTCTTATTGTGCACTATATAATTTTTGCAGCACTCAAACCAAAGTATGCATGTCACATTCTATTTTGTAGCTTCCCACTAGTCCAGAATCTGTGGGAAGTTGTCCATCAACCAGCAGGTGGAGATAGAGAACTAAAAACTAAGCTGAGACATATCTCTCTTAACATCCAGTCCAGCTCATCAATATTTTCTATCTCCAGCAGATGGATGAACATACTTATCAGCCTGATTGCTTTGCTCCTGGTCCAGTTAGTCAGCTGGTCCCCATTTGAGCTTTGTGAATGGCTTGAATCTGCATAGTCATATCTGAAGTTCTTCAGATCCCTGTCTCTGGTGTGCCGTAAATTTACTTCTTCCTCCCTTCATTCCTTTTTCCTGTGGATATCTCCATTTCCAGTACAACAATCTTAAAAAAGAGAAGGAAAGAGATTTTTTGGAGAGCATGAAACATTGAGTATCAGTCCTGAGCCTTTCTCATCTCTGATAAGACTTGTGAAGACTGTGAGCAGTATTACCTCCGACTAAAGTTTGACTCAGAACCGCGTGGAGGGCTGCAAATTTTACTTAGTGCAGAGTTGGGATCCTGACTCACCTCTTGGGACACATTGTGCTGCTCTTGTGACAGTCAGGGTGAATGACAAATCCCATGGAGGCAGTTAAGTGGAGTTCCTGCTGAGGGACCTGCTGGCCAGAGTCGGGGCGTTGCAATGTGTGCAAGTTGGGAATCTCGCAGGATGAAGAGGAAACAGTCCGCGGCAGCACATCTTCCGGTTTAGCGCAGCATCCGAATATGCAGGGGTCTTCGGGCTCTCCAGCAGGGCCAGTGCGCAGTTTCATGCAAGAGAGCCCAGGAGTAGGTTCCATTTTTCCTCTGATCATGCACGGAGCACAGCTGCCATTTTACACCTCAGGGCCCAACAGAGCATTCAGCTGCGTCGGAATCGTTGTTTTCTCTGGAGTTTATATTGCTCTTACACCAGGCCTATTTACTGAAGCAGAGACAGAGTTGCTGCAAGGTGCTTCAGTTTCTAGCCTTGCTACCCCTCCAGCTCCTAAGAGATCTCATTTAGACAGGAGTGGATTCAGTAGAGCCATCATTGGAGGAGGGAGAGCTCCCACCTGAGGAGCGGATGATCAGAAAGTACTATGGTTGTTTCATAAAGAGGAGCTCAGTACTCTTATTTCTGAGGCTTTCCATGGAGGAGCCTTCTGCTTTAGTGTCAAGGAGTTCCATCTGCATCAATCATGAGTGGGCTTAGAGGTCCTTCTAAGGTCTTCTAATGCATCCAGACATTCAGGACCCGATTATAGCAGACTTGGGTCTCACTGGATACGGGGCTGAGAGTGGGGAAGATCTATGGTTTGCCTCTACCTATTACTTCCAGAGAAAATAGATAAATTACAGCTTCCCAGGAAGGACTCCTTGGTTACAATGGCAACTAAGAAGACCACCTTCCCGGTGAAAAGGGGCATCACCCTAATTGAAGAAAATAAAAACACAAATTAGAAAGTTAGAACGAACATGGAACAAAATAAAAGACGACTCTACACTTAATGCTTGGAAACAACTACAAAGAAAATACAAATACACCATCAGACAAACCAAAAGATCATATTACAAAACTAATATTGGACCAGACTACAAGGACACACATAAACTTTTCCAACTTCTTAGTAAATTATTAGACACCGCCCCGGTTTCTTCAAACAGCATAGACATCCCATCAACAGATATTCTTGCAAAATATTTCAGAGAGAAAATTGTGAAGTTACGACTCACGCTACCAGCTATTACCAATGACTACGTAAAATTCCTCGAATGTCTAGACCCAATACCCGGTGAACATCCAGCTGATCGAACCTGGACTAATTTCGACATACTCTTGGATGATACCATTTTTCAATCGATCAAAAGGTTCGCCAAATCTCAATGCAAACTAGACATATGCCCTAATAACCTTATAAACCTCGCACCTCAACAATTTACACAAGACCTCACGATGCATTTGAAATATATGCTACAAAATGGACTCTTCCCAAAAGACAAAGGAAACATTCTACTCACCCCTATACCTAAGGACCCGAAGGGAAATGGGACTTGATATACCGCCTTTCTGTGGTATTTTGCAACTACATTCAAAGCGGTTTACATATATTCAGGTACTTATTTTGTACCAGGGACTTGCCCAGAGTCACAAGGAGCTGCAGTGGGAATTGAACTCAGTTCCCCAGGATCAAAGTCCACTGCACTAACCACTAGGCTACTCCCCCAAGTGACTTAACCAACTATCGCCCAGTAGCATCTATCCCTCTGGTAACCAAATTAATGGAAAGCATGGTGACCAAGTAACTCACCAATTACTTAAATAAATTCTCAATTCTTCATAAATCTCAATCAGGATTTCGGTCTAATCACAGCACCGAAACAGTTTTAACTACTCTTCTAACCAAATTTAAACAAACAATTGCAACAGGAAACAACATACTTCTACTACAATTCGACATGTCCAGTGCATTCGACATGGTTAGCCATAAAATATTATTAAACATCCTAGAATACTTCGGAGTTGGAGGGAACGCGCTTAACTGGTTCAGAGGATTCTTAACCACAAAAGCATACCAGGTGTAATCTAATTCGAGTACATCAGCTTCATGGACACCTGAATGCGGTGTGCCCCAAGGATCCCCACTCTCGCCGACCATCTAACCTAATGATGACACCCCTGGCTAAATCATTATCCAATCAAGGCTCAAGGCCTTAACCCTTACATATATGCAGATGTCGTCACGATCTACATTCCATTCAAATATGACTTAAAGGAAATCACTGATGTCATCAACTACAGCTTCCAAATCATGCACTGTTGTGCGGATGCATTTCAATTAAAACTTAACGCAGAAAAAACGCAATGTCTTATACTCGCATCTCAGTATAACACAAATAAATTCACCACTATAACCACACCAAACTTCTCCCTCCCCGTGACAGACACCCTGAAAATTCTTGGAGTTTCCTTCGATCGAAATCTCACACTTGAAAACCATATGAAAAATACAACAAGGAAGATGTTCCACTCTATGTGGAAACTAAAAAGAGTAAACCTTTCTTCCCAAGAAACATTTTTCGGAACCTGGTACAGTCAATGGTGCTAAGTCATCTAGACTACTGCAATGCACTATATGTTGGCTGTAAAGAGCAACTCATCATGAAACTTCAAACAGCCCAAAACACAGCTGCCAGACTCATATCTGGCAAAACAAAATACGAAAGTGCCAAACCCCTAAGAGAAAAGCTACACTGGCTTCCACTTAAAGAACGTATTACGTTTAAGGTCTGTACATTGGTTCACAAAATCATCCATGGAGATGCTCCGGCCTACATGATAGACCTTATTGACTTGCCATCCAGAAATGCTAAAAGATCAGCATGCACATTCCTAAACCTTCACTTCCCCAGTTGTAAAGGACTAAAATACAAACTAACACATGCGTCTAGCTTCTCCTATATGAGCACGCAGCTGTGGAATGCACTGCCAAAGAACCTGAAAATAACTCACAATCTAAACAGCTTTCGTAAATCACTGAAGACCTATCTCTTCAACAAGGCATACCACAATGACCCAGAATAGGAACGGTAATACATCACCACCTACTTAATATCCAGAATGTTTTCTCCCTATGCCTACTGTGTAGTTCTTCTAGTTCATCTATACTCTCTGTATTATACCAACTGCATCTTTACTATGAAACGACGTTCTATTATTTTATCTGCTTAATCTACCAGGCCATCCATATCCTTTAGTTAACACCAATTGTTTCTTTTACTCTGTAACGACGATCCACTATGTCATCCATGTTCTCTATGTAATAGCAATTGTACCATTTCACTCTGGAATGGCAAATGCCATGAAGGAACATTGTAAGCCACATTGAGCCTGCAAAAAGGTGGGGAAATGTGAGATACAAATGCAGCAAATAAATAAATAAAAGACCTAAAGGATAGGAAGCTAGAAGGCTCGCTGAAACAAGCCTTTAAAGTGGCTTCTTTGGGCCTTCAAGCAACAGTGTGCAGTTGGTTTGTGACAAGAGCATGCCTGAAGTGGCATCAGCAGTCAGCTACACAAAACAGGCGCCATAACGCACAGCTGGAAACGGGGTTGGCCTACTTAGCGAATGTTATTTATGACATGTTAAGGATTACAGCCCACAGTATGTCTTTGGCTGTCACGGCACGTCGGCAACTGTGGTTGTGGCATTAGACAGTGGATGCAGCATCAAAGTCACGAATAGTTAAACTTCCCTTTTGGAGCAAGTGGCTTTTTGGAGATCTCAGTAACTTCTTGGACGAACTGGCGGAAACTAAGCTACAGAAGTTGTTGGAGGATCAGCCAAAATCCTCTGGTCGTCCATCTACAGGGGTCTCTCGATTTTGAGACAGCAGACGAGTTCCAGTCTGGTCGTCAACAATATGGTCAGAAGTCCCCCTTTATTAAAATTTTATATTCCGTGATATCACCAAAGTTCTAGGCGGATTACAACCTTACATACACAATAATTCATTTCATACAATTTTTAAAACATTACAGACAGTTCCAGACACTCATAATCTTCTTTACAGTATACATCATTTTTAATATTCTACTGTTAAAATCTATCAACATATTGTGTTTCTCATATCAACAAGCTAGATTCCTCCATAAGCCTCAATAAACAACAATGTTTTCATTTCTTTCTTAAAATCAGTCAAAGCATTGGACCAGTAACATGGAAGATTTTATTTCTATATTCTTCCAGTCTAATGATGTGTTAGGCTGCCACAGCAAACAAATATTGCTCTCCAGATCTCAATGATCGTCTAGGTTGGTACACATGCAGTTTTTGATACCAGTACAGGAGACACTAGTCTGTTTTGAACCTTGAACATCAAGCTTAGCTTAAATTTAATTCTCTGTTCAATGGGTAACCAATGTAGCGCTCTCAATACCGGAGTGATATGTTCAAATTTGGATTTTCCTGCTAGCCCCCTTGCTACCACATTTTGAGTTATTTGTAAAGCTTGTGTTTCTTTTTTAAACCAATCATCAATCCATTACAGTATCAAAACACAGGGTAATAAATACTCTGATTCACTTTTCTAAATTTATTTTGTCTGAGAAGAGTTTTTAATCTTCTCAATACATGTAATTTAAAAGAAAAAACATCTTTAATCACTTTTTGGACATGCCATTTTAAATTCAAAGCGCAATAAATTATCACCCTTAAATTTTGAGTCTTGTAAAATCTTAATTGTAGCAGAACCAAAAACAAATTCTAAAGGCAAATTTATATCTTCAAAACTAGATAGTAAAAAAAAAATCCCCGCACTTTCCCACTCATGGCTGGCTCAATATGGCTTACATATTATATACAGTGTGAAGATGAAGCTCCCACCTCAAGATCCCAGGTCCCTCTTTCACTCAGGGTGAGCTGGTTCTCAGTATGCAGATTTTATGCAAATTAGTCTACTACCCCTTTCTACTCGGGGTGACCTGGTTCTCAAAAAGGCAAACATAGTCAGGTCTCAACAACAGGATTTTTCTCATACAAATCTTTATTCCAGCCTCTGGGGCACACTTCTTTTATCTTAAAACACTTTCACAAGCTTAAACAGTTCTTCCAGCTTAACCATTTCTTCCTACTCAGTACAATCTTCCAGCTTAAACATTTCTTCTTGCACAGTTCAATACCCAACAGATTTCTTCCTCCTGAGCCCTCCCACACAGGCATCCGGGCTCAGTACTAACTCAGTCCTGGACACACAGTCCTTCCTTGTAGCACACAGTTCTTATACTTGATACTCTAGGGCCTTCTTACCCCAGCACTATTAACTCAGTCCTTCTTTGTAACACACAGTTCACCACCAGGCCATAGGGCTCAGCCAGTACTTTCCATGGGGATTTTCCTGCTTCAGCTACCAGCTCTCTTCTGCAGCGGCTAGCTCTCCTCTCTCCCTCCCAACTCAGGTGGGGTATTAAGTGGTTAATGGCCAAACAGGACCCAGCCCATAACCTGCTGCACCTGTTTCCACCCCCAGGACTCTCCCGGTCCTAGCGACCTCCAGCTATACATCCCCTTACTGGCTCCCTTTAGTGACTCACCCAGCCCTTCTCCCTGGACATTTTAGGGGAACAGCGCCCTCTAGGAGCCTAACCAGGGTAGGATAGCCTCTTCCTTATCACAACAGGTACTTATTTGTACCTGGGGCAATGGAGGGTTAAGTGACTTGCCCAGAGTCACAAGGAGCTGCCTGTGCCTGAAGTGGGAATTACGCTAATCTTTCTTTTGTGCAGACAAGAAGTCCTTTCTGTCTGCTAGAGCACCCAGTGCCTCCTGAACTTCGCAATGATGCAAGGCTGGTCCACTTTTCTCTTCCTCCAGTGGGAAGATGTTCTTCAGGAGTTTCCAGGGGAATGAACCAAAATCACGTCAGACCACTGGGTTCTGGATATTCTTAAAGAAGGTTACAAGTTGGAGTTCTCCCGCCCTCTCTGCTTGCAGTCTCCTTCTCAAAAGGAAACCAAGGCGATCAAGGTTCAGGCCACAATAGATTCCTTGCTAGTTCTCTGGGCCATTGTTCCAGTTCCCTATGCTGAACAGGGACAAGGCAGATACTCCATCTGCTTCATTGTCCCAAAGAAGGAAGGCACCTTTCTTCTGGTCTTAGATCTCAAATGTCTAAACCACTACATCTGAGTGTCCCACTTTCACATAGAGAAACAAAGAGTAGTCATAGCCTCAGTTCAAGTGGAAGAATTTCTCGCCGCCCTCGATCTCAAGGAGGCATACTTGCATATACCCTTTTGGCCACCACATCAGCGGTTTCTACGTTTAGCAGTGCTGGGCTGTCACGTTCACTTCAGGGCTTGCCCTTTGGTCTTGCCACGAATCTAAGAATCTTTACCAAGGTGATGGTCGTGGCGGCGGCATCCTTCCTTCAGCACCAGGGAATCAGAATTCACTTGTATCTCAATGACTGGCTCATTCATAAGCCATACTGCAACGGAATCTATGCGGGATGTAAAGAACAACTCGCAAAAAAAAAAAAAACTCCAGACCAGAGGAGAAAGTGACGTTACCATCTAAAATGGAGGCTTAAACAAGAGGCTCCTTTGGGGCTATGTGGTATCCACAAGAGGCTCCTTTGGGGCTATGTGGTATCCAGCGATTCCCCAGGCACTGACAGGCTATTAGGTGTGGATTGAAGGGTGAGAAGGTGTGAGATTGTGCAGCTGAGGATAAATGAGCTGTGAAGAAGGGACAGAGAGCGGAGAGAGCAGCAGATGAAAGTTCCTTCTCTCCTACCTGGTGGGGGTCGGACAGGCTCTGCTTGAGGAGAAGGCGGGAAGCAGCGTGAGCTAACACTGACCAGGACATCCGTGTTACGAGGGTGCAGCTGCCTGTCGGGAGCCCAGTACAGTGTTTGCCCAGGAGTCTTTTATGTGAAGGGCTGCATTCCTCGCCACCTCAGGAGCCCTGTGATCTGTGAGCTTCCTACATTGTGAACTATGTCTCCCTTCTTTGCTATGAAGTGACTGTGTGGAGGAGGGTTGACTGACAGGGTCTTTTGCACCGGGCTGTAACAGGCAGACTTGGAGAATAAAAGCAGTTTATGTACTGGGATTGAGCTCAAGCTGTGATAATTAACAGCTAGCCTGCAGCATATGATACATCTTTAAGGAAGAAAGTGAGTTGCGGGAGGGGTGACATGTGACATTGGAAGCTAACTCCTGACCCGATATCTGCAGGATAATTTTGTTTGGATTAAAAAATAGATTGCTGGGAGGAAATGACATCACAATCCAAGGTGGCGGTCTGAACGAGGAGCTCCACCGGGGCTGATAGTTGTTGGCACTACAAACTTGCTCATACAGCAAGAGACGGATCGAGAACGACAGAGGGTACGCCTCCAGGCTATGCCACCAAAAAAAAAACCTTGAGCGATTCCGATATACACCGGAGCGTCGCGAAAAAGTGAACGAAGGGAGAGTGGGGCCGGAGCTGCGAGGATCCAAGATGGCGACTGCACATGCCCCACAGGAACACACGGTACGGAGCGAGGAACCCACAGAGGCTGCAAGTATGTTGCAATCGGACGTAGCAGGGCTGCTTCAAGACTTAAAATCTGACTTTGCCGGGATCAGATTAGATGTTCAAAACACCCTCAAAGACATCAGAGCAGAGATGCATGAATTGGGGTCCCGAGTGGGCGAAGTAGAAGGGGAGATGGTGACCCTTCAATCGGAGGTGGACTCTATGCGGAGGAAGGCAACTGAGGAACAGGAGGAGTTGGGCCGGCTCAGGGAGCAAATTGAAGACCTAGAGAATAGGTCTCAGCGGAACAATTTAAGATTTAAAGGTATCCCTGAGCTAGATATTTTTTCCAACTGTGAGGCTGTCATAAAAGAACTATGCCAGCATATTTTGGCCTCGGGGTCGGACACCCACCCCCCCGGAGATACGCATTGAACGTGCGCATCGAGCACAGGGACCCCGGAGAGATTCAAACCCGAGGGATATGGTTGTCTGCTTTCTAGACTTCCCCATAAAAAAACTAATCCTGAAACAGGCCCGGTTGAGCAAAGAAATTACCTGGAAGAATTACAAAATAGGGGTCTTTCAGGATTTGGCACGCACAACGCTGATGAAGCGTGGATCATTCAGAGAAGTTACTGGATTTATGCGTACTAAGGGGATCAGATACAGATGGTTGTTCCCCTTTGCAGTTTGGATTACAGTAGACGGGAAATCCCGCAAGGTTACAACGCCGGAGGAAGCGTGGTCGGCGTTGCGGGCCATGGGATGTCAGGATGTACCGGTGCAGAATCAGGAATCGCGAACTCAAGCGGCTCCTAGGAGAGATTCAGCGTGGCAAGTGGTGGTGGAGCGAGGAAAGAAGAGGGACAAGCAGGCTTCCTAAAGTGGGGGCTGCTGAGACATTACGGACACATGGGTTGTTACCGCTTTGCTACACTGGACAATAGAGCAAACCTGGACTCTAAAGGACAGCTGGTTAGCATGCTTGATGTGGAGTTTGGGGCAAGTCACTTGGTTGCTTTGAGAGTAATCACTTTAACAGGTGGAACTGTGCTACCCAAATTAGAGTGCGTCACGAGCAGCTGTTATACCTAATAGTGGTGTTGACTTCAAACTGAACTGCTGAGGCTGGAGAGGAAGAGAGTGGAAGATCTGGTTTGCCAGAACGATGGGATGTTTCTGGGAGAGGAAGACATCCGGACTGTATGAGTGGCTCAGAACGCACACATAGGACTTGTGCTGGCGCAGTTTGATGTTAGACAAGAGAGTTTTTGGGGGAAGGAAATGGTTAGAGTTGGGTAAGGAACAGACACGGGTAGGGGGGGGATAGCCTGTGTTTAAGGGTTATAAGAGGTGTGGGGAGGGGGTTTGTCTAATGATATATATGATCAAAGCCTCTGGAAACGTACGTTTCTTTTCCTACTATGGCTGATCTTCTGGACCAGGGATTGGCAAAGGGAGGGGGGAGGAGAGGGGGGGTTGGGAGAGGGGAGGAGGGAAAGGGAAAAGGGGAGGGGTGAAGATGAGGGAAGGCGGGGGGAGGCGGGAGGGATCTGGGGAAACACTAACAGTAGGGTCCTGGAACGTGAATGGGCTTCACCATCAGCGGAAGCGGGGCCGAGTGTTTAAGGAATTGAATAGGTTAAAATGGGATGTGACGATGATGCAAGAGACACATCTGAGACCGAGAGACACGCATTTATTGCGGTGCCGGCCCTTTAGAGAAGTACTGGTACATCAGGGATGGGAGGCCAGAAGGGTTGGAGTAGCTATAATGGTGCGGCACTCCTGTGGGCTAAGCATACAAGAAGAATTTCGGGACTCGAGTGGCCGATGTTTGGGGATTAGGGGACTTCTACAAGGTAAGGAGATCACATTTATTAATATTTATGCACCTAATGAAGGTCAGAAGCAGTTTTTTGATTCTCTGAAGGAGGAAATCCAAGGTTTTATTAAAGGCCAAGTGATCATAGGGAGGGATTTCAATATTGCCCCAGACGCGGATTTGGATCATTCCATGGGAAGGAGGGGGGTTGGAAGCGCTGGTCGTAAGGCGTTGTTGAACTTTTTGAAGGAATGTGAGGTAGTGGATTGCTGGAGATTATTACATGGAACACAGAGAAATTACACCCATTATTCACATGCAGCATAGTCTTATGCGAGGTTAGACAGTTTGTGGGTACACCGCAACAGTTGGCATAT